>NC_067227.1:19574961-19903399 GCF_019924925.1 Ctenopharyngodon idella
TGCATTTCAAAATCCACTTCTGTCAAGTGCATATCCCTTTAAGTCGCAGCATCCCTTTATTCTCACAATCACATAATTCAAAGCAAAGACAGAGATTCTGAAATTACGATTGCATGAGACTATGAATATGCAGTACAATATTTTATTTAATGTAAAAAAGTGAATTCATTTGGAAGCAAAAG
Organism: Ctenopharyngodon idella; assembly: GCF_019924925.1. Lineage (NCBI taxonomy): Eukaryota > Metazoa > Chordata > Actinopteri > Cypriniformes > Xenocyprididae > Ctenopharyngodon > Ctenopharyngodon idella. The sequence goes on from NC_067227.1 coordinate 19,575,144, forward strand.
ACATCTCTTGATTATTTGTATTATTATTTTTTTCAGTAAATTTTTTTCAGATTTGTATGGCTTTGTACTTTTAACTTTGATATCTAAGCAACAGGAACATGAGATGTTTAATGTTTATCAAATGTTAATGTCTGTCTGTCTGTCTGTCTATCTATCCCCCCCCCGAGAGGTGTTACACTTTCTTTGTAAGTTGAATACAGAAGGCGGTCTGGAGGAAGCTACATATTTTACTTTATAACTTGGTAAATATTAGAGATGCACCGATACCAATACTAGTGTCGGTATCGGGCCCAATACCAAGCTCGTGTACTTGTACTTGTACTCGTACTCGTAAAAATACCCCAGATACCAAAGACCGATACCTCACATGACGTAACTGACAGAATTTTCCGTGCACAGAGACACCGGCGAGGTGTGGAAATACTTCAAATTAATGATGACAACCCACACATTGCAAACCGCATGCTTTCAATCACAATTTGTTATCGATTAGTGAAGGCGGGATTGGCGGAATCGCGCTGAATGGCACAGACCAGAAGCGCTCTCTCTCTCGCACACGCTCTCTCTCTTTCTTGCGCGCGATCAGTTCTCCTCGCGCCTGAATGGTCAAATACACACATAATTGTCAAAATGTCCATCGTGTGGAGTATCTCACGTAAATACAGTCGGTTATGGCTTAAGTGGACGTAAACATTTGGGTGAAAACAGGATATGTGTCAGTATCCATGGATTCGGTCTTAAAGGGACCGTAGCCTATATTTGTCATTAATGTTAATAAAACAACAAAATATGTTAAATAAATGTACATGGTATATAAACCTACTGTATCTGAAAAACAAGTTAATTTAATTTGTATCTCTATAGTATTTGTTGTATTGTTTGTAATTTGCTTGTAAATTTCTTTTTATATAACAACAATTATATATATTGGTAATTATGCCCTTTGAAGGTTATTGGACACTGTGGAATTTTTGTTCTTTAAGTTTGTGACAAGCACATAAAAATTATTACTTTTTTCATTAGAGTAATAATAAAGAAGCTGTCCTACATTCATTAGTCTCACTGTGTTGTGCTTGGAAAACTGCAACATCACCAAAAAAAAAAAAAGAGAGAGAGAGAAAGGTAATAAAGGTATAGGCATCGGTATCGGCGAGTACTAGAAAAAAAGTATCGGTACTCGTACTCGGTCCTTAAAAAATGGTATCAGTGCATCCCTAGTAAATACGGATATTTTTCTTACACAAATGCATTGCTTCACTTCAGAAGGCCTTTATTACCCCCCACCCCACCTTATTTAACTGCACAAGTGAGTGAATAATGTGGGCATGTTCTAAATACTCTGAGGCGCATTAATAATAATGATGTTCCTTGACATAAATGTCTTTGGTACACAATTAGAAACCATGTTTAACATGCTTAAATATGAAATTCATGTCCTCTGAGGTGCTAGTCTACAATTGTAACTGAGCTAGATGGCTACTGACAGCTTGCGTGGGTTAACAGGTCTTCTATGTGTTTAGTAAACAGCGATGTCTAGATGTGAATGCTGTAGCCCGACCAGTCGTAAAGGGATTCTTACTTGAATAAGGTCAGATTTGGACTTGTCATCATATTAAAATACAGCCTAGAACATATTTAATTATAGTCTAAGCTCATTACAAATGGTAAAAGGTCTGTAACAGCACATGTAGCCACACACTGATGACTCAGTAATTATGCAAACACTTTTAAAGTAACCAAATCATGTATAAAGATTATGTTTGGACACTTGCTGTGCATTTTATCTATCAAGGGGGCAACAGAAGGCAAACAACCCACGTTGCTTTCTACTGAAGTATGTCATGATACACTCCTACAACATCTAATGGAATTAAATCACATTATGAGCGTTCATATGGGATTACATATGGATTACTCGAATATGTGCAGTGGATTCAAGTTGTCAATTTATGGACTGGTGTCTCTGTGGGACGTTTTATTAGCATAGTTCCAAGTTGAGGCAGTGTCATGCTGGAGAATCAGTTTTAAAGCTTCATATCCCATTTTACTACATATCTTTAAGAGAAAGGGTGGTGATTTTATTATTTTGTGTGTGTCTGTGTGTAAGAAGAACACTATATCTGTCTGGCCCATTTCAACATCTTGTAATATCCTTGATAAAACATAAGTTATTGGGGAGTGTATATTTAAACTTAATGCACTCCAACATAATATTCATCTAGCTTTTGGCATACTCAGCTTGTAAAACAATGATTTAGCTTACGAAAAAAAAAAAAAAGACTACATAAATGTGCTTTTGGTTTGCACAGTTCTGTTCAAAACAATGGAGAAAAAAAACTAGCAACGTCTTTGGGCCAAGTTTGTTTGCTAAACTCCATTTTGCATTCCATATGGGACTATCATAGTTACAATACCTCTTAGCAACACATGCAAATTCACTGGATTTGTGGGTGTACATACATATTTCATGATCACATGTGTGTGTACATCTGTGTGCGTACATATATGACCTCAGGGCAGCATTTAACTTGAAGTGAAGTTGAAGGTCATACCCTTTCAAAAGCAAGCAAAAAGCTTGCTCGCTTGATGTTATCAGAATTTTACATGATCTAGTGAGTGATTTATAGATATAATAGATATATTTATTAGATATAATAGTTGAGAACGTTTTTGTTTTTGTTTTTATTTATTTGTTTTTTTAATCTGAAAAGTCATGATAATAATGTGTCCTCACGCCCATATAGTGTAATAAATATGACAGGCAGATGACATATATGACAAGATGCATTTTATTGGGCCACTTTTTGAGAAGGTTGGATGGATAGGGGAACACAGAAAGCAGTTTTTATGCAGGTTTGGCTCTTCTGACACATTTATCACACAACAGCTTTTCTAAAGCACTTTCTCTCATTCTGACATGCATCATGAACACCTCTGTCCATTCAGGGTTCCCCACGCTTCTTGCGTTCGTGTTGTTTTGTATAAGATGTGGAGTGGTCTTTATTCATATGGACATCTACTATAGAGTAATCCTTTCTTAATCAGATTTTTTTTTTTTTTTTTTTTTTACTTGTTTTCCAGTGAAAATATTTCTTAAAATATAATTTATATATGTTTTACATTTTTATTTATTTAATTATTATTTTTTTTATTTATATTATGTTTTTACCCTACATTTACATTGCATTTTTCAGTCAAAAAAATTGCCAGTGAAGTAAAAAAAAAATCTTAAGAGAATACTTAAAGTGTAACTTCACTGATTCTCAGCCCTCTTTGTATTGTTACAGTGATGGTAGTATATGTAAATTAGCAATGTTTACTCATTCTCCGTGTTACCTGGACCAAGAAATTCATGTTTATTTGTCAGCAAAGTCCGCCAAATGACACGTTTTGACAGCTCCAGGGCTTTTGTGAAAATTACAGATTATACTTCCGCGTTTTTGTATCCCCTCCCACGGTCAGATCGACAGAGGGTTATTAACAGAAAATTGTATGGTATGTCTACTCTTTGTCTACTACTTTGTTTGTTTTGCGAGTGTGTGTCCGTACTAATGTTATACAGTACGTGTGTACGTTTGAAAGAGAGAGAGAGAGAGTGTGAGTGCGCACGAGAGAGTATGCGCTTTCAGGACACAATAAAATGTATTTTGTGACAAAAACCATGACACTAATTTGTCGTTTTCATCCTATAGTTTACCATATTTATTTGCTTGGTCAGTGTCGTGGGTTTTGTTTCTTTAGCTGTTGTAGACTGTAAGGACCTTTTGAAATAACTGAAATCATTTGGCGAAGTGATATGGAACTGTAATGCGGTCAAGACCTGCCTAGAACTATTTTAGCCATGCGTTTCCCTGAAAATAATTGCACACCTTAGAACGTTAATCAACCAATCAGATTCGAGCATTCAACAGCCCCGTAGTATAACATTAGTTAATGTATTAACTAACATGAACTAACCATGAGCAATACATTTGTTACAGTATTTGTTAATCTTTCTTAACGTTAGTTAATAAAAAATACAGCTATTCTTTGTTTGTTTATGTTAGTTCACTGTGCATTAACTAATGTTAACAAATACAACTCTTGATTTTAATAATGTATTGAAATTAACATTAACAAAGATTAATAAATGCTGTAGAAGTGCAGTTTATTATTAGTTCATGTTAACTAATGTTAACTAATAAACCTTGTTGTAAAGTGTTTCTGAAGTAACTGAACTTTTAAATGAATTAATAAAATACTGTTTGACTAGTGAGTACCACTGTAGTCAGGATGGCGTTGAGATTGTACATGTTGGCAAGTTCTCTCTAAATATATTGTCACATTGGGGGGCGTACTGTCTGCCTAAGCTCTTCCTCTTTGCCCTTTTATCTTCTGCCCCTGTGCGTATATGTTTCTCGCACCATATGTCTGAATCCAGCATGCTAGCTTTGCTATCTCTCAAGCTATGACTAAAGAGATGTGTTCTGAGGTGCGCCTTGTGGTTTATTTACTTTTATTTTGATGATTTACAGCGTTGAAAGTTCTAGAGTGGCTGCGTGCCGCGATAGCGCCGTGGCAATCGGGGTCGCACTTCAGAGCGTTAAACTGAATGCAAATTGATGGCAATATTTGCCAGCTAGCCTCATAATGGGATAGTTGATGGCTTAAATAAATAGCAGTCATATACTGTACACACACACACACACACACACACACACACATATATATATATATATATATATATATATACACACACACACACACACACTCAAACCTGGCAGGCCTGGAGTGGTGAAAGGGAAATAAAGGTGACATGCTGCAAGGAGCCGCGCTCCAGCGAAACGACTAACATGTTTTTCCTTAAGTTATTTATCGCCAGAGTGCTTTTGGAAAGAATGGAAATAAATAAATAAAACTAACAGCACTCATCAGAAGCTACAATCTCCAGCTCTCAAGGTGCTGCAGAGATTTAAGGCTTTACAAGGTAGCAATGTATAAACCTTTGAATGTTCAGCACCAGTGGTTTCAAAGGGCTTATTTGAAGTTGCTTTAACTGCTGAGAAACGACGAACTAGAGAGGTAAATTTTCAGTTGGTTCTAAAAAAGTCAGAGTTATTAAAACAGGGGGAAAAAAACAAAAATATTTAACAACCTTATTTCAGTTCTTTTTTCTTCTTTTTTAAGAACATTTCAGACCAAAGAAAAGTTGTCTTTGAACTATTTTTTTGTTGTTGTTGTGTATGAACCATGAAACGACTAGAGATTAACATCTTATCAACAACAACAAACATTTTTTTTTCTGTTCTAACTGAAAGGTGATGTGTCTACTTTCTGTGCCAAAAGTGAAATTAAACAGAATTGCAAAAAAAAAAAAAGTGTTATTTTACTATTATTTATATATTATAGTGTTCATTTATATTCTGAATTAGCTTTTATTTTATATTTTATATATGTATTTATAATTGTATGTGCTTTTATCATTAAATATTTCTATATAGCTGTAAATTATTTTATTTTAGCTATAGTAATTTTAGTACTTCAACTAGAATTTATGGTAGCAAGGCAACATGTATAATTTTCGTTAAAGTTTTTTAAGTTTTAAGTATTTTATCTAATATATGCAGTTGCAATCAAAATTATTTAACCCTCTTAACCTGCTAGACATTTTGCTGCTGAGAACAAACTTTTATGAAAACAATTCATCAAAGGCTTCAGTAAACTATTATACAAAGTTTTTACCGCAATCTTGGCCCATTCCTCGCTTGAAAAAGCTTCCAGATCACTGATAGTCTTTGGTTTCCAAGTTACCACTGCTTACAAGACTGTACAGGCCACTCAAGAACATTCTACGACTGATCCCTGAACCAAGCTTAAGTAGATTTGGATGTATACTTTGGGACGGCTGTCCTGCAGGAAAGTCCATTAATCATCAAGCTTCAGTCTCTGCACCAAAGGCATCACCATCTTTGCCAAAATGGCTTGATATTTCAAAGAATTCACATTGTCCTTCATACAGTCAAGATTTCTACTTCCTGCAACAGCAAAGAACCCCCATAACAAGACTGGACCACCTCCATGTTTGACCATGGAGATGGTGTTCTTCTGCTCAGGACAGCCGTCCCAAAGTATACATCCAAATCTACTTAAGCTTGATTCAGGGATCAGTCATAGAATGTTCTTGAGTGGCCTGTACAGTCTTCAGATTGAAATCTCATTGAAAATATTTGGTGAAATTTGTAGAAAGCAGTGGTAATGTGGAAACAAAGACTATCAGTGATCTGGAAGCTTTTTCAAGCGAGGAATGGGCCAAGATTGCAGTAAAGAGCTGACAGAAGCTTCTAAGCACTTACAGATTTACAATAAAAGATTCTGCACAAAATTTGACTTTTGAGGGTTTAATAATTTTGTACACGTATGTTTAGAGCCAGTTTGATTTTTAATTCTTTCTCATTTTTCATCAATGTCACATTCTTGGAATCACTCAAATATATATTAATAAACTTTGCATAATAGTTTAATGATGCCTTTGATGAATTGTTTTCATAAAATGTTGTTCTCGGCAGCAAAATGTCTTGCAGGTTAAGGGGGTTGAATCATTTTAATTGCAACTGTATATATTATCATAGCATCGTTAATACTATAATTTAGTGTTAAGAAGAAACAGTTAGCAGGCAAGTGTTTTTCATATCCCATCAGTCAAGATGTTTGGAAAGAAACCTTCTGACATTCTTGGCCTTCTTCAGCCTCTCTAGTAAAGTGTGTTGACGAGATGTGTATGCACTCATCCCCAGCTATATTTACAGGGCTTCTAACAGCCATGAAGGGCTCTTCACTGTTTCATGGCAGCTTTTGCCACTTGGGAATCCACTTAATTCGAAGAGTCCTGGTTGCTCAGATCCAGCTACTGGGAATTGGAGTCCAAGCATACAAAAGTTATTTTTTGAACATTTTCCTTGAACACATGGCATTTTCTTGCAAACTGCTATTGAATAACAAATTATATTCAGTTATTTCTTAAAGATAACAACATAAGAAAGTATTGAAAGTATTTCTTTCTTTCATGCATAAACATCTCAGACACTAACCGAGAAACACATGCCCGCTTTAAAAGCTTTTGTCTCTCTCATACACGCATTCTCTCTGTTTCTGTCTCTCAGTATGTGCTAGCTCACAGCGAGGGGTTGAGAGGAGTGTGTAGCCCCTGGCCTGCTGCTGAATCAAAAGCAAGCAGTGAGAAACCTGCTGGAAATGGGGCTTGCTGATTTGATGTGCGTGGCAGGGCGGCTTTGAACCCCAGTTGCTGGGTGTGCAGATAAAAGCTACATTACCGTCCTGCTCATTTTCTAAAGATCAACGTCCTGCAGCAACAGAGAATGGCATTGCAATCAGCACACGCTAAAGCACGATTCTATACTCACTGCCAGTCATATCTGATAACAGTAGTCTGTTCGCTGGCAGTCATACCTTCTATTAATGTTCTGCTTACTGCCGGTCACATTTCATCACAGATCATTACCAGTGCAGGACTGAGCTCGGATGAGGGGCAGTGTTTTTTATAAACATGGCCAATGCCAGGAATTCCCAAACTTTTGTCAGCCAAACCCCTTTGAATTAAAATATTTACTTGAAGTACCCCCTGAAATTTTAAGTTAATATTTCAATCATTTAACAATGCATTTACATGTTTACGGTTCTGATGTCGGTTAAAGGGTTAGTTCACCCAAAAATGAAAATAATGTCATTAATTACTCACCCTCATGCCGTTCCACACCCATAAGACCTTCGTTCATCTTCGGAACACAAATTAAGATATTTTTGTTGAAATCCAATGGCTCAGTGAGGCCTCCATAGCCAGCAATGACATTTCCTCTCTCAAGGTCCATTAATGTACTAAAAACATATTTAAATCAGTTTATGTGAGTACAGTGGTTCAATATTAATATTATAAAGCGACGAGAATATTTTTGTTGCGCCAAAAAAACAAAATAACGACTTCTATAGTGATGGCCGATTTCAAAACACTGCTTCCTGAAGCTTCGGAGCGTTATGAATCAGCGTGTCGAATCAGTGGTTCGGAGCGCCAAAGTCATGCTCAGCAGTTTGACACGCGATCCGAATCATGATTCGACACGCTGATTCATAACGCTTCAAAGCTTCCTGAAGCAGTGTTTTGAAATCGGCGTGGAACGACATAAGGGTGAGTAATTAATGACAGAATTTTCATTTTTGGGTGAACTAACACTTTAATGTTCACATGATATGCAGGTATGCTGATAAAATATTTCGTCTTTTTGAGTTTTCGATTTTTATTTTCAGGTTTTTTTTTATTTTATTTTAAGTTTATGATTTAATTAGTGTTTCATCAACTCATGATCCCCCTGCAGTTGCCTCATAAACGACTTTTATAACTTACTATATAAACTTATTATACAAAACTTGTACAAAAAGTCGATTTTTATATCAGGTTTGGGATTGTTTTGTGGCAATCTTTTACAAGCAAACATAACAGCGGTATCTGGTGTTTGAAGCACAGTATTTATAGAAGTCATTTGTATATTTCTTAATGATAACAAATCAATTCTTTCCTCTGGATTAGGGCTTCACAATTTATCAAATTAATAGTCAAGATTCTCACAATGGCAAAGTTAACTAATTCAAAGTTTTCTGTACAGTTTCTAAATGAAACAAGGCTGAATTTTTGACTGATTATCATATCCAAGCACATCTGTGAAATGAAAAATAATCACACCAACAAAACCAACATCTGTAAGAGTTCTCTGTGAGAACATTTGTTCAAAATCGAGGCAATCGACTAAAAAGCTCATTTCCATATTCAGCAGTGCTTCAAAAAGAAGAGGATATTTTGGTAGACAAAGAAACTGGATGGTAGTGCAATTAAATATAAATTGTAGTGAAGATAGAAGGTATGACAACCTCCTAACCTCCTATGCTTTGTAGCCTACAGTACTTCTGATATCCTGAGTCACACAAGACAAGAAGCAACAAGAAACAGGATAAATGAAGGAAAATAATTTTTAAACTACAGTTTAAGGGGGAAAAAACAGAGTGCTCAAGACTGATGCAGCAACTCTGGCCTGGAGCCTGCTAAAACAAATTATTGTGAAAAATAATGAGTCTGAGGCTTTATATAAATTAGACTGAACACAGCTACAGGAGGCCAGCTAAATTTGAAGTTTAAAGTTACCACTTAGGGAAATACTATTGTAATGATATATATAAAAATAATGATCCAAGGTTATAAAGAGTTGAATCTCGTACTTGCACGATATGTGAGTAATGTTAAAACTGCAGAAAAGCAAGTGTCAAAATATAGTTCTGTTAAGGATTAATCAGAACGTTCTATGCTAAAATAATTCTATGAGCTGAAGCGAGCTGGGAAAGTCGACTACAACCAAACCCTGAAAGATTATGTGCTGGTGTGTGGAGATACAACTACAAAAAAATGTGTTTATGTGCACAATGCAGCATAGGAGAGGTTGAGTATATGACTATTTCAAATACTAGATTCTCTTTTTTGGACTCTGAGGGCTGCACAATTATGACGATCGAAAACAAATCGAAAACAGGCTGAAAACTGTGAATCTTGTCTATGTTTGCAAATCAAAAAAGTGCCTAAACAGTCAATTTTACTTTAGCCCTCTTATAAATAAATACAAAACTAAAACTAATAAATAATAATAATAATAATCAAACTAATAATCATACACCAAAAGCAAGCTATGTGACTAGAATGATCCTATGGCATAATCACTGAGGCTGTCATTGCAAGTTCACACAGAACAACTGTTTAAGCCCTGACTTCTGAACTCTCATTATATTAACAAAGCTGGCTATGCTGCAGAATAAACCTCTTACTTACACCATGTCAATGGCTTGTTGATCACTGCACTCTCAATTTCTCAGGTCAGTCACTTGAAGTGTGTATTGGGTATTGCGCCATCTACATTATTAGCATGCAGCATCACATTACTACTACAAAAAATAATTCCAAATTGCATTTTATTTAGATTCTAAAGCTTCTTTTTGAATGTTAGGTGAAGTTTCTTCAACACCCACTTTCATGCAAATAGAAGTGAAACTTAAGCAACTTAAAGTGCCCCTATTATGCCTTTTTTAAGGTTCCTAATATTGTTTAGGGAGTCTCCTACAACAGGTTTACATGCATGCAAGGTCAAAAAACACTTTCGTTTTCTCATAATATACATTTAATTTCACCTGAGTTTTCAATCTTTTGTAAACGATTCGTTTGAAGCAGTTCAGAGAATCAGTCTCTCTAAACCCCTCTTTCCATGAGCACTGCTCTGATTGGTCAGATGACCCAGTCCTTTGTGACTGGTCTACTGCCATTGCCATAACTGAATGACAGCTATCAATTCGCAAGACATTGTATACAATGTATGGACAGAAAAGATAGCATCGATTTTACCGTATCAATTCGAGCCCGAGTCCGACGATGAAACATCTGAAGTAGTCAATCAACCAGAAACTGATTCGCAATCACGACTGGAGTACGACGTTTCTATATGGTAAGTGTCACCGACCTTATAAGATGTGATAGCAGCATCACTGTTATACTTTATGTAGGTGCACCTGTGGGAACTTTATCAGAATGCCAAGCGAAGCTGAAAACCTCTAACATAAGATAAACATTTAGGCCAGAAGTGTATGGCTATATCATTGTTTGACATTACAATGAGTGTTTACTGTTTACTGAATACTTCAACTAGTTAGCGCGGACTAGCATCTTAACATCCTATTACAATACAGATAGAGCTCCACTCTACTGTAATAATAAAAATGCAGAGGGAAAAAAAACAGTTTGTTTTGTATGTTGTAAACTCCCACGTTAGCCGAGCACAAACGTGAATAGCTGATAATGCATTAGACTTTGTAAATAAAAGTCGTGCTCCATCCTTGATCATTACTCCAAGTAATAAGACAGACAAGCTGCATTAATCGACACACTTTTAGACAATATTGGACCCACATCTAAATAGCAGAACTACAGAAACGTGAGTTAGCCGGTTAGCAGGAGACAGACTAGGGTGTACGTTACACAACATAACATAAAAAAGTACAAATTTTGAACGATCGCTAGAAAATATAAACATCAATTATTAATCATACTTACAGGTTGAGATTCAGAGGAGCAAGCTGGTCCAAATAAACTGGGCATTGATCCATATTTTAAGACCAAGCGGTTTTTGAATCCTGCCCTAAACTCCCAGAGGTTTGAGAAGCAGACGTCAGTAAAATGACAGGAACACAACAAAATATTGTACTGCTGTGGAATTGTTGAAAAAACGAATTTTCCCTGGCGTCTGCCCGCACAATAAGTGGGCGGGAAATATGCTAATGTTTCGTTGTGACGTCACAACGAAACGGCTTGGGATTCGTTTTACAAACGACTCGTTTAATTGACTCTTAGTTTTGAGAAACAATAACTTTATATACGGTGCACTTTCAGATTTAAAACTTTGCAGGATGTTTTTTTATTCACTTAGAGCTATGTTATACACTACCTGAAAGGTAATTTCCAAAAATCCATAATAGGGGCACTTTAAATTATTTGTGAATTAGATGCTGATTTGGGCTAGTTGTAGTCACTGGTTATAGTCTATATAGTCTATCTAGGTTATAGTTTATAAATAAAAATTTAAAAATCTAATATAAATGTGCACAAAAACAATTTTGACGCAGGGAGAGCAGACCTACAGTAAATGAAATCCAGCAGTTAAAACCTTTTTTAACAATTCATAGTTTTCAGTCACATGACTGGCATGGAGACCGGGCGGGCAAAACATCCATAGAACTACACTACAGGCCTGTCAATTTTCCATCTCAAAAGAAGAAAAACAAAAATATGTGAATAAAAAGTTTTGGGCACCCGTGATCCAAATCCAGCACCTGCTGTAGTATTTCAGTCACTAAAAACAAACGTTGTTTTAAAACGTTTAACGTAATAAAACTCTTAAAGTGCCTTAATGTACTAAAACAGCGATATTAAAAGACCAAATTCAGTATACATCTTATTGATAAAGCAGACTGTATACAGGTGAGCAGATGAGCCCAGAATATGAACTCAACACGCTCAGTGTTTTCTTTATTATAGTTTTCTATAGGAAAACGCTTAACAAGAAACTTTGCGTTCCGTTTATATTCTGGGATTTATTATGCTGAAAAAATCATCTGTTCTGCCTGAAGGATGCATTTACTTCTTATGTAAAAGAAGTATCTTGTTATCTGTAATTATGTTTTATTTTTGTTATTTATTTTTGATGCTTGAAGGGGCTGATAAATAAAAAAATATATTTTATTATTCATAGGTGTTCATACTGTAACGCATACATTTTCATGCGTTTGGACAATGTTGAAGTATTTAAATAAGCACAGATTTAGAAATGTAAAAGTTTTTATAAACAGTACAATATAGTTACATTTTACTATTATATTTTTGATTATATATGATTATTTATATTTAGAATAGTCAATTTAGATTAGTAAATGTAATGGCATTAAACAATCTTGTTGATGAAAAAACAAAAACAACCTGCTATTTTACTCACCTTTGGAGTGTTTGTTGTGTTACGTCATTTGCATAATTGCTTTAGTAAATATGGTGCAAATAAACAATAGTCAATGCAATTCATTCTTAGCGAATTACTGCCAGAGTCAGCTGAAGGCACTTGTTGAGTATTCTCTGACATTTGCTTGAACTGAAGTCCGAATCTCTGAGGTTTACATAGCAGATGCTATTTAAATAGGACACTCCCTAACCTTAAAGTCTGATAACCTATAAGAAAGATGATTATAAGAAATGTGTGGGCCAACTTGCTATCATGGACTTGTTTGCTGAAATTAAAATTGCACAAAGTTTGTGTGGAGCAGAGAGTACACAGCCTGCGGGACGTATGTATGTGAGTCATCTAAAAACTTTCTTTAATAAGACAGCTCATCTCAGCAGACCCCCTACAGAAATAGAGTTGTCAGATACCTTATTGAGTGCTGAAATGCTTGGCACTTACCACACAAGGCTGGAATGATACAGGAAGCCACGAGGATAGATGGGACTAATTTTTAACGGTTTTCAGTGTAGCTGCGAGCCTCAGATTGTGCAGATCCATCATTATTGTGGTGTGCAGTACTTTTATAGGAGCCACTGTCATCTGTGGCTGCTGAATTAGCAGGGATCTGAAATGCATAATAAACAGATGTGTTTTTGCTCTGACTGTGGTGACTGGGGAAATGTAGATTTGACATTACAATTGATGGCCTTTTTTGTCTGTCTCAAAGTGAGTTTTTTTTTTTTTTCCCTTTCTTTTTTTCCACCCTTCAGTAAAGTCTCAGCTGTTTGAATCCTGCACACCCACACCGGATGAATCCATTTGTTTCCAGTCTGTCAGAGTACTGCAGAGTACTAAAGATGAAGCCCTTTTGTTCAAAGCATATACAGGAATATATGAAAAACATTTTACATTACAAATGGGCAAACATGACATTGGGGCAGGTCATAACATTCTCACATAAATAAATGCAATGACATCTAAATATATCTAAACATACATGATATGTACAAAGTACATACAGTTGCAAGAAAAAGTATGTGAACCACTTGCAGAATCTGTGAAAATGTGCAAAATTTTAACAAAATAAGAGAGATCATACAAAATGCATGTTATTTTTTATTTAGTACTGTCCTGAGTAAGATATTTTACATAAAAGATGTTTACATATAATCCATAAGACAAAAAAATAGCTGAATTTATTAAAATGACCCAGTTCAAAAGTTTGTGAACCATTGATTCTTAATACTGTGTGTGGTTACCTGGATGATCTACGACTGTTTTTTTGTTGTGTGATGGTTGTTCATGAGTCCCTTGTTTATTCTGAGCAGTTAAACTGAGCTCTGTTCTTCAGAAAAAATCAAGGGATTGTTCAAGGGACTCATGAACAACCATCACAAAACAAAAAAACAGTTATAGATCATCCAGGTAACCACTCACAGTATTAAGAATCAATGGTTCACATACTTATGAATGGGGTTATTTTTATAAATTCAGTTATTTCTTTTTGTCTTGTGGATTATATGTAAACATCTTTTATGTAAAATATCTTACTCAGGACAATACTAAATAAAAAATAACATGCATTTTGTATTATCTCCCTTATTTTGTTAAAATTATTAACATTTTCACAGATTCTGCAAGTGGTTCACATACTTTTTCTTGCAACTGTATAAACTTAAATAAGAATGTCGTAGTCTACAACAAATAAGATTATATGTATTTGCACAGCATATGTATTAATATATTAACCCCTTCAGACACTGCGGTCATTGGAATCGACATCACGTAGTTATTGGTTTAAACCAATAAAATGTAATGTTTTTATAACATGATTACTGCCTGGTCACTGATTGGTTCCTGATCAACCAAACACAATAAAAATATGAGCCATAACTTAATCTGATTGAGATTCATGCATCACATAAGACAGGAATGACTAACCAACTAGACAGGAGGATGAGGAGCTCCGTTTTTTTCTTTTATTTGCTAATATGTTTTTACAGTAGTAGCATCATCAACTTGCACATATTATAACCTTAATAGTATCATCTGATAATATTAAAGTTAATTTGAAGATCTTTCAGAGCTGTAGAACACTTTTTTATATATAGTTTAATGTCCATCTCAATTGACATCAGGTGTTGAAAGATATCAGCAGGAACCTCATGAATTAGTTGTGTGCCAGGTTGTGAAATTCCAATGTTAATGTTTTATGAACATTAATGTTTATTAGTTATTAATATTATTAATATGATTTTATGTCTTCAGTGTTATGACCATAAACTGTCATTCAGTTTTTCATTAGTTTAAGTGAAAAATGGCAACAGTGAATGTGAAATGAGTGAATACACAGCAAGGCACACACACACACACACTCCACACACACACTAATGCCTTGATGCTATATGCACGCAATCATATATTTATCTAAACCAGCAAGTACACACAAACACAACAGCAAACACCCACGGACATACAGTGGGTACGGAAAGTATTCAGACCCCCTTAAATTTTTCACTCTTTGTTATATTGCAGCCATTTGCTAAAATCATTTAAGTTCATTTTTTTTTCTCATTAATGTACACACAGCACCCCATATTGACAGAAAAACACAGAATTGTTGACATTTTTGGAGATTTATTAAAAAAGAAAAACTGAAATATCACATGGTCCTAAGTATTCAGACCCTTTGCTGTGACACTCATATATTTAACTCAGGTGCTGTCCATTTCTTCTGATCATCCTTGAGATGGTTCTACACCTTCATTTGAGTCCAGCTGTGTTTGATTATACTGATTGGACTTGATTAGGAAAGCCACACACCTGTCTATATAAGACCTCACAGCTCACAGTGCATGTCAGAGCAAATGAGAATCATGAGGTCAAAGGAACTGCCTGAAGAGCTCAGAGACAGAATTGTGGCAAGGCACAGATCTGCCCAAGGTTACAAAAAAAATTCTGCTGCACTTAAGGTTCCTAAGAGCACAGTGGCCTCCATAATCCTTAAATGGAAGACGTTTGGGACGACCAGAACCCTTCCTAGAGCTGGCCGTCCGGCCAAACTGAGCTATCGGGGGAGAAGAGCCTTGGTGAGAGAGGTAAAGAAGAACCCAAAGATCACTGTGGTTGAGCTCCAGAGATGCAGTCGGGAGATGGGAGAAAGTTATAGAAAGTCAACCATCACTGCAGCCCTCCACCAGTCGGGGCTTTATGGCAGAGTGGCCCTACGGAAGCCTCTCCTCAGTGCAAGACACATGAAAGCCCGCATGGAGTTTGCTAAAAAAAACACCTGAAGGACTCCAAGATGGTGAGAAATAAGATTCTCTGGTCTGATGAGACCAAGATAGAACATTTTGGCCTTAATTCTAAGCGGTATGTGTGGAGAAAACCAGGCACTGCTCATCACCTGTCCAATACAGTCCCAACAGTGAAACATGGTGGTGGCAGCATCATGCTGTGGGGGTGTTTTTCAGCTGCAGGGACAGGACGACTGGTTGCAATCGAGGGAACGATGAATGCGGCCAAGTACAGGGATATCCTGGACGAAAACCTTCTCCAGAGTGCTCAGGACCTCAGACTGGGCCGAAGGTTTACCTTCCAACAAGACAATGACCCTAAGCACACAGCTAAAATAACGAAGGAGTGGCTTCACAACAACTCCGTGACTGTTCTTGAATGGCCCAGCCAGAGCCCTGACTTAAACCCAATTGAGCATCTCTGGAGAGACCTAAAAATGGCTGTCCACCAACGTTTACCATCCAACCTGACAGAACTGGAGAGGATCTGCAAGGAGGAATGGCAGAGGATCCCCAAATCCAGGTGTGAAAAACTTGTTGCATCTTTCCCAAAAAGACTCATGACTGTATTAGATCAAAAGGGTGCTTCTACTAAATACTGAGCAAAGGGTCTGAATACTTAGGACCATGTGATATTTCAGTTTTTCTTTTTTAATAAATCTGCAAAAATGTCAACAATTCTGTGTTTTTCTGTCAATATGGGGTGCTGTGTGCACATTAATGAGGAAAAAAATGAACTTAAATGATTTTAGCAAATGGCTGCAATATAACAAAGAGTGAAAAATTTAAGGGGGTCTGAATACTTTCCGTACCCACTGTATATACACATACTCACCCACTGCAACCAACAAAAGGAATCAAAGTTTTTTGAGACTTCATTCTATCATTCTATCATCTTTATTCTTTAGTGCTGTAAGTTCCATCCTTTATACAAGAAACAACTAGTTACATACAATATTTTTTTTGTTTGAACCAGAGGTCTCAGCTTTTTTGGCAGCATTAAAGTCAGTAAATAAAATGAAGAATCATTGTTTAATAAACAGAGACACAGATCTAATTTAAGCCTAATACCAACAAAATTAGAAAGCATTTGGATAACAAAGGTTGTGTAACTTATAAAAGTGAAATATGCCTGAATCATTTAATCCATCATGTGAGGAACTAAGTTAGATTTGGAATATAATGTCATTTTAAAAGCTTACTAGTTTCAGAGACAGCACAGTCATCAGCCGCTTGTTTTTTTCTCCTGTTTCCTCTACAGGTGGTGAGGTGCCCTACACGACTTTGGCTACAAGGATGATGATGGGGGTTTGGTGGCTTTTTGCTCTGATAGTCATCTCCTCCTACACGGCAAATCTGGCTGCCTTCCTCACCATCTCCCGCATCGAGAACTCCATTCAGTGAGTACACGCATTTATACAAAGTGTCACTCTTGCAGCTAGTATCAAACACTGTTATCATCCACACAATAAACGAAAACAACAAACACGTTGTAGCTTTCAATCTTCATCTCAGTTGAATATGCTGTCGTTTAAGCGTTACTAACAAAGACATGAATTTCTAGGAGTATTGATTAGATTTGGATAGGAACGGTATTAAGTGAGCAGCATTCTTCAACTGAAAACGCCTGCCTCATTCATCAAAAAAAAAAAAAAAAAAAAAAGAATCAGATTGTGTCTAATATAGTCACAAAAACACACAATGCCATGCAGTGTGTAAATGAATACTCACAAGACCTCAACTTGGTTTCATTTCCGTTGTACAGTATAAAAACCATTACGTCTATGGAGAATCCCTGTAAACCACATATACAAGTGTGTGTGTGTGTGTGTGTGTGTGTGTGTGTGTGTGTGTGTGTGTGTGTGTGTGTAGAAGATCTGCAGGTATGCAAACTCCGTTTTAATTTCCTGTGGCACAAATTATATCTATCATTCCAGTGAGAATGACGTCAGTTGTCTCTGCACCAGTAATTCATTTAACCTCTCTTGTTGAGAGCACAGAGACAGACAAAAAACGGTAACATTTTAAAAAGATGAATTTTGAAGTGTTTTTCTTAAGCAAATTTAATTTACGACAAGGTGGAACCTTTCAAACATTCACCAAAAATTAGCTGCTGCTCTTCCTGTTATGAAAATGATGGCCTTCTGTTATTCGCATTCAAGAGTCAAGAATATGACATTTTTATTGACAGTAGCAAAAAAATGCTTTTTTATGTAACAGGCAGGTATGTAATTTGTGATTAGTCATTAAAAAAAAAAATATGAATTTTATAAAAGAGCAGAAGTTTTGACCATTTGAACCAGACTCAAATGACTTCCTCTTTTCCTCATTTAAATTGCAGTACACTATTAGTTTGAGGTGGTTTAATGGTGTGGATCAGAATTAATTATCCTTTTTCATTAAAATTATTGTTTTTTATTATTTATTATTATTATTATTATTATATATAAAAAATGTTATGTCCATAACTGCTACATTTATGGGTGTTAAATTTTATTTTTTTTTTTTAAATAATTAAACACTGTGTTTAAAAGTTAATTTTGTGGCTTTACATATCGCCACCTTAGAATTATGAGGTTCTATCTGCATTCTGAGCAGTTTTGAAATATTGAAAAAATAAAGATGGCATCTGAAAGTTGTGGTTGGTGGTCGGTTTGTGTAAATGTACATTTTTGACCATTGTTTTCCACTTTTGATGTCATTTCTATAGCGGGAAATTACTATTGTAGTAATAAAATATTCGCGTAGTTTTCACCAAAGCTCGCGCTATTTTGCTGTAGATCATTAAACCATTATGCTGCCTCAGAAGTGTGTCCAAAACCAGTTTCATGAGGTGCCATCGTGCGCTAACGCTGCCTGCAAAGTCATTGCCTGATAGGGAAGCGAGGCAACAAGTCAGCTGCCTTAGTTTTCGGATGCTGTCATAGAGTTGAACTCACATGTGGTTAAACAAATTCAGCGATGACTAGCAGTGATAGAGTTAATTGTGCTTGTAACAATTCTCGTCATATAACCATGTAGGCGATTTTGGGAGGGGGTTGAGTTACTAGGGAAAATGAGAGTATTTAGTATTTATTTTTTCAAGATCTCAGTTTGTTTATTTTTCTTTGCATTAGATTATCATTAATGAGCCTGTGCTTAGATCGCTTGATTCTAGCTCTATGCACCTAATTAGGATTTCCATAAATTTAAATGTATTATCTTTTAATGTGTAGACGATGGCAGGGTCATTACAGAAATAATTACAGCCTAAACTCCGCACCCAGGGGTCTGTTGTATTTAAAATACACAATTCAGTCAGGAAGAGCTGAAAGATTTATGAGACCAACTGGGTGGTTGGGTGAGTTCACAATTAGATAGTTTTGTCTTGAGAGGAGTTTCATTACCTAATAGAGTACAGTTTGTTTAGTATCATATTCTTGTGTTGATGTGAGAATTTTAAGCCAAACGGATACAGGACAAAAAGAGGGAGCGTTAGTTCATCAGTCTCTTTTTATCGACTCTACTGATCCTAACCCAGTGTTAATTAAATCAGAGCAACATCAACTTATCGACAACTCTCACTTACCCCACATAGCTCTTAACCAGTTAACACAAAATCTATACATTCGCTCGTTTCATTCATCAGGCTGATCCTCAAGGAATTCAGACGAATGCTTTGTACTTATTTGATATCGAATGCATTTATGTGAAACTTTTGCAGCAGGGCTGAATTCTGAGGTAAGTGTCAAAAATGTGAATCATTGCCTGCAGAGTAAAATTTAACTGTGGAAATGGAATATTTTTTAGTTTTGTTTTACATTATGTACATGCTGGCACCATGATGGCTCAGATTCAGCTGTAGATGTTTAGAGAGAGGATTTGTCATCTTGTGAGTGAGGAAAACACTTCAGTTGTGTCTTGTTTGTGCTGATTGCCATTGTTTTGAATGATTTGCAAGACTGTGCCACTGATTTGCTGGATATAATACAGCTTAGCAGAAAAAGAGAGCTGTTCACTTTTATCTCGAAACAGCATGAAAGTGGCATTGCTTTTTTAACAGAGAAAAGTAATAAAGACTGTCCTGCAGCCTTAATGTTTAAATCTGCGTTACAACGTGCCCTTGTAAGGAAGTGCATTTGAATATTCATGCATATTGTTAAATCAGTTTAGAAATATAAAAAATGGTTTAGGAAACAGATTGTGCAGTGTGGCTCTATACATGTCGATTTTCAACATGCGTCCATCTGTGAAGGTGAAGGCGGGCCAGGCTACAGGCTTCTTGAGATTTGTTTTTTCTGCACTTGCAGTTTCCCATGCCAGTTTGCCTGCGGTCTGGCTAGTCACAGTCACTCCGTGCCACAGATGACAGTTTTCCTGGGCAAAGCAAAGAGATCAGCTAAGCGGCCATAGCATTTGAATGCCGCCAGATGGTCACCTATAAAGGGCGTGAAAAAGCGAATACAGATAGATTGCTATTCTTAAGGCTAATTGAATTTTGCAGTAACAAGAACACATTGCCGCTTTGCAAATGTTCCACTAGTATTAAAAATTACAGAGATAGATTAAACTACAGTCAAACTGAATCTATAAATATTGTAGATCTGCTACATAACATTCAGTCTACTTGTTCAACATTGAAAGACCCCATTTTGTGGCATAACATCATCAGGCATAACATTATGACCACCTTCCTAATATTGTGTTGGTCTCCCTTTTGCTGTCAAAACAGCCCTGGCCTGTAGAGGCATGAACTCCACTAGACCCCTGAAGGTGTGCTGTGGTATCTGGCACCAAGATGTTAGCAGCAGATCCTTTAAATCCTGTAAGTTGCGAGGTGGGGCCTCCATGGATCAGACTTGTTTGTTCAGCACATCCCACAGATGCTCGAATGGATTGAGATCTGGGGAATTTTAAGTCAACACCTCAAACTCGTTATTGTGCTCCTCCAGCATTATTCTGCTGAAAGAGGCCACAGCCACCAGGGAATACTGTTTCCATGAGGGTGTACATGGTCTGCAACAATGCTTAGGTAGGTGGTACGTGTCAAAGTAACATCCACATAGATGGCAGGACCCAAGGTTTCCCAGCAGAACATTGCCCAAAGCATTACACTGCCTCCGCCGGCTTGCCTACTTCCCATAGTGCATCCTGGTGCCACGTGTTCCCCAGGTAAGTGACGTACAAGCATCCGGCCATCCACGTGATGTAAAAGAAAACGTGATTCATCAGACCAGGCCACCTTCTTCCATTGCTCCGTGGTCCAGTTCTGATGCTCACGTGCCCACTGTTGGCACTTTTGGCGGTGGACAGGGGTCAGCATGGGCCCCCTGAATGGTTTGCGACTATGCAGCCCCATACGCAACAAACTGTGATGCACTGTGTGTTCTGACACCTTTCTATCAGAACCAGCATTAACTTCTTGAGCAATTTGAGCTACAGTAGATTGTCTGTTGGATCGGACCACACGGGCCAGCCTTCGCTCCCCACGTGCATCAATGAGCCTTGGCCGCCCATGACTCTGTCGCTGGTTCACCACTGTTCCTTCCTTGGATGACTTTTGATAGATACTGACCACTGCAGACCGGGAACACCCCACAAGAGCTGCAGTTTTGGAGATGCTCTGACCCAGTCGTCTAGCCATCACAATTTGGCCTTGTCAAACTCGCTCAAATCTTATGCTTGCCCATTTTTCCTGCTTCCAACACATCAACTTTGAGGACAAAATGTTCACTTGCTGCCTAATTTATCCCACCCACTAACAGGTGCCGTGATGAAGAGATAATCAGTGTTATTCTCTTCACCTGTCAGTGGTCATAATGTTATGCCTGATCGGTGTGTGTATGTGTATATATATATATATATATATATATAATACGCTATATTATGTAATATAATGAATATTCTTTACTATAGTCTTCTTTTTGTAGTCTTTACTGTCACTTTTGATGCATCCTTGCTCAATAAAAGTTTTCATCTCTTAAAAAATCATTTTGAACAATGTTATGTTTTAAATGTATGTAATTTATTTAACAAATAACTGCAAGTACTGCATTAAAACAGAAAAAAACAACAATAATAAAAAAAAAGTATGTGATTATTATTCATTGTTTTTAATTAATATCAAAGTAAAAGTTTATGGCGGAGACAAGTTCTTTTATATGTTCTGCCCAAAGTTCCTGTTTTAATAAGAAATATGTCAACACAGGGGTGAAAACTACTTTTACTGCTGTTTTATTAAGTGCACGGTGACCCACAGAGTAGATGAAGAAAAGATGAAAGATTTGCATTAGCATTGAAATCGTAATGTCACAGACTGGACCTGCCTTGCTCAGTAGCCCTGCGGTGGTGTTTTATAGTACTGCAGGGTGCTCGTGGGTCATTTTTATGGCTATTCTCCATGCAAATGACACCCAACACATAACCATAATTCTTAGGGAGGGGCGGGGATTAAGTGCCGAGATTAATTGGGAGCAATAAAAGATTAACGTTTGTGGGCAAGTTCATTAAACCTTCAAAGGGTGCTAGCAGAGTTAAGTACTAGAAGAAGACGACAGCTGTCTGATGTAATAATATTTGATAAATTAGAGGTCAGTACAACTATCTGCAGGAATCTCAACAGCACCAACTCATGCGCCCGCTGTCATTGACGTACTGCTCGAAATGTATAGAAATATTAATATATAGTTGATCATGTTGAATACTGATACAATATGAAAGCACTCATTTGTATCCTGATAGGTTTTCTAAATGAAGTGAGACTTTTGAAACGCTTTGATGAACTGCATTATTTTGATGATGGCGTGAAGGGAAACCGAGAAAGCTTCATCTTTATTGTGTTTTCCAATTATTTGCTTAATATAAATATTACTGCAGGGAATTAGTGTCCCTTGGTTGGCTAACTTTTAATTAGATGTAAGATATTAACACAAATTGCTGAATAAACAGTATTCGACATAACATAAATGGGTGAGCGTCTGTGCAGCGAAGCTGCTGGATAGATTTATACTCACTTACATTGGCACAATTAAGCTCAAACGTGTGGGTATTCATGCATTCACATTGTAGATTTTGCAAATAATGTTTTAATCGTTAAATTATTATGCCCCCCAGGCATCAACCCAATAATGTTGTTTCTAAATATTTTCGATTTGAAAATGTTTTATTGTTCCCCTACAGGTCTTTGCAGGACTTGGCTAAGCAGACAGACTTGCCGTATGGCACGGTTCTGGACTCCGCCGTCTACGACCAGGTGCGGAGTAAAGGCATGAACCCTTTCGAGAGGGATCCGATGTACTCACAGATGTGGAGGATGATCAACCGGACAGGAGGAGCTGAAAACAACGTGGAGGAATCAAAAGAAGGCATCCGGAAGGTAGGACACTCCAGGCGATGTGACTACAGCCACCGTTTATCTAATTACAGTGCTTAACTAAGCAACAGTTTGTGAAGATAGCGCTAATGTTCTCTGAATAGAGATATCAAAGCAAAAATGTGCTAATGTGACTTAATGGTGCTTGAGTTATGAGTGATTTAACTCTGAAAATTCCCCTACTGAATTCCCATACTAATTAGGTGTGGGTTAATGCCTTATTTGTTAACCCACAATTTTTTATTCCTCTCTTCCAAGCGTGTTTTCATTTGGAATTTTAAACGAGCTCGAGCACTGCAATTAAAAAGGCTGGTAGGCAAGTGAAGTATGAAGGAAGAGAGTCTGCGCCGCCTTCAGATCTTGAGAGAATACTAAAGAGTAAATGGCTGACTAGAGTGTTTTGTTAATGTGATATCATCTCACAGGTGTTCGGTTAAATATTGTATGACAAGGTGACACCCATGTCTTGCCAGAGGCGTCACCCTTCTTCAGCCTCTCCTTCCTTTGCCTCTCTTTTGTTTCGCCTGCATGTCTCAGTCAGTAGCATGTAGGCTTCAGAGCGCCCCCTAGTGACCTTGATATGATTTACATTTCAGCCATTTAACAGATGCTTTTACCCAAAGCCATTTACAAAAAGTGCTTCAGCTTTACATACGATGCTGTTTAGATTATTGTCAACAGATTGTCGCTGTACAAATCCCGTAACTAATAAACAAGCCAACGTGATAGAATTTTTTTATACTAATTTTTTTGCAAGCAATGATGCATGAAAATGTATATTTGTTGAAACCGAGAATTCTGGACATACTGTGCTGACAAATCATTTTTGCATTTTAATTTTTAAAATACTAATGTTGAACTGGCATTAATTTGTGTTTACATTGGGTAATCCTTAAATTGTTATCAATTCAATAATATTAAGGCTCCAACAGCATTTAAAATATTGTGTAGTTGTACATTTATGTGTTGTTAAATGCAAAATTGCCTAAAAAAAAACTCTATTCCCAACAGAGACAATGTTGACTTTTTTGGCACATACTATTTTGATGTGCAAAAACAGTGATCTTAATATAATTCATGAACTGGCTTTTGTCAAATAGAGGCACATATTGTACTCTATGACAATAAAGTGTTTAAGAATACTCAACAAAAGACAAAAGACTTATTTTCCATTTCTAAAGGAAAAGTGGCAGATTCTAACTAACAGAAGCCTCTCTGCCTCTCTGACATTTCTTTCCTCTTCTCATTTATTACATAAATAGCCTCGCAGACTCTTCGCAAGCACAGGCAAATGTTCTTTTCAGCCAAAAATTAATCATTTAGTTATTGACTTTCTTCTGTGGAACAACAAAGTAGAAATTTAGCAAAATGTCAGAGCTTCTGCATACAGTAAATAGGGGAACAGGGGCTGTCGAGCTCAAAAAAAGTACATTAAAAGTCTTCTAAAATCATACAATAGCTTTTTGTGAGGAACAGTAAATAACACTTTTTGTGTTTTACAGGTAGAAAAAAAAAGCTCAAATAAAATAAATGTTTGGAACAATGTGACAAAGAGTAAATTATGATGAATTTTCAAGAACAGCCGCAGAATTCATTGTGTAACAGCAGGACTTGTCGCAGCTTGTGAGACTGATAATAAAGGAGTGTCTGTACACTGGACAAACATCTGCTCTGATTTCCCCAGCAAATATTTACGATGTTTATTCTCAATTGTATTCATCTCTTCTCTGAGCTAGTCATGTGCTAATGTTGAGAGCCCCTGTTTGTCTCATTTTTCAATAATAGGAGCAGACTGGGAATTTCATTTCTCTGCTAAGGAAGATGCTTTCATAATTCATGAGTGGAGCATACAAGATTTCTATTTTTATGGCACATTTTCACCCACATTGCAAAACATTAATACTTTCACTCAAGATGAATGTGTTTCATGAATTTTCATAGGTCTTATAAGTGTAAAAAATGAGGTGTCCCTGGAACTGAAGATGAAAAAATGAATTTTTTCCTTTGAATTGAATTCATTTCCTTAATTATTTTAAGTAAATGTCTTGAGTAAACTTAGAATTGGTTGCCATGACTTAAAATCTGTCATCATGGTAGCAATTATCTTTTTTATATTAAGTAACCAAGGAGATTAACTTTTACCAAGTTATTATGCTTAAAAATGATTCTATGCTAATTGTTCACTTTTAATTTGTTCAATATTAGCGAATTTGATTGAACCACAAAACTACTAAAATCAAGTATATGGTTGTGTTTCCCTTTTTTCAGTGTACTGTAACCTTTCAGAATATACATTTCAAATTTTCCAGTGACATTGCACCCTTAAATGATTTAATCTTAAGAAACATCATATTACAACAATAGTTTGTGTTTTCCTGTCCACGACTAGTAAATCAAATGTGGATCTATGAAGGAGGCTTTGGCCTGGAAACTGTAGCACTCAGAGAAGGACATGAGAAGGTCTGCATCCTAGGAAGACATTTTTCAGGTCATAAGATGAGATATCCCCATTATGTCCAGCTCAGTACCCACCGGAGGAGAATTTTGTACATAGACCATTAGTTGACATCAAAACATGATGGAAAGAGGGGAGCGAGAGGGGGTGTGGAGAAGGAGAGAGCGAGGTGCCTTTGACTGCAAACAAGACAGTCGATATAAGCCAGCACTAAAAGGATTTCAATCATATTTCACCATACACAGACTTCATTATCTAAGGCTTATATGGCCAGCATGTCCATCGCCTGAGAGAGAGAGAAAAAGAAGAAAGCAGCTGAGGGCCAAACACAGCTGAGAGAGGGAAGATGGAGGTAGATAGGAAGAAAGACAGTAGTTTGCACAAAAATTTACTTCTGTCATTATTTATGCACCTGCGTGTCGTTCTAAACTTGTATGACTTTTCTGTGCACTTACAATCAATTGCTACTAAAGATTTAAAGCTACAAAAAGGACATAAATGTGTCTTAAAAGTTTTGGAATATTTGCTAAATATATACAGGTACACTATCGTTCAAAAGTTTGGGGTTGGCAAGTTAAGAGAAATCAACCAAAATTCACTAGCTATTCATTACTGTTGTGACCGGATCATTGAATCAGTGAGTTGAACTGCACAGTGATTCATTTTCATGAACTAAACATTGAGAATAGTTCTGTGAACCAGATCATATAGCTTCATATGATTTTAAATATTTAGCATGTGTCATGAGGACCACTTTATGGCGCTTTCATGGTGATTTTGTGTTTCTTTTTCGAAGTTTAAAAGCTTTTGTCCCTTTTTACTGTATAGTAATTGAATGGAAAACAGCAACAAAGCGACCAAGACTTGTTTTTCCACAGAAGAAAGAAAGTCATATGGATTTGAAATGATCAGAGGGTGAGTCAGTGATGACAAAATATTCAAGTGAATTCTCATTATAGAGGGCATCTAATGATCTTTCCTTCCTTCGTTCTTCATTCCCCAAATTCACATAAACACGCTATACAAAGAGCTGCTCTCTTCTCATTACACAAACACTTATTTATCATTTCATTCTCAGCTTGCTCATTAGCGTGTTGTCACACCGAACAGCACAAAACAGTGCAGTGCATGTGGGAAGTCGGACGGTGATTGTTTAGAAAGCGTAATGATGAGATTTGAGTCATCACCAGCTGAGGCAACGTGAACGCATGAGGAGGCCTGCTCTATGGGAAAGATTAAAACTCTTTAACACCTGCTTGGTGCGTTTGAGAAATTTCCACAAAGATCAAAGAGAGCCGCGGTGTTTGCGTAGAAGTGTGTTTAGAGTCACAACGCTCATCGTGTGCACCTGCTCACCACTTATCACAAGAAATTGCTGTTGTTGTTTTGCAGATATTTAGACCTTTGTTAATAGCAGTGTGAATGAGTTTGTGTTAATCTCATCTTTATAAGAATCCGAGAGTGTTTTATTAGCGACATTAACGGATTTGAATCCAAGAGACAGTACTGTGGATGAGCAGTAAGAGAATGTTTAGCAGTTATTTGTTAAAGGGGCTTTCAAAGTGACAGTGATTAAGTCAATGCAAATTAATCGACAGTGATTAAAAAGGACATCGAATCTCTGTGCTTTTGGTAGGTACAGTAGTAGTTGTTCCAGCTCAACCACTGTATCCAACTATCAGGTGTCAGAACTCTAAATGTGTTTCAGTTGGATTAAAACAATTTGTATTTTTAAAATGACACAATGCTTTTGTCTGACTAAATTCGTAGCTTTCTTGCTGCAAATCACTGTCAGTGTGGACACCCTTTAAGAGTCTATTGTAAACACAATCTGTGAATGTTTAACAGCCTGTGAACAGGGCAATCCCAAGAACACTTGCTGTGTTTATCATTGATTTGTTTTGTGAGGCAAAAAGGTTATATACAGGCCCACACAGAACTCCGTTAGACAACTCTGTAGATTATCGTAGAATAGGAATGCCTATTCTTTCACAGTCTTTCACATCCTCATCATGTTTGATTATTAAATATATTGATTAGTTTACTTGTGCTTTCATGTAGTACTCTCAGCTCAGTTTAAAATCAGAAAATCAGGATATGTATGTATACTGGTACATCTCAGTAAATTAGAATATCATGAAAAAGTTTTTTTTTTTTTTTTTTCCTGTAATTTAATTCAAAAAGTAAAACTTAAATATATTCTAGATTTATTAGACATAAAGTAAAATATTTCCAGACTTTTTTTGATTTCATTTTGATGATTACAGCTTGCTGCTCGTCAAAATCAAAAAATCAGTATCTCAAATTATTAGAATATTTAATTTCAAGTTCTATTAAATTACCATTCTCAGGGTATAAATACTGGGTTTAGGTCAGTAATCCCAACAGCAGTCATGGGGAAGTCTGCTGACTTGACAGTTGTCCAGAAGACGATCATCAAGACCCTCTATAATGAGGGTAAGCCACAGAGGGTCATTGCTGAAAGAGCTGGCTGTTTGCAGAGTGCTGTGCCAAAGCATATTCATGGAAAGTTGACTGGAAGGAAAAAGTGTGGTAGGAAAAGGTATACAAGTGAAAGGAATGACCGCAGGCTTGAGAAGATTGTCAGGCGAAGCCGATTTAAGAACTTAGGAGAGCTTCAAAAGGAGTGGACTGAAGCTGGAGTCAGTGCATCAAGAGCCACCGCACACAGACGTCTTCAGGAAATGGGCTACAACTGTCACATTCCACGTACCAAGTCACTTCTAAACCAAAGACAACGTCAGAAGCGTCTTACCTGGGCTAAGGAGAAAAAGAACTGGACTGTTGCTCAGTGGTCCAAAGTCCTCTTTTCAGATGAAAATACATTTTGCATTTCATTTGGAAATCAAGGTCCCAGAGTCTGGAGGAAGAGTGGAGAGGCACAGAAACCATGTTGCTTGAAGTCCAGTGTGAAGTTTCCTCAGTATGTGTGTACACACATATATATATATATATATATATATATATACACACTGCCGTTTGTGGTCGATAAGATGTTTTTTTTTTTTAAAGAAGTCTCTTGTGCTCACCATGGCTACAAACATATATTAAAATGTAATTTATTCCTGTAATGTCAAAGCTGAATGTTTCAGCAGCCATTACTCCAGTCTTCAGTGTCACATATTTCTTTAGAAATCATTATAATATGCTGATTTGGTGCTCAAGAATTTTTTTTTATTATTAATATTATCAATGTCGAAAACAGTTGTGCTGCATAATAACGCTAATTAAATATTCTATATATTAGTCCTTGTAATACAGAAACTCTCTGAACCCTACTCCACTTACAACACTCAAAGAGAGAGAGAGAGAGCAGAAAAAACAGAAAAATGAAAGAGCTTTGGATGCCAAAAAGAGAAGATAGAGAGATAGTGTAGGATATGTGGGAGGGGAAGATAATTGAGACTGGACATCACAGGTAAGATACAAATAAAGGAGGAGGAGAGGTAAAATGGAAATCTTGCTTTAACCTGCATTTGCCAAGACTTATCTTCTTCCTCCTGATAGGTTTAGTGGAGCATTGTTGCTATAGGCATCTGATGGAATGAGCTGGCGTTAAAGCTTTAAGAAAAGAGGCGGACAGGAGAAAGACACAGAGTGTCTTTCTCCTCAAAGAGAGAGGGTAAGTGTTCAGAAAAGATAAGAGCATTTAAAAAAAAAAAAGATTGAAGAAGCGGTGCTAATTGTGAAGCTATATTTACTTTGACTATGACTTTAAATGCACACATATTCATATACAGCAATTTGCTGAGCAAAACTGAAATTATAATAAGATCTAATTGAGGAGGGTTGATCTAAAAGGAAATTAGGCCCCATTATCGGTCTGAGCTTCGGGAAAGACTGAGCTCAAAGGGCTGAATCTACTTGGCAGGACATCTGACCGCATGGAGAATATTCTTTTTACTCCTCACTTCCGATATCAGTCTCTTTTCACTCCCATTCTGCTACATAAAGAATCTGTTAGCGGTAGCAAAACAGGAACCTCATGGGCATACAGTGATGTCATGCAGTCAAGTGCTTTTTTCCAAGCTTTTGCAGGTCCTTTACATGTTCCATGTTGCACTTACAGTATACTGCCTAAATTTACTGTAGAGTCATGTGAGAATGAGAGTATACAAGATCAATGCACCTCCATGCATGCATACATCTTCTGTATCATTACAGTCTGATTGGCAAGTTTCGAGACAGCGTATCGAATCAATGGAAGTAATTATCAGCTGGTTCTGATCAGATTGTTTGGAATCTTGATAGAAACTGAAGGTTTTTTGCATCCATATTTAATATCTAGACCCCAGGTTGGGAACCAGTGTACTAGCACTAAAGCTACATTTTGCCAGGAAGTAAGAGGGAAAAAAGACATTGCCGAACAACATTTATTACATTCAAAATCACTAGTACGCACATCAAAATTACTAACCTGTAAGTAGCAACTTCCCAGGAGGACTTGGAAAGCAGCGTTATATCTGAGGTCTCTTATTCCTGGTGTGACACTCCAAAAAAAAAAAGGATTATGACAGGGTTGAATTGTTGCAAAGGCTGAAATTCCCTTTTTAAAGTAGAAACGGCTGACTTAAAAGTAAATTCTGGAGCTCACATTGCCATTTCTCTGAGCGATGTTTCTCCTTCATGCAGATAAACATTCTCAATCAGACTCTTAACGAGTCACTCCGGTGAATCTTAATGACAAATGTGTTGTATTGCTAGAGAAATGGAGAGCCCACACAGCAGCACTTCCACGTGGGAAAAAATGAGGGGAACGTTACTAATGCAGAGGGCATAAATTTGCAGGGAGAAACAGAAAAAAGCAAAGACAAACAGCCTTTAAAGGATGAGTTTAATCTCCAGCTCAACAACCCTCCGGTCTGCCAGCAAGATGACCCAAATTGGATCATTAAATTTCACTTCTGTATTCCTGCGGAGACGTGAGAAGGAGAATGGCCCCTCCACCCACCATTCTTTTCAGTTTGTTTTTTAGGAGACAAAGTTCAATTATTGAATTGTAAATGAATTAAAAGGACCAGGGCAGCAGTATCTAAGTGTCAGCAGCCGCATACATTTTGTGGTGACTGTGTGTTTGCAGAGCAAGGTGAGTGTGTGTGTGTGTGTATTTTCTTGAGGTAAACTCCAGCGATGCACCACTCATTCTCATTCTGACTGTCCCTGCATCCCTCCACCACATTTTTATCTTTGTCTGCGGGAGACAAGATGGCCCACCGCCAGGCCTTAATGGACTTTTGGAAAGCAAAGAAAATAATACATCACAGGTCGAGAAAGAAGAGGTAGAAAAGGGGTAGTGATCCTAAATATTTCTTTCTAGCCAGCACATATTTTAGAAAATGACCACGGCCATTCTTAGAAATACTACCTGGGCCTCACCCAGACTTCCATGCACATGAATACACACAAACCATTTGTTATTACCTAGAAAACATGAGCATTCATGTGTGTATTAGCAGCTATGAAAAGAAATGACCGTAACGTCATGGCTTGAATCGCAAATGACACCGAAAAACCTTTTCCCACTGTCTCATATTGTGAATGCTGGTGTGTTACGCACATTATTGCCTTTTTCTGTCATTGTAAGTGCCGGTCGGATTTCATTTTTCCAAATCCAGCATCTATGACTTGGCTTACCTGCACAACACACTTATATATTTCATGATTTTTTTGATTTAGAGTTGTTTACTCCAGTTTTTATGAGATCAGATGCCTCAAACAGGAGGAGTTTTTTTTGCAAATCTCAGGAGCTCTGACAGCATGTTGCTAAGCAAACAGCAAAAGGGTAAAGTTGTCTACACTGGACATGACAGTTGTCGAATCCACACCAATAGACGATTATTATAAGTACATACTGCAGTTATGTTGTCTGCCACTTTAAATGCTCGGGCTTATTAAATCCAGGTGGATTCTGATTGGCTGCCAGTGTTTTTATCGTTCTTCAACTGGGAAAAAAATCATTCTGAAGGTGATTCCTACAATATCGTTCCTCTGAGTCATTTAGTTATAGCTGTGGTGTTCTAAAATTAGACCAATTACTAAAACTTTATAATTATTGTCATAGTCATTGGCGTAACTTTGTTTAAAAAAGTGGGTGGGACAGGAGTGAGAAGTGTGACCTTCAGTAGTACACTGAGTTTAATTTATCGACATAGAACTCATTTTTAATGTGATAGTTTCATATTTACATCTACTATAATATAATATATTGTTAGTCCCGAGATTCTTCACGGTAGTGAATTAATACATAGATCCATGATTGGTGTTCGTGAGTTCTAATGGTCTGGCGGTAGAACTTTTGTTAGGCGTGGCAGAGGTTCTGGGTTCTAATCCGGCCCTGTATAGTTTTGTTTTGTTTTTTGTTTTCTTTCCTCATTAAAACCAAAAATGTTCATCACTGATTATTTTTCAAGAGCATGGCCATGTTTGTGTGCATGTTTGGAGATCACATTTTGTGATCTCAATGGAATGAATAGAGAGTGTCTGCAACGGTTAGATTGAAGCAGTCTGTTCACGAGCCACCGCCACTGATAACAACGGCAACGAGCACTCAGCATGATTTAAAAAACAATACATTCCAGTGCCAGAACATCTCTTATTTAACACAAACGAACTAAATTAATACTCTGCTAGTAGATGTTTAATTTAATTAATATTTAGAGATGTTTAATTTGTATTAGATATATCCGTACCACGAGACGTTTCAAAAAGTGGTGGGGACAATATTGACCTTTGCAAAAAGTGGTAGGGACAGGTCCCTGTCCCACCCACAAATTATGCCTATGGTTATAGTCAACATCCTTGGCGTGAATACCCAATTTACACAAATGAATCCAATAAGGCAGATTGGATAAGAGAAATTAAGTTCATAATTAAGCTTATATTTCTTTCAAAACTAAATTGGCAAGTACAGTTAATTGTAATGGAAAAATATTATTATACACAATTTTTGTGTCTTATATGTATTTGTATACTTATTAGACTGATCAGGTGTGGTCACATTTAACGTTGTTCAGTAAATTTTTGCATGCAAAATCTGCATGCAATGCGAATTTTTTAAATTTTAATAGGAATTTTCGCAACGTGTTCAAGTTTTTCATGGATTCACCACGTTGACTAACAGAAAGCTGCTTGGATTGAAAGTAACTTCTGTGTGAGCTGTGCTTCATGCATCATTACAATATTGAAAATATACAATGAAACATTTTTGCCTGCTAAGTTTTGCTAATCGACCTTTAGCTTAGCGACATGCTACTAGCCATCACATCTGGAGTGTGCCTGTTATGCCTTAAGACACTGCCCGGAGGAAATTTGCTAGGTTTTGGAACAGAGCCAGAGTGTGCAACCTTAAATTATTCTGAAGTCGGAAGAAAGTGTGCTGTCAGTTGTGAGAGGACAGGCTTGCTGGAACTCTATATCTTTGTCATCTCAGCATGAGTAAAAAGCATAAAATGTCACATCACAGCCGCTCCCAATGCAGAGGACAGGGGCTTCATGAAGAGTGTATGTCGCAACTGTGAGGAGGACCAGAGATGGAGCGCTGCGGATGACAGCCACATGAGCGATGGGGAGCACTCTGATTATACAGCAGGGTGTGTGAGCATGCATGCGTTCAAAGACGTGCATGTGTGCACTCATATCAGTGAGTGCTAAGAATGTCAGGATGTCTGTGTCCTAGGGACTTTTGACAGCTTTTTCTTGCCATCTTTGCAGGGATTTAGTGAAGCCTGTATTTTCCTGCTTCATGGACAAGATGCATCCACTGATCCATGCTGTCATCACAAATAGACTGAGAGAATCTGAAGAAATGCAGAAGAGCCATTACTTTCTAGACTAGAACAGTAACCTTTCAACATCAAAAAAAAAAAAAAAAAAATGGTGTGGTCCAAGGTTTGACAGGTAGAGACTGCAGATTCAGTGTTTGACGTGGTGGTGGGGTGACCTGACTTCAAATCTTGCTTGATCTCACTCCCTTCTTTCTCGCACTTGTCTTTGGCTGTTTTTTGCTAGGAGTTAAAGGGATAGATCACCCAAAAATGAAAATTCTGTCATCATTTATTCACCCTCACGTCATTCCAAACCCATATAAAGCAACTGTATCTCTTCACAAGAATTGGATTACACCCCTCGATTCATATGAATTACTTTTCTGAGGCCTTTATGACCTTTTTCTGGATCTTTTAGGAAGTTTTGGTTACCTAGACTTTCAGTGGAGGGACAGAAACCTCTCAGCTTTCATTAAAAATATCTTAATTTATGTTTCTAAGTTTAACCAAAGTCTTATGGGTTTGAAATGACATAAGGGTGTAAAAGTTCTGTCCATAAAAACCAAAAATTATTGCTCAAATAATCTGTTAAATATTTGTTTTATGAGCGGAAGAAAAGTGTTGTTGCAGAGAGGTTAGACGACTTTCTTTGCAATCAATCTCTATATTCTCTGAGGCTAAACTTGCAGTCTCATGGCTGTCTTAGCTGCTTTATCTTTCGCCCTTTGTGTGGGAAGCTCAAAAGGATATGCACAGACCATCTTCTCTTTTCTTTTGAAGGCTATGTCTAACCCTGGTGTGCTTGAGTAAATGATCAAAAGAACAGTTCAGCTTATACATAGCCTCAAATTCAATGTTAAATTAACCATTGTATTTTAGTTTTGTATGTGCAAACATTCATAGCACTTGGAGACGTGGAAGCTTGCTGTAGGAGTCCTTGAATCTGTTTGTTTGTTTGTTCAAGCAGCATTCAAACAATGCTGAAAATTCAAAAGAAATGTGACTTTCACAAACTGTCACTCTGTGTTTTAGTGGTGAGGATATTTTTACAGATTCTTTCTACCGGTTATATTGTTACCTGAGTAGGAAGCGACAAGTCACAGTCTTTGAGTTCATTCATTCAAATACATAATAAAAAAAAAAACGATTCATTCAGGAATTGAACAAGTGATGAGTGAGTCATTGAATTATTCACTCAAATGATTTATTTAGAAACACTGATTCATTCACTCAACCAATTCATTCAAAAACGCTGATTCATTCAGGAACCAAACAAGTATGAATGACTCATTGAATCATCCACTCAAACTATTTGTTCAAAAACACTGATTAATTCAGGAGCCAAACGTATTGCTTGGAGACGGGCGTTGGTTGCTTCATCTGTCTTTGTTTGGAATTATATTTGTTAGAAGAGCAAGAACAAAATAAGTGACAATATTTTATCTAAAATGTAAGTTACTCAATATTAACTTACCATTTTGGCTCATTTTTCCTGCTTTGTGTCAACGACTTTCTTGTCAAAGCTATATGGCAGATGTTTGAGTAAAGAGAACTGAAACAGTGGATGGTAAATGAATTTTATGGCTTATATTGTCATGAACATGACAATATAAGCCATAAAAATCATTATACTCACTTATACTTTCTGTCAGCCATTGAGTAATTTCAGAGCAAGAATTTTGCCTTGTATCTGAACACTTAAAATGTCTCAGATGTCCTTAGTTCATTTATAATGTGCTCCAGGTTCACTTTTTCACTTTTCTGTGAACATATACATACAGTATATCCACATATAATTGTCCTTTACAGTTAATCTGTTCACTACTTTTGCTGTCTGCATGTATTAGACAAACACAAATGTAGACATTTGATCCACGACTAGTTGACACAAACTGCCGACTAGTGTCAAAACCGATCGATTAGTCAATACAGGAAAGACAATAGGAGTTTTAAAAGGATAAAGAGTTCGGAGACATCAATGAGAATTGGCACACTATACTAGTTGTGATTCAGCGTGGGTGACTCCTGTCAAGGAACGTTCCTACCAGCCCTGGCTAAATATAGGCCTTCATACATCTTTTTTATTATTGTTATTCCAAAGTAGATAGAATTTTTTTTCTGAGTCAATGCTTTTCTTTTAAGAAATGAAAACCGAAAATGAGAATTACACTTCTTTCTGTGGTTCACCACTTCCACTAAATGTCAGAGGCATAATTCATCTGTTTTAGCAATCAATAGCCTACACGTCATATTCTCGCTCAAATGTCCACTCCCTGCTGAACACACTGCTGTTTGCCATTTTCATGTTGGAGCATTATGAAAAATTGACAAGTATATATGACGGCAAAATGTTACAACTGTGACTTTGACCTAATGAGATATTTTTTTCTCTCTCTTTTTTTTTTCATGTTGGAAAAGGAATTATGAGAAGCTGTTATATTTACTGAATGGTACTTCCTACTTTTTGGAATTATCCATTATGTCATAGTTTGTTTGTTTTTTAACCCAAAAATTAAAACTGACATAATTTACTTAACGTCATTTTTCTTTCTTTCTACTGGAGAACACTGAAGAAGATATTATGTTTTTCGTCCATACAGTGCAGCCATATCACTGTATGGACGAACCATACAGTGATGGCCTGAGCCTGGTTAGTAGTGGATGGGAGACCTTCTGGGAAAACCAGGTTGCTGCTGGAAGAGGTGTTAGTGAGGCTAGCAGGGGGTGCTCACCCTATGGTCTGTGTGGGTCCTAACACCCCAGTATAGTGATGGGGACACTATACTGTCAAAAAGCATCATCCTTCGGATGAGACGTTAAACCGAGGTCCTGACTCTCTGTGGTCGTTAAGAATCCCAGAATGTCCTTCGAAAAGAGTAGGGGTGTAACCCCAACATTCTGGCTACATTTGCCCATTGGCCTCTGTCCATCATGGCCTCCTAATCATCCCCATATACTGATTGGCTTCATCACTCTGTCTCATCTCCACCAATCAGCTGGTGTGTGGTGGGCGTTCTGGCACAATATGGCTGCCGTCGCATCATCCAGGTGGATGCTGCACATTGGTGGTGGTTCAGGAGATTCCCCCTTCCATATGTAAAAGCGCTTTGAGTACCCAGAAAAGCGCTATATAAATGTAAGGAATTATTATTATTATTATTATTATTATTATTGTTATACAGTGAAAGTCAGTGGGATCCGATATTGTTTTGTCATTGTTTGGACAAAAAAGCTCTTCAAAATATCTTATTTTATGTTCCACGAAGAAAGTAAGTAATGCAGTTTTGAAAAACGACATGAGGGTTGAGTAAATGATGCTGGAAGTTTATTTTTTGGGTGAACTATCCCTTTAAGAAATAATAAGTGGTATGGGTGATTGTACAAGCTTGTTTTGGTTTGCAAAGTGATATCTCTTCATGCTACAGAGACTGCACTGTAAACTGTCTTCTAAAGCCATATTTTCTAAATATATTGAGAATTTTCCTCCGTTATTCTTCGCATTGGAACAGTCTGTAAGGAGTTATATTTGTAATATTGCAAAACAACAGATTGAAATAGAGGAGTGAAAAAAATAAAGATTCATGCCATATCCCATTAGCAGCAGTATTTCAGTTCTAGCTCAGTGAGCTGTCCTGGACTGTTTCTCAAACATCTGTGCCTAATTATTCCTCACTCCCTTATAGATCCTGTCTTTGGGAAAGAGGTACGTCCTTTTGCATATGGTCTGTGATGGACTATTAATTGCTTTTCCTTCATTTTCTGTAGGATAGAGAGTACTAATGACAGCTCAAAGCCAATTAGAGAGGAGAGGAAACACGGGAGAGGAAGTTGTCACATATTGGTGTCTCTCCATGTTGTCTCCATCGAGTGCAGATTCGAGCACAGGCCACCTGGGTGTGTGATTTCAGTGTACCCTGCGTGAGAGCTTGTAAAGACCGTTGCTCAGCTGCCCTCTCTAAAAACAGCTAATTAATGATACCCTCAATGATAGCTCTATATAAAATAAATTTCATTGGTTCTCTACTGAAAAAAAAAATGGCAGATGACTGTGTATGCAGATTAGATAGATACTGTAGATAGATAGATAGATAGATAGATAGATAGATAGACAGACAGAACGCTCAAAATACTTGATTGGTTTGAGTAGGACAAACTTAAATTGAACAAATTAGTTCAGTTAAATTATCTGCTATGAGTATTTAGAACTTTCTTTTTCTTTTGAGTTCACAGAACTGATATATTTCAAGTAAACTGAACTGTTTCATTGTTTTGAGTTGTACGAACACATTTCTTTTAATTTAGACTAACTTAAGTTTAACTGAAACTGGGCTGGGATTTCTATTTCCCAGCATGCTTTGCTCATGGCACTCGAAAGGGAGAGTAAATGCTAAAATTAAGTGTTATATAATGTTTTTTTGTGCAAGATTAATGGTAAGGGAGATTTAGTAGTGATTAATGTTTTGTTGTGGTAATTTAGAAGAGTTTCTGTTAATGTGGGTTCTGGAGAGTTACCATCATGGTGACAAGTAGCGCATGCGGCTTGGTTTGAGGGCAGGTAAGTTACATGTTTTAGGTTGCTGTACTTATTCAGTAAGTGTTATACCATACTATTGTTTTCTTGATTGCTTAAACACATTTCTTGAAACTATGCCTCATTTTCTCAAAACAGTAAACACAAATCCATAACGTCTCACCCAATTCCCCAAACATCCTATTTTCAGGTCAAAATGAAGCTCAACACTCAAAACCATTCACTCTTGCTGAAAAAATAAACTTTGCCCTCAGACATCACACACAAGCCCTCAAAAACACACACATTCCATCGTCTCTGTGTCCTACAAAAATAGAAGCACTGATTACTGTAACTGTAACATCCTTTTTACAAAATGGAAGCAGACAGAAACTCTATCTGTATGTAAGGCACTTTGATGCATGTGTTGTTACACTCAAAAGTTACAGTAGAGTACACTGAGGTAGACCTACCTGTTTTCCTCCCTGAAGGTTCTCATGATCGATGGTGAAGCACCTTAAGTTTGGCTGAACTCATTGCCCAGCCTCCCTCATAGTCATAACATGGACAAGGACATGGTCAACTAGTGGCACGAATTTCATCTGAGACTCCTTGTCTCCTTGCACCTCATCCTTATCCTAATCTGCGTCCTTCTCCTCTTCCCTCACCTCTTCCTCCACTCTTTACCGCTCTTGCTCATCCTCTTCCTCCTCCTCTCTGGTGTCCTCAACCTTTTCAGTCATGTCTCTCTGGATCCATTGTTCCAAAACTGAATGAACTGACTCGGACTCTTTTATCTCTCTATTGAAGGTTCTGATTGGTGTGTGATAAATTTTGACTCTTAGTGTTTCCACATGGGTAACTGTGTGCTAACTGAGCTCAAGCTGTGCTGACTTGAGTGAACAATATTGAATGCTAGTGCTTTCTAAATGACAACATGGTGTATGCAATGAGAAATGAAGGGATTTGTGTGTAGAGTTCTGCAGTGACAGTTCAACAAATCTGATTCATGTGTCAAAAAGGAGAATAGTGTTTATAGTTTAGGGAAATGGGTGTGCTTTTTGATAAATAGCATTATGGTTTTGAAATTTTAGTTCAAAAGTCTGGTTATAGTGTTTAAGCAATCGAGAAAAACTGTAACATGTTAGCAAATTAGCAAGTTGGCATTTTTTTGTATTTTCTTAGGGTTTACAGTGAAGTAAATAACTCATTTGATTTGCAAGAACTTAAAATAAAAAAGTTAATTAAATAAATATTTTATGTTAATTTATATCAAAATGTATGAGTTAGCTAACTCAGTATTTCAAGTTAGGAGGAATTAACATGCATGAGTACTACAAACTCAAAACTTGATAGCTCTGCTTACTTAAAATTGGGAACATCATAACTCAAAAAAATTAATGTAACTGATTACCTTTTTATTATTATTATTGATTTTCATCCATACAATGAAAGTATATTTTATCCCCAATAATGTAAATGCCTCCGCGCATTTTATGGATGAAAACATTTTCAACATTCTTCAAAATATCTTTTTTAAATGATTACAGAATTCATTTTCATTTTTGGATGAACTATTCTTTTAAGCAGCACATTAGTAAAGCAGACCCTAAAATTACTGCTAACCACTCTGCATTTCTAAATGAAGGCAAAGTATAATTTTAAGTATAATTTTCACTTTTTTCTCTTGACTTTTGCTTGTGATAGGGAGTTCAGCTCAGTTAAAGTTTGAACTGATACATTTTTGGGTTTGTCTGCTTTTTTTTATATATACAAGCAACATCAGTCGAGACAAGTAGCAATTATACAAACAGTTTCGGTAAAGGTTTTAATCATGCATGGGTTAAATTATAATCTGAAAGAATATGGATCTTTTAAACATAAATGGATCTAATGAAAAAAGTGCTTTGGATAGAAATAAAAGAGAGCCCACTTTGTCGCTCGGGACCTATTCTCGAAACAGAACGAAGCCGACCTTAATGGAGGTCAGGCTGTTCCATGTACAAAATCTTGCGGCTGGCACAATGGCCTCTGGGACCTTGAGCCTAGGCCTTTTGAAGAAGTCTCAGCAGGAAAGCCGAGGACAAAGTTGATTGGCTCTCAGTAATGTCGTCGTGGGAGATGATCACTCAGCAGGAATGTCCTCCTTCATCAAATGAAGCGGGCCTCTCTCCACACTTCCTCGGGTTCTCTGGAGCGTGGTTTCTGGAGTGTCTTATGCTTTTGACCTTTTAGAGTTAGAACCTGAAAAAGATTTTTTTTTAAACTAAGAGCTAAAATGGAGAATCAAGAAGGTTTTTTTTTTCTTTGTAAATATAGTAAATAGAAAAATGGTTGACTTAAGGTTCCGAATAGAAACGTTACACCCTCCAACGACTGTCTTTGGCTAAGTTTCCTCTAAGTTGTGAATTTAATTATGAATATTGCATAAACTATTTGTGAAAGGTAGCTGTTCAAGAAAACACGATTATCACTTTCAGGGAAATTTGTGCAAAATGAAAAAGTAAGTATTAGCCACCAGGGAATCCATTGTGGCTATTTTAGTTGTGTAATAAATTACTTGAGATATATCTGCCTGAAATTTGTGTCTGCTAGCTATCGCCAGATGTCCTATCTTTGAGTTTTGAGATGTCAGCTGGTCATCTGAGTGTATTCAGTCACATTACTTTTTTGTTGTTCATGTAAATCAGTTGGCTCATAGTTAATGCATATGTAGTCTTACTGAATAAAAGCCATTTTTATGCACATTTGGGAATTTTATTCACATCTTGCTGTTTCTATCCATAAATTCTTAATATAATATCTTAAAATTCACATTAAATATGCGACTGAAAACCCAGCATATGATGACCAGCAGGCAAACTCATTTGGAAAAAATCTGAAATTACGCCTACTATACTTACACCTTAACAAATGTGGGCGAAAGAAGTCAAACTTTGCTGCTTTTGGGAAAATATGTGTTGTGCCTTAGATAATGTTGGAGCAATATCTATATATCCTTTTTAGCACTTTCATTTACTGCTGATCTAGGGAAGATATATATAATATTTTTCTGAGCTGTTCTTTCCAAATTAAATATGTGTCTGCAATAAAGGTGTAGCAGTATAATTGTGTACATAATTCACTTGGGTAACTTTGAATGAACTAGTTTTTTTTTTTAAAAAAAAGAAAGTAAAAACAACCTCTGTACCTTGTAAAAATTATGCAGCTGTGTCCTTTTGGAAGTTATTGATTTCATAAAAGCTTTGATTCGTTTCATACTATAGGGCTTACTTCTCACCAAATATCAGAGGAATCCTGCTGGTTTTTATAGAGTGTTGTCATTTTCCAAAGCCATTGAAACCATGAGAGCGTTGCGAGAACTACATTTCCAATACGGTCACATCCAATGTGTGCCTTTACTTTAACTCAGTGCCCTGTTGTTAGGAGGAAACGTTGAATATGTATGGGTGAATATGAATCTAATGAGGGCATGTGCTTGATGCCTCCTTTAAAAACAATGTACTGATTAGGATGCATTGAGCATTGTTTGCTTTAGGGAAAATGGCTTGAAATAATTACCTTGGCACAATTAAAATCACAGCCCCTATGATTGCTATAGCCTGAAGGCCTGCAGGACATGCTTCACTTTTCAATCTGTAATATGCTCCGGGTCAAGAAGTTTCTCTCTTTCTCTCACCTTTTTTTGCCACTTCCAGCCTGTGCTATATTTGTACACTATATGCAGGTCTTGTCTCTGTCACATGCCCATTATAATGCAGTTGTGGCAATTTTATCACCTGCAATTGTACCACAGGCAATTTTTTCTCTGCTGCCTGAGTTCAATTGAATTAGAATCAATAGAAAAAGGCCTCCGGTATTACAAAACAATCTCTATTCAGCTTCTCAACTTGTGGTGAGATCTTTTGTGAGGTGTGTGTGTGTGTGTGTGTGTGTGTGTGTGTGTGTGTGTGTGTGTGTGTGTGTGTGTGTGTGTGTGTGTGTAATTATGTCATTATTGACATAAGCATAAGATATTTAACCGATTTTTAATAATTATTTTCATGTTATTAAATGCAGTTTTTATCATTTTAAATGCTACAAGTGAATTTAGGTGTCAAATTATTAGTGTTTTTAACAATTACCTTTAACGATGACTGCAAAATCTACATGTAAACAGCTACACAATTAAACAATATCACCAATAACAATAAATAAAAAATATCTCTAATATTGGCCAACAGCTGATATAGTACGGATATATATTTTGCATCCTTAAGAAAGATTTCATCCTGGATCATGAATGTTAATTAGGTAATGTAGCATACAGCCTGAAAAGCAATAAAAGGGTGCTAGCCATATTAGCATATGCTTACCGATTACATGTTTGTTCAATCGACTGCCAATGCAACCAGTTAGCAGAGACTTCAACTTAGTCTTAGGTTGTTTTACACATCCAACAACTTTTTCCTTCCTTCCGTAGTAGGGCTGGGCAATAATACAATACTGATAATTAATGTTGACATTAACCCCCGGTTTCACAGACAAGGCTTAAGCTAGTCCTAGACTAAAATACATGTTTGAGCTGTTTTAACTGGTTGGTCTTGGTCTTGACATGGGCTCGTGTGCATATTGACTCGGAATTGACTCATACTTGAACATATTAGGAATCTGACTCATTCCCAAGACCACTCGAGTCACATTCAAAATATTTCATGACTATTACTGTATGTTAATGTTTGGGGGCAAATAGCAATGATAATATTGTGGTCAATAAAACAAAATGTATGTGAATTATAATTAACATGACAATGTGTCTAATAGTAACGAATTGCTCAAAAGTCGGAAAATTCCTATCATTTTTACATATCCGTCAGTGTGAGGCATTGCCATAACGCGTTGCTATGGGTTGTGTGGGTGTGCGACTGACTGATTTTCCACAGTCTGTTCGAAACCTAGGCTCTTGAGCCATGTATGGTTCTTTCTCTGAGTGCCTATGGCTCGACGGAAGAAAATAAACCAAGCAATTTTTTAAACTTTTTTTTCCATCAATAATCAAAGCTAGTGTGTCGATTTAATTAAAAATCTATATATTATATATTTTAAAATATTACGTAATTCACCAATGCCGGTTTGTCATGTATAACACCCCAACCAATCGTGATGGCACAAGTTCAAATTTCATTGGACAACGTGAAGTGGAAATTACATGGACAGACGAGCAATTTCTGCGGTTTGTCTCATTTTCTAAATCAAATTGCATCACTGACAAAATGGATGTTAACTGACTACAAAGCCAAAAGTCGCATTAATGGTAAGTAGTGTTCAATTCATTTAGTGTTGATACACCGATTATTATTTGATGAAACTATCATAGTTAATGAAGCCAAAGTGCCACCTACAGGCCTATTATGTAAAGTGTAGGCTGGCGAAATGGTGACGTGAAAGGACTTTATTATATTACCATTTTTGATAATTATTAGCTTTTTGATAATTATTAGCTTAGCTTAAGTCTCTTATGCTCATCAAGCCTGCATTTATCTAATTAAAAACAGCAATATATATTTTAAAAATATTATTACAATTTAAAATAATGGTTTTCTATTTGAATATACTTTAAAATGTAATTTATTTCTGTGATGCAAAGCTGAATTTTCAGCATCATTACTCCAGTCTTCAGTGTCACATAATCCTTCAGAAATCATTCTAATATGCTGATTAATTTTCAAAGTTGGAAAGTGGAAACAGTGCTGCTTAATATTTTTTATAACATGCTGTGGTCCTTTTTTTCAGTCGATTGATTTAAAATCTTTGATTTAAAAAAGTTAAAAATAACAGCATTTATTCAAAATAGAAACAAATTACCTTTACACCACCTACAATGTGGCCTTTTTACCCTTAACTGATAATATTTTTTAAACCAATATCACTCTGTATAAATAAATTACAGTGTACATGCCATGGTGTATTTGAAAGAGTATGGTGCCAATTTTATTGTTTCCACCAAACATTTACATATTCTTGAAGATTCCTTTAGGTCTTGTCAACCTTATGTGAACTTGAACTTGTCTTGGACTCCAACCTCTCTGGTCTCAGTCTCGACTTGGACTCGACCCTCTCTGGTTTCGGTCTCGACTCGGACTCGAATGAGCTGGTCTCGACTACAACACTGCTTAAAATATGTCAATGCCCTTGTTTTGTCTCAAGATGCTCACCAGTGATGTTTTTTTCTAGTGTACGTTTATAAAAGCTACTTAAATATCTTAATTGAACTAAGGCCTAATCCTGTCTTAGGCTAAGCCCTGTCTGTAAAACCGGGCCTATATGTATTAAAGGAGTAACGGAATATAACCTTTTTTGATTATTAAGCTATAGCAGTTTTTGTGCATTTGTATTATACTAAATGTCTTTAGGCTACTGTTTTTCATAACAAGTACCATAGAAACAGTATAGTTACCATGTTACTGGTACCACTACCAGTTTTTACCATGGTAGTGAGGTGCAATACATGATTTTATCTGTGGTTAACATGATCCAAATGCTATGGAAGACCAAATTTTACCCTATAAATATGAGGTTGTTGCAATTTTTACACATTACTGTTTTTGTTAATGAACATAAATCTGCATCCCAATTCAAGCTACTGCTACTGTCACTCAACTCAAACTATACTGTCAAATGTGCATTTCTAAGAGACAAAACATGCAATATTCGTTTGTGAAATGTTCATCTGTTTGGCAAGTGTTTGTCATGTTCTGCCTTTAAACTTGAAAGAAATAATGATTTGACAT
This sequence comes from Ctenopharyngodon idella, assembly GCF_019924925.1. Classification (NCBI taxonomy): domain Eukaryota; kingdom Metazoa; phylum Chordata; class Actinopteri; order Cypriniformes; family Xenocyprididae; genus Ctenopharyngodon; species Ctenopharyngodon idella. The sequence goes on from NC_067227.1 coordinate 19,619,879, forward strand.
TTATCGTGATAATTATTGATATCGACTGATATGAAAAGTTTTATTGTGATAATTGTTTTGGCCATATCCCCCAGCCTATGTCTGTAGCCAAGCAAAATAAATTTCTTAATACATACATAATGAATATTGCTATAATGAATATTGCTAAAAATTGCAATAGGCCCATTTCTAAAGTTCTTTGCAATGTATTTTGAAACAAGCACCCAAGCATATTGAACACTTTTAAAGGGACGCCGAATGAGCGTAAGAGTTATCGGTTGAAGCCTGCAGAGCAGCTTCATATCTGTAAGCAGTGAAGTTGCATCTGCATTCGTTGAAGTGAAATGACTGCTGCTCTTATCTAAATAAGCTCTCGATGTGAGAATATTCTCAGTGTTTTCTGAAGCCAGGAGCCACTTGCAGCCCATTTTAGTGCTTAGCAGACTGACCTGTAGTTACACGCTATGTCTGGTAAGCCGTTTGGAGTAAATAAGATGTTTACTCATTTAATAGCGATTTTCTCTGAAGGCAGTCTCTCTGATCTAGCTCTGTCCTGTTGCAGACTGTTTTGAAATGCCTGAAAGTTTCATGAGAAGGCTATTAAAATGTTTCTGCCTAAAAATTCAGACGTGTCTACCACCAAAAAACCCACGCAAATGTGTGTACATATTTTACATCAATAGTTAACCGTATCTTAGCATGAGGTCGCTTCAAAATATATCCTTGGATGTTGAACTACAGATAGACTTGAATTGAAAAAGAAAGCTCTCTGGTTTTCATTAAAAACAGATTGATTTTTTTTTTTTTTTTTTTTTTAACACAAGACTTTCGTAACCTTGAAATGTTCTGTCAGAGGATAGAAGCCATCTTTCTCTTGACTTGTTCAAAGATAGCATCTTCAGTATCGGAAATGAATACCCCTTTTGTCTGTAGCTGTTAAATAAACATAGGCCTTTTTTTGAGAATTCTTTCATAGAGCTGAAGATTAAAGTCTGGAGCCTTTTTTCACTCAAAGAGCAGAGATTGTGAGTATTTAGACATCTATATTATAGCAAGGGTCTTTTCTGCTGAACTTGTTTTGGTAGAAGTAAAATTTAGAAACGGCGACCCTGCAAACCAAGTTTAAAGATGTAAAACCTCCTTGTGCGACGCTTCTCAGCCATACTTAATAAACAATTAATAGTAAAAAGAGTAGCGAGGTCCTGCTGGGATTTAATTAAGGCTTGATTGTTTTTCAGCAATGGTGCTTTATGTGGACTAGCCACTTTTGATAAATGTTCAGCACCTGGTTGCATTATTTATGGACAGTTGGTTCCCACCTGATTTGGTTTTGAATTCGTCCTCATGTGCCTCTCTGTTTTTCTTTGAACGTGATTTCCATTGCGTCTCTCTTAACTCTCCTGTTCTTTTGTGTACATATGTGTGTCTTTTTTCTCACCCTCTTAGGTGAAGTACGGACGTTTTGCATTTGTGTGGGATGCAGCTGTGCTGGAGTATGTGGCCATTAACGATGAGGACTGTTCGCTCTACACCGTGAGCAACAATGTGGCTGACAGGGGCTACGGCATTGCGATGCAGCATGGCAGTCCCTACAGGGACATCTTCTCTCAGAGGTACTGTATGATGAGATTCTTATTATCCATATGTAGCTGTTCGTCTCTGGGGTCCTGCTATTATACGAGAAGTGATTTTTCAAAGGAAAATTCAATTTAAATTTGGCATTTAGAGTTTGTGATTTAAAATCAATTTCTCAAAGAGGGGAGAGTGGGAATGGTTGTAACAGCCTGAGTTGTAACACAGTCACTTTAACCATTTAAGGGATGAAATCACCTTTATACATGAGTGCCACCCTCAGTAACAGTAGAAGTTGTAAGTCTCTAAGTAAAAATGACAGTACAAAAAACTGTTTTGAGCTAGAATTTGGTCAGAGTAATGGATATTAAATCACAGATCTGATTCTCTTGTTTGATTTATTGTAACATTTAAAACTTTCATCTAAATGTAAAAAAAAAAAAAAAAAAAAAAAACTGATTTGTACCAGGACAAATGTAGGAAACTTACATCAAAGTTTGAGATAAACAGCACAAAAAGCAAATTTCTATGCAAAAAGTGTTACAACCATTTGCAGTCTTCCCTGTTAAAGTTCATTTTTATATCTAGTTCAGTCATGAAACTCTAAAGGGCGCAGGCTGATAGGTCTTTTACATGCAATCTGCAAGCAATCTCATCTTTACCGCATGGCACAAGCTGATTGGCCTCTACTGATCCTGCAGCCAATGAGATTGCTTACTCAACATTTAAATAGTCTGATTCAGTGTTTGCTGTAGGCTAGTCCTACTGCAAGCTATCAGAGTTCCTCTGAAACCCTCCACCTCCCCCAGCTCCACCTGCCTAGATCTGCTACAGGATTTATGTATGTCTATTTATGCAGCTGTAGCATATCTTACATGCTTACAAGCTTGTCTATGTATCTATTAGCAGTAGCAAGTCCGTACTCGATCTGCAGCAGCAGCAATAATCAACAGCAGCAGCATAGTAGACCTAGTCTGCCAAGACCAAATACATTAACATTGCCATATTCAATAACATGCTAAAACTATTCCATGATTGTAATATTATTATTATAAAACTTCTCCGTTCCTTCTTCTCTGATGTTGGAAAATGGGCCTCACAATTTCTTTTTATTTATTTTTTGTCTGTGTGCTTAGCAGTGTGTTGCCTGAAATCCACTGGAGGTGGGAGGTCCTTATTAACGTAAACAGGCTATTAATTGACATGCGTATTTCATTTTTCAATAATGTGGTCTTGGACAGCCATAAATTCAAATTTTAATAGAGCCATTTAAAATGTTTTCCTGTGGTTCCTGAAACAATGGCTAGGAAATTGCACAGCAAAATTATATGAGCGTTTTATAAAAGGCTTTAGCCAGTCATAGAGCTCAATTCTTCAGGTGAAAAGACAAACTCTTTTGCTCCACCTAAGAGGAAGTACTTTTATGCAGTAGATACAGCACTAATGGAGATCAAACGTATCAACATATGATTCTAAATGGCAGGAACATGTTTTTTCCGCTCCGCTGCTTCAGTACGGGGAGCTGAATAGAGATCCACGCGGTGTTAAATCGCTCACTCTGAGTAAAATTGCTATATTGAAATACCAGTATAGTGACAGACTGAGAAAAATATGATAGCACTGAGGGATGGCCCCATTGTTGATGTAAAAGTCAATACATTCTCTATGATAACTCATCACCAGGAGTCTAAAAAGAGAACATACTAGGTCAGTAACTGAACACAGCTGCCATAGTGCATGAGTAAAGTAGCCCACAGAGAGAAGAGCACGAAAATTTGACTTAACTCTAAAATGATAAGTAAGGTGCCAAAAGGAATATGCATAGTGAAAGTGTACCAATAATTACTTACATTGTCCTATAGACACAGTGGTTCTCTGTAAAAATCCTGTGGATTTTGAAAAGCTTTTACTGTTCCAAGTCAAAGATCATCACCATCTTCCATCTGTTGTCTCAGTGGGACTAAATGCATGCGTTTTTGTCTGGAGAGTGTACAGGAAGCACAGATTCACCTGAAATTTATTAAAAACTGTGACAATGTGCTAAATCTGTATACAAATAATGTGTATACTTTGCAAGTACATATCAACTTATTCCACTAACCCTAACCTAAAGGTCTACTAATACTCTGATGAGAGTTAGTTAACATGTAGTTGCAAAGTTACAGTTGCAAAGATAGTAGAATGTCTAAAGTGAACTCTCGAAATAAAGTGTAACCCATTTTGACATTTTAGTAAGTAAAATGATACATTTAATGCAATCTGCTTTAATCTACATGGATATATTTGTAGAATTCTGTAGACGTCGTCCCATAAAGCCCCATTGAATCTGTGAGGCAAACCTTAGATTTAATTAATAGAGCAAAATTAATTGACCAAGAGGCAAACACAGCATTTTAGGTTTAGCCAAGGATGCTGTGTTTCAGTGGAAATCTTGCAGGAGTGTTAGTTGCATTGAATTAATTACAATTTGTATTAGGACTACATAAAATATCAAAATCAAATCAATATAGCAATATGGCTTAATGCTCATGATATGGTGTTCAGCATCTTATAGCAGCTTGGTTCATCTATACTTTAAAAACTGTGTATGAGCGCTGTGCTTCACTTTGTTTGCTGAAAAAAAACACCAAAATAAAAGCTTTATTTTTATAAAATATTCCTTTTTTTATAGAATAATATTTTAATATTTAAATCGATGTTATTTTGTTTAATATTTTATTTAATAATAATCACAATATATAATCACACACACACACACACACACACACATATATATATATATATATATATATATATATATATATAATGGTTATACTAAGGTTTCAGTTGGTTCATGGAAAAAATATATAAACACCCAAATTTTTCAAGTTCCAAGAATGATTCATTATTTTCAAATAGAGCACTTTAAGTAATATAGTGAACATTCGCAGTATATTGTGGAAAACTAAAATATCACAATGTAATTTTTCCAATATCGTGCAGCCCTAATTTGTATTGCTTTTCAAATAGAGCATTTTTGGGCAAGCTTTTAAAGGTAATATACACCGATCAGGCATAATATTATGACCACCTCCCTAATATTGTGTTGGTCGCCCTTTTGCTGCCAAAACAGCCCTGACCTGTCAAGGCATGAACTCCACTAGACCCCTGAAGGTGTGCTGTGGTACCTGGCACCAAGATGTTAGCAGCAGATCCTTTAAGTCCTGTAAGTTGTGAGGTGGGGCCTCCATGGATCGGACTTGTTTGTTCAGCACATCCCACAGGCGCTCGATTGGATTGAGATCTGGGGAATTTGGAGGCCATGTCAACACCTCAAATACATTGTTGTGCTCCTCAAACCATTCCTGACCCATTTTTGCTTTGTGGCAGGGCGCATTAACCTGCTAAAAGAGGCCACAGCCACCAGGGAATACCGTTTCCATGAAAGGGTGTACATGGTCTGCAACAGTGCTTAGGTAGGTGTCAGGTACGTGTCAAAGTATCCACGTGATGTAAAAGAAAATGTGAATTATCAGGCCAGGCCACCTTCTTCCATTGCTCCGTGGTCCAGTTCTGATGCTCTGATGCTGTTGACGCTTTTGGCGGTGGACAGGGGTCAGCATGGGCACCCTGACTGGTCTGCGGCTATGCAGCCCCATACGCAACAAACTGTGATGCACTGTGTGTTCTGACACCTTTCTATCAGAACCAGTATTAACTTCTTGAGCATTTTGAGCTACAATAGATAGTCTGTTGGATCAGACCACACGGCCTTCGCTACCCACGTTCATCAATGAGCCTTGGCCGCCCATGACCCTATCGCCGGTTCACCACTGTTCCTTCCTTCGACCACTTTTGATAGATACTGACCACTGCAGACCGGGAACACCCCACAAGAGCTGCAGTTTTGGAGATGCTCTGACCCAGTCGTCTAGCCATCAAAATTTGGCCCTTGTCAAACTCGCTCAAATCCTTACGCTTGCCCATTTTTCCTGCTTCCAACACATCAACTTTGAGGACAAAATGTTCACTTGCTGCCTAATATATCCCACCCACTAACAGGTGCCGTGATGAAGAGATAATCAGTGTTATTAACTTCACCGGTCAGTGGTCATAATGTTATACCTGATCAGTGTACATGACTGACAGCATTTGAAATGCTGGACGCAGAGTGCTTAAAGGCACATTTAGTTCAGCGTTCTTTTTTTTTTTTTCTTGCGTTTTTCTGTTTGTAAATATTGTAGCACATTTCTGACCTTGGTTAACTATTTTTAAGTCATTTATTTAGAGGTATTTTGAGAAGCAGCTTTTAGGAGGAATGTTTTGTCATTGATAAATGACATTTGTGTTTCCCCCAGTACTCTTGAAAAGCACCAGTTCTCAGATGTGTAAACGTGTAGATTGATGTAGTCTGCTACAGATCCGAAAATATCAGGGGGGTTATTGTTTATTGAGTACATGTGGTTTATAATCTAGCATGTATAGGCAGTTTCAAAATCATTATTTCTTAGGTTGAGATCTAAATTACACATTATTGATTGGTGTGCTGGTTCACACTGGAGGCATGTGAAAGAAAAAGAGGGAAAGAGTGTGAATTAAAGAGCAACAGAGAGAGGTATTTTAGGTGTTTTGATTGAAGTCTTAGCATTCAGTCAGAAGAGTGCTCTCTCTTGTATATGATTGCATCTTTAGATGGTTAAACAGATGACATGTTATAGAAACATATACCTGTGAAACAGTGTACATGTGTGTCTTTGTGCACCATCCAATGTGTTCTGATAGTAAGTTAGTTAGGTAGTCATTTGATCATCCTAATGCTAATGTAAGAATCACTATAACTATTCCTTATACATAGGTTTATAGATTTGAAAAATTTTAACCGATAAAATGGATGGGAAAAAATTCCCACAGACTTGAATTGAATGACAAACCTGAGCCATTTCTAAGGACCAGAATATCATAGAGATTTGAGAGAGAGAGAGTGAGACAGAGGCTGTTTTGATTTGGACCAGTTAGCAACCACCTCGTAATTCCATAGCAACCACCCAGGATACCTTAGAAATGGCATAGCAACATGCTAAAGACCACTCTAAAGATCAGTGGCCAGTTGCATAAACTGCTTACAAGTTGGTCATATTTTTTTTTTTTTAATTTTTTTTTTTTTTTTCAAGACTGGTCATAATTTAGCGGCTATGTTTATGTAACTGGCCCCAGAATATCTTAGCAACCACATAACAATGGCATGGTATCAATGCCCTGCACCCTAGCATCATGGCAGTGCATTTTGTGCAGGCAACCACCACTCGCATTTCCTTCATAAACTGTATAAATCTAGTTGCATCTTGTTGTTTTCATCAGCAGGGTTATTAGAGGAGTGAAGACCAAGAGTGAAGACCAATTACCCTATTAAAATGGCACACTCTAGAGCGATCACCACTTATACCTGACATTTTGCAGCCCACAGTGCCAGTCAATTTCCAGGACAGATGTGAGCTTGCTTATACTCCTCAGGGCAGATACCCATGTCAGCCTGGTTATGGCCACATGTCGCCTGTTTATACAAAGTCAGTCCCTTAGCAAATGGTGCTGGGAACACATGACATTTTGGACTCATTGTCCAGCTGATAAAAATTGTTAGAACAGAGCTGCACTACACTTCTGCCATTGAAAACGCTGAGCTTGGTAAATAAATACAGTGTTAACACTGCAGATTTCTACATCATGAGTGCTTCAACATAAACAGAGCCAGGAGAATTGAACACATTCCATATCCTATACTCTTTAAAAACCATAATTAGCAACTATTTAAAGTGAATTTTCTCTAAGCTTAAAGGAATATTCTGGGTTCTGTACCAGTTATGCTCAGTTGACAGTGTTTGTGGCAAAAAGCAAAAATAGAGGTTACACTGAGATGCTTACAATAGAAATTATTGTGGCCAATATTTGGCTGATTTAGAAGCAATGTGAAGCTTATAATTTTATAAAAGCGTTTACTGTACATTAATTATTTTCTTACAACTTAGGGCTTTTCACACTTGAAATAGTTAACCCTCTGTCATTGTAAACCTTGCGTAAAAAGAATCCTGGGTTATCTTGCTTCACGTTTCTCATAATTTACCGGGGTTAAATAATCTTAGGTATTCATAAACTGACGTTTCACACTGTACATTCCTAAACCCTGGGTTAAAGGATTAGTTCACTTTAAAATGAAAATTATTTACTCACCCTCAAGCTATCCTAGGTGTATATGACTTACTTCTTTCAGACGAATCAGTCGGAGTTATATTAATAATCACCCTGATGCTCCCAAGCTTTATAATGGCAGTGTACGGAAACCACCGAAGCTCAAAAAAAAAGTGCATCCATCCATGAAGTTCGAAAAAAAGCGCATCCATCCATGACGCGACGTCAGTTACGTTTTTTTCGTAAGTTGAATACGGAAGGCGGTCTGGCAGAAACTAGTTATTTTACTTTATAACGTGTTAAATATGGATATTTTTCTTACAGAAATAACGCATCGCTTCACTTCAGAAGGCCTTTATTAACCCCCCGGACCCGTTTATGAGTACGTTTATGATGGATGGATGCACTTTTTTTCAAGCTTCAAACAGGTGGTTTCCATGCACTGCCATTATAAAGCTTTGGAGCATCAGGGTGATTATTAATATAACTCCGATTGTATTCGTCTGAAGAAGAAGGTCATATACACCTAGGATGGCTTGAGGGTGAGTAAATCATGGGGTAATTTTCATTTTAAAGTGAACTAATCCTTTAATGTTCTTATTTGAATATTCACGGTGTCAGTGTCACTAATTGGACAAATGCCGCACGCTATAAGTTTCATAAAGGCTCTAGCTCAGGGGTGACTAATCCTGCTTCTTGAGGGCCACTGTCCTTCAGATTTTAGCTCCATCCCCAATTACACCCGATGAAATTATTTATCTTGATGAAATGATTTATTTTGAACCCTGTCAGGGAAACTAGCATGTATAAACCTTAATTAAACAATTTACTAATCAATTAAAAAGAAATTTATACCTGCATGATATTACGCTATACCCACATTGGGCCAGCAGTTTGGAAAATGGATGGATGGAGGATTCAGCTGTGGGCACCATCTTCTGGCGAGACGCGGGAATTCATTCGGCATGACCCTCACAGTGCATTATGGGTATTTTCTTGCCACATCAGTTATACACTCTTTATTTTGTTGCATTATGGGATTAATTGAGTGCAATCGATAATGTCCACTATGGTTTCGGACACCACTCTAAAAGGCTGTCCCTTCAAGTAGTGCCCTACTTAAGGGCACTATTTATGGGGGAGATTTCAGGCACAGCCCTTGAATCTTCGAGGCAGGTGTGTTGAGGCTAGTTGGAGCTAAACTCTACAGGACAGTGGCTCTCCAGGACAGAGTTTGGACACCCCTGTCCTAGCGTTTCACGTTCTCATATTATATATTGCCAAATGTACTATCAAGTTTATTTTGAATGGACTTTTCAGGCTTTAAGGGTGTACTCACACTAGGCACGGTTGTCACGTTTGCGTGATTGCCCCCACTCCCCTGCTGGCCCGTACTCACATTGCACTTAACGTTCCGGGCCGGAGCACGCTTACGTCATATACGATGTAACTTTTTGAATGGAAGAAAACAGGAAGAAATGCTCTTTCACTAAGATACTGGCTAATATATTTATCATTTATGCCGTGCAGCGATTTTCACTTGCACGTATCAGAGGATTATTACGAAGGCAGCTGACGTTAATGGAGGAATTTGCAGCTTTACTCGCAAACTACAATTCCTGTTCATCAATAAGGTGAGAAGCAGACCCGTTATGAACCCAAATACTCTTGAATTAATTCCATTAATTGATAAATGTACTATCAGAGTAGTAATAAAGATGTTTGCTGTCGTAATGATGACAGTAGTGCACACAAAAGTAGTAGCTGTTCTGTGCTCCGGCACGGTTAGCGCTCACACTTCATGTGAACCGTGCTCGAGCCCAACCAAACCGTGCATCCACCTCTTCCATGCGAGCCAGGGATGGCTAAACGAACCGCGCCCGGGCACGAAACAAAGCAATCACACTTGTCAAACGAACTGGGCTTGGGGGGTCAAACGAGCTTGGGCACGGTTTAGAGCGCCTAGTGTGAGTACACCCTAAAGGTAAGAATGAAATGGTTCTTCACTCCAGTTTTTATGTTTTCTGTCACCATTTGGCATTTTCCCCACAAACGCTGAAACATACTGTTTCCGTGACTGTCCTTAACACATGAATATTAGGCACAGGAGTGGGTGCATACTGACATTTTAACAATTCATATTGTTTATGTCTTATGGCTGTACTATTGAAACAGTGAGCATTGCATCACGGAAACTAATTGTTGTGGTTCTCAGCACTGACACAAATGCTGTCAATCTGAGCTTAACTTGTACTGAATGCAAAATATTCTTTCTGCAAGAACATCTGACCAGCTATACAAAGGGGCTCACATAATCAATTTAGTGACCTGGAAATATTACAGAATATTTATTTTGTATATATATGGGATCTGCGGTTCTGCATAGAGAGACTGAAATCGAACAAGTGGCTATTATACTGATATAAGTGTCTTTCACAATCTTTTGAGATGTCTAACATCCTTCAGATGTTCTGATTCATATTGATAAGCTGAGAAGAAATTCCATCTGTATTTCCAAGGCAAAAAAGTGCTTGCCTTTGTCTTTTTGTTTCTTTTCTCATCATGTTTCCCAGCTCTTATCAAGTAGTTTGTCTCCCCGCAGACAGAGACATCTAATAACGTGATCATTTCTGCCGCAGCTGGTTGCCATAGCAATTCACTATGGCTCCAAACCATTCAGCGCACAGGGCCCGAGAGGCAAGCGAGGAGACTACATGACAGACAGACCTGAGGAGAGAACTGCAAATCCCCACCCGCATTATCCCCAAAGAACAGAAAAATGAGTTTGAAGTGCTACCGCAACCAGGTGCAGTGAAAGACAGAGATTCAAGCTCAGTGTCATACTGGGGTCTTAAATGAAAGCTCGTTGCAGTTGCCAGATCACTCAGTTGTCATGGAGAATCAGGTTGATCTGGAATTGTGCTGTTAACAGGGCCAAGTGTTTGTGTTTAGCCCCCGATATTGAACATGGACCACAGCCAGCTGAACTCCCTTGACTGTGGCTGGTCAGTGATAGTGAAATTTAAAGACAAAAACACAGAGCGGAGCAGGTGAATTTGTTCCCTGCGTTTTGCCCTGGCCTGTCAGTCGAGCACAACTTGTTCAGCACGCACACTGCTTATCTCCCTCTCTTTGTCCTCACTCACCTTTCACTCCATTTATCACTCCATTTTGGGAGAAGAGGGAATAGAGAACAAATGTTTGCAGTGTTTGCTGTTATGAAGCTGCTGTTTAAGAGCCCTGAAGCAGCAGGTTTGAGTCAGTTTTTAAGTAGTAAAAGGGCAAATTTTTGAAGACCTCATGAAATTTCTACCATGACAACTCTCAGAAGCTTTTAGCAAAATGGATATGACGATGTTAATGTATTTGGTCTTGGCGGAATAGATCTGCTACGTTGCTGCTACAGAGCAAGTGCAGGAACTTGCTACTGCCGGTACATACACCGATACGCTGCTTTGAGTATGAAAGACATACTGCTGCTGCACATATAGCATATATCAATTATCCATAGCAGATCTATACAGGTGGAGCTGGGGAAGGTGGACGGTTTTAGACAAACTCTGTAAGCACGCTGCAACTGCTATAGTGAATGATAACCAGCCATTTAAATGTTGAGCAGCAAGCTCATTGGCTGCAGATGCGACATGAGCCAATCAGCTTGTGCCAAGTAGTTAATGCAGTAAATATCATCAGCTTGCATTAAGGACCCATCAGCCTGCGCCATCTAGAGTTTTATGACAGAACTAGGCATTTGTTTTCATGAGGTTTGGACATTTAAAGTGCTTGAGGAAAATATCCAAGTCACAAAAACTTTTTTAGAGAAGTTTAGCGAAAGTGAGCAGGGGAAAAAAAAAAAACTTTCTTTCAGCATATGGCCATCAGTGGGCTTATCTTCTCAACAAACAAGGTAAAATCTGGTCCCCTCTGAGATGTCTACTGTCATGTCTCTCCTGAGACTTCTGACGACAAACATGTGGTGTATCCTCAAGGGCAAAACTGGACAGTTGATTCTCACAGGAAAAATTCCTAGTGTTAATTCCTGTGGATCACACCACTCCTCATTTGTTAAAAACGCCAGGGTGTTAATTCATTAAGCACCAAGACTGTTCATTTGCCCAGTACCAGCTGCTAGAAAACCACAAGGTCAGAAACAGGCTTTCTAATGAGTCCTTGAAGGTTGACACTTGTTTTAGACTTTGGTTGAAAAGTGGCACAGAAAGAATAGAATAGAATAGAATAGAATAGAATAGAATAGAATTTACCCTTTCTTTCAAATTCATGCTTGCCTCTTCCTCACCTAATCAGCATTGACACAAATGCTGTCAATCTGAGCTTAACTTGTTCTGAACCCAGAATATTATTTCTGCAAGAACGTCTTACCAGCTGTATAGAAGAGCTCACATGATCAATTTAGTCAACTGGAAATATTGCAGAATATTTCTTTTATATATACTGTGTATGGGGTCTGCATAGAGAGACTGAAATCGAACAAGTGGCTATTATACTGATATATAGAATCGAATCGAATAGAATTTACCCTTGAAGGGATAGTTCACCCAAAAATGAAAATTTTATGTTTATCTGCTTACCCCCAGGGCATCCAAGATGTAGGTGACTTTGTTTCTTCAGTAGAACACAAATGATGATTTTTAACTCCAACTGTTGCAGTCTGTCAGTCGTATAATGCTTGTCAATGGGAACTCCATCTATAAGAGTCAAAAAAACATGCACAGACAAATCCAAATTAAACCCTGCGGCTCGTGACGACACATTGATGTCCTAAGACACGAAACGATCAGTTTGTGTGAGAAACCAAACAGTATTTATATCATTTTTCACCTCTAAAACACCACTATGTCCAACTGCCTTGAGCATCCGGTTGATAAGGCACGCTCTGATGACGGAAGTGATGTCTCGCGCTTATACTTCAGTGAGTGCGAGACATCACTTGGATGCCCTGGGGGTAAGCAGATAAACATCAAATTTTCATTTTTGGGTGAACTATCCCTTTAAGAATGGTTACACAAGGCATTCTTTCAAATTCATGCTTGCCTCTTCCTCGCCGTCCCATCAGTGTGGTCAGATGTAACCTATTATCTCAGGCCTGAAGCAGCGCACGGGATGTTGACCCACCAAGTGTTGACACATCCATCATGGCAGCACTCATAAATGTCACAGACTAATTTTTCAAGGGTAGGCCGTTCCATATGTCTGTGATAGGAGTAGTTCTGTGGTGACCTCCAGTGGGAATGAGGTCTGAAAGGAATAGCTGTGGTACTGAAGACCAAGCCATTTCATCTCAGAACTCATATATCACGGTAGTTTAATACCATGGAAAATGAAAATATAAATTGGAATATGCACCAATGTTAAAATAGCTAAATGTACATATCTGTCACCACAATGGGGGATCATTTATCTAACCTCACTAGAAGGTTTAGGGTAATTGAAAAAAATGCTGAAATAAAATAAAATGTAGACAAAAAAATGTGTCCTTGGCATCTAACTGAAAATAAGTTGAAGTACTAAAATTACAAAAAACGTATAATGATTTTTTTCTTCACAAAATATATTTCCAAAACATGATTATTTTGTGAATATTGGCAACACAAAGTCATTGAATGGATACTCAAGACCTGAAAATATACTGCATTAGTATTTTTTTTTTTTTTTTTTTTTTGACTAGAGGGAGATAATAATAACAATAATAACAACATTTTTGAGTGAACTAATTATTTCACTTTCATCAATTCCCTGTAAGTATCAGTGGGACATTGATTACATCTTTGCTTATTCAGTCACAGTACTTGGCATTGTAATGGCACTGGATCACAGCTCCCATGTGCTGTTCTCTTGAATTGTCCTCATTGTGGTTTCAGGTCTCTGCTATCACACTCTGAATCCTCTGATGCAACATATGTGGGCGGTGTTGCATAGCTAAATGTTGTTGGCACGTTTAAAAAGTGATCTATAAAGCAAATCTCTCAACATTGGCCCACCTTGTTGTGAGTCTTGTGAGCTGTGTCCATAGCAGAATGTGGATGGGTCATTCTCCATCTGTTGAGTGCAGTGGGACGTTTTTTTTACTCCTGTATTATATTGTTATGAGACAGGGATATGGGTATAAAAATGAAGAATAGCTTTTTGAATAAATGTCGAACAGGATTTTCAATAGCATTGTGTGTTACTGTGAATACGGAACATTTTCATTGCGTGTGTGGCTGTTTGAATAAGTGTTTGCAGCAGCTGCAGTTTGGATGTGAATATGGGCTCTTGGAAGCTCGCTAGTCTCCTCCTCTGGGGCTAAATGTGCGCTGACTCCTGACTGCAGACAATCAGGCTAGAGAGAGACCGCCACGCAATACAGATCAGCCAATCAATGAGGCAAATTCTCCTAAACCTTTGTGTCCTGTATTCATTATCATTCATTTGCAGCCGCTGGACTGGCATTAGTACAAACTGCCATCACTACATCAGAACACACTCATTTTTTATGGTGAGGAAAATGCTGTTAGCCTGCCTTTATTACTGAGGAGACACTGCCCCCTGGTGTTGGAGAAAAAAAGTGAATCACTGCAGCAACAGATGCCACTGAACAGACTGGGACCATTCCGAGTTATTTATAGGGTGTTACACAGTTCTCAGTGGCTCAATTAGTGTGTAAGAATGAAGCAATCTGACATTAAATTTCAATCCATAACACAGTCCCTTTCTGTAATGCAAAACACAATAAAATCGTGCATATATTTAGACCAGTAGTAAATGTCCAGACATGGAGTGCAGCACTTCAGTTATCTAAAGAAGCTTCATATTTGTCTTACTTTAGCCGACTTGAAGCAGTGAAGTTATTTCTAAACAAATGAATGATTCTTCTGTTAGGGGAACTTTTCTGTCTCCTGTAATTTTGAATGAAAATACAGTACTTTAAATGGTTGATTGTGGATTTTATGGTATCTCTTACTTTTTCCTCTTTTTAAAGAATTTTGATATTTTGAGCTTGTCCCTCCAGACTTTTTAAATTGTTGCTGTAAAAGTTTAAATCAGTAAAATTCAGATTTGCTCAGATTTCATATTTTCAATCAATTTTTATTTTAATGTGCACTGCCAAAGGTTTTTGTTTTTAATAAATGACTATCCTCAAAACTGCTGTCATCAATAATTTGTAATTAAAATGATTTTTATTTTATCAGTTTATATATGATATCTTGACCTGTAGGTCCCCCATTGTCCAACACAGTATTCAAAATTCAATCCATTATTGGATATATAAGATATTTTCAGTATTTCTGCTGTAATTCTGACAAAGTTGCTTGTTTTTATTAACAGAAACTGGGAGTATTGATATATTAAATTAATTAACCATTATTGATTTTGTAATTAAGATTTCAAGAACCTCAATGAGAACAATATTATATAAGTTAGTGATTGGGGGATTTAGAATTTATAATAATTCAGAAACAAAACTGTTTTTATAAGTTCAAAGTTAATTAACCGCTAGGGAACTTGTTTTATTAGCAAGTCTAATTGATTCTTCATGACCTTTATTCCAGGATAAATGCTGTAAACATAGTTTGATGTAATCTGAAGAGTGCCTCCAAATAAAGAATCATCCATATGTGTGTCTGTTTTCTTGCTGTGTCCAGGATCTTAGAGCTTCAGCAGAATGGGGACATGGACATCCTGAAGCTGAAGTGGTGGCCGCGGGACAGTCCGTGTGACCTGTACTCTCCTGTGGGCACTCGGAAGAGTGGCAGCGCCTTGGACATCCATAGCTTTGCTGGGGTCTTTTTTGTACTAGCAGCCGGTGTGGTGCTCTCCTGTCTTATTGCTACGGTAGAGACCTGGTGGACACGAAGGAAAGGCTCCAGAGTGCCTTCGAAGGAGGTAAGAGTCTTAAGGGTGGATGAATGGATGAAGTTGATCATTAACTTGTATCATAAACAGAAGAGTGTGGAACAAGTTTAAATACAATAACTATGGAGATTGTCCAACTACTCGAGACCAGATGGGATCCAATAGTTACAGAACTTCAGCAACATCACTCCTAAATTTCCCCTTAAAGAGATAGTTTGCCCTAAAATGAAAATCAAGTCATCATTTACTCATTCTGGTGCTGTTCTAATGCAGCATGCCATTCTTTGTTTTTTGTACCAAAAAAATGAGAAATTAAAAAAAAAAAAATGTAGCGCTAGCGATCTTGACCTTGCTGTACTTCCTCTACTGTGAGTTCATGTGATTCTATTAGTGCCACAGTTCACTCCGAATCACCTGGAAAAGGCACACAAATTGTGAGAAATTAAGATGAATTAAAACACTTAATGAAATACAATGTCCAGAAATCCCATAAAAGTATCTGTGTACTTTATTCACTGAATTGAACATCTCTGGACCGGAACTCTTATTTGTTTGATGACAGTCAGAATGACAGTTGACAGATGTGAATGCGGCAAACACAGCAGATATATTCACTTAAGAGAAGAAAATACATGGATTGTGTTTCGTGTTTTTATTAATCTTGATTTCTCACAACTTGTGTGCTTTTTCTCGGGGCGAGTTGGAGTGAACTGTGGCGGTAATAGAGTCTCACGAACACGCAGTAGAGCACAAAAGATTAACGGCCAAGGTCAGGATTTTCGTTAAATAATAAATTCAATTTCGGTTTGTTTTTCTCCTTACCCTATTGTATACCCCTGGAACACTTGGAATATATGACACGTCAGGCGTCACATGGGATCATTCTGTGATACTTTTGCGTCTTTTTTAAAAAGCTTGATGCTGGTCGCTATTCACTGCCATTATATGGAGGAGCATGAGTGGGACGTTTTTTAAAAATTCTCCTTTTGTGGTCCAAACAACACCAGAATGAGTAATTAATGACTTAATTTTAATTTTAGGGTGAACCTTTAATGCAAGACAGCAAAAAATTAAAGAATGTAAAACTGGGCGGTACGAAAGTCTTATGACGGTATGAGTTTATATCATGTTAACTGCTGTTTTTACTGGATATTTGATTATATATATATATATATATATATATATATATGTATGTATGTATATGAAATTAAATAATTGAAATTAAATTAATATAAAATATTCCTAGAAATATTCATAAAAAATATACTAAATAACCATGTGGCTATACTGATTTTTGGATAATGCAGTGGATTTTATACTTCACAAATGAAAGGTACTTCATCTCATTTGCTTATTTTCTCTTTTATTTGGAACTTGATGGTCGCAAATCAAAAGATTATAGTTATTATTATTTTAATAAGATAATTGTCACATTTGAAGTTGTTGTATATAAGCCATTATACACCCATGTGACCTCAAATTATTCTGTAATAATGCAACAAGTTGCAATATTGTTTAGCAAGCGTAGCCAATTTAAACTCTGCATTGCGTTGTACCTTAATAACTTTTAGACTTGTTTGGGACACGTCGCACTCTGCATTTTGTTTGTTCGATGCTTTCAACTGTAAGTAACATAAATCCTGTGGACTGATCTGCCATGGAACAAACGGTTCATTAGAATCTGTACCGGTCATACGCCATCTTACTGCCCAGCCTTGGAAGGACATTAGTATAATTAACAAAAAAGGCAAAAGCTTAAAATGAGAAATAGTCAGCATTACAAGCAGTAGACAAAGCACATTTTTTCTACAAATTAATTTTTCTGATAGCACACTTAAAAGAACACAATGTTGTTCAATTGCCTGCCAAGCACATTAACAGTAATAGAGCTTTGTTGAGAAAAATATAAATAAATAAACAGGTGCTAGAAAATACATACTGTATGTGCTGATAAAAGCTGCAGATATCAAGGTAATTACTTTAAGACAAGGCTCTAATTTTTCTTTAATATCCCATAGTTCATTTCGTGAAGATAGGTTTAGATTAATGTGTTTGCACATATTGTTTTTCTTTGTTTTTTGTTGTTCTTACAACTGTTGGCCTATTGTTCTTGGAATCCAGTTAACATTAGTTAACAAATGAGCCCATTGCTTGCATTTCACATGACAACACTTCAATGTAACACAGACATAGCAGTGACAGCATATTCATATGGCTGTGAATGAACCTTTGTGATGTTGCTCTTGATGCATTTCTTTGATTTGATGAGTTTATAGCTCCTTGTTATCTTCTGCAGCTGTCATATTGTGGGTGTTTCCTTTCCTGATATTACATCCCCATCTCCCCGCATTACTCCAATTGAGTCCCATCACCCACCCCCCAACATACACACCTGACCTCTCCTCACACCCCTCCGGTCTGAGTCATCAGACTCTCCACAGGCCAAAAAAACACAGCATTTCATCTCCAGCGTTCCACCTGAAAAACAAACTAGTGCTTTTGATCAGCGGTCAGGGGCTTGTTCTTGTCTTCCGTCCTCCTGCCATGAAGCAGCTTTTATCTGTCAGGGGCAGCAGCAGGCCACTCATGACCCCACAGAGAGAGCGGCTCTCCTTCATCCCCGCTCCTCTGAAGGCCGTCGTCCACTCCACTGCCCTCCATAATGTTCAGACATTTAGAAAATTAGTGTAGTGCATCTTTCCTTGTAGAACTGGCAGATGAGCTTTTTTCAACCTGTTAGTTTTTTAATACAGCATGCCACATATAGCAAATTTAAGTCATAAAAAGTTAAATAGTTCATTTTTACTTGTTCATAAGCAAGGTCCAAATTTAACACTGAATTAAAATGGCCGGGAACTTTATCGAGAACTGTGACGTTACATGGTTTGAATTGAATTATATTGAATTAAAATAATATGTGAGGGATTTAAAGTAAAGACAAACTGTCTACTAAAGAAATCATCTGACTTGGCATTTTTTCACACATAAAAAAATGTATTATCAGGAGTTTATTTAAGGAATTTCCCCTTAGTGTTTTTCTTATTATTAAATAATAAACAGGTTTTGGGGTCGTAAATTTTTTTAAATATTTTTGAAAGAAACCTCTTAATCTCACCAATGCTGCATGTTTGATCACAAAATACAGTAAAAACAGTGAAATATTTTTACAATTTAAAATAACTGTTTTCTATTTTAATGTATTTTAAAATGTAATTTATTCCTATAATGCCAAAGCTGAATTTTCAGCATCATTACCCCAGTCTTCAGTGTCACATGATCCTTCAGAAATCATTGTAATGTGCTGATTTGGTGCTCAAGAAACATGTATTATTACTATCAATGTTAAAAAAAGTTGTTCTGCTTATTATTTTTGTGGAAACATAATCAATTTTTTCAGGATTCTTTGATGAATAGAAAGGAGCTAAGGATTTTTTTTTTTATCAATTTCATGCATCTTGAAGCTATGGAAGCCCGTTTCTGCCACTAAATAAAAAAAATAAAAACAGTAATTGCGACTTTTTATCTCAGAATTCTGACTTTTTATCTCGCAATTGCGAGTTTATATCTCACAAATCTGACTTTTTTTCTCAAAATTGCGAGTTATAAAGACACATTTCTGAGATAGAAACTCGCAATTGCGTGATTAAAAAGTCAGAATTTTGATATATAAACTCGCAATTGCGTGATATAAAGTCACAATTCTGAGATATAAACTCGCAAGAAAAGTTTCTCTGCGAGAAAAGTCAGAATTGCGAGAAAAAAGTTTCACACAATTGTGTTTATATCTCACAATTGAGAAAAAAAGTCAGAATTGTGAGAAAAATGTCAGAATTGTGACTTTATATCACGCAATTGCGAGTTTATATATCAGAATTCTGACTTTATAACTCGCAATTGTGAGAAAAAAGTCAGAATTCCGAGAAAAAGTTTCACACAATTGTTTATATCTCACAATTGAGAAAAAACAGTCAGAATTGCGAGAAAAAAAGTCAGAATTGTGACTTTATATCACGCAATTGCGAGTTTATATATCAGAATTCTGACTTTATAACTTGCAATTGTGAGAAAAAAGTCAGAATTGCGAGAAAAAAAGTTGTGACTTGTCAGAATTGAGAATCGCAATTACTGTTTTTATTTTTTTATTTAGTGGCGGAAACGGGCTTCCATATGAAGCTGAATAAAAGTATTACTTTCTTTTAAAAAGCTCTTACTGACCTCAAACTTTTGAATGGTGCTATATATTATATAATATTCTTTTTGTGTGATGCTGCACAATACATTGCGCTTTGTCAAAAATATGCATTGTCATAGGACAAAAAATATATTTTTAATAAAAATAATACAATCTGATGCCGATAAATTCACCTACCATTGGCCAGAAAGTTAACATTGGACCTTCTACTGTATATAAGCATGCTAAGTCATTAATTCTAGCTAATGTAGTGGTGTAGTTGAAGATTAACACTGAGCACAGAGATGATTCTCTCTAAGGATTTTTCAAGTAGGGTGGAGCGCTTTGGCAGTCACACTTGAACCCCACTCCTTTCTGCCCCAGTGGTTGGATCATGCTGAGTTGGGCTCATTCCTCGAAGCACTCTTCCAGACGGTTCCATCAGAGTAGAAGCTTGGCAGAGCTTCGCACAAATATTCACACAGACATGCCGATAAGCACACATTTTAATACACACGGTTCGGTGAGCGAGACGTGTTAATGCCAAAAGCGACCAAGACAAGACTAACGCTAAAAATTAGCACATATCACACTCATGTCACAGATGTTTTTGGTTATATAAAGCTCTTTAGTTTATAGCAGAGTTTAATTTGCATTTCTTTACTGCAAAATTACTGTATTTTTGGCTTGTTTTCCAGTAAAAATTATCTGTACTTTCAGAGAATACTTACTGAATTAAGTTTATTTTTCTTACCCCATAACAAATAGTGTTTTTGTTGTTTTAAGCATAAATTTAAGTACATTTAGAGAGATGTTTAAACAAAAACAATTTGGGGCAAGTAAAATAAACTTGCATTGATTAAATTAATTATAATCTATTTATTTATTTTATTTTAAATAAAAAAATATACATTGTTTTAAGGATATTTGAATCATTTTTGAACAAGGCAAAAATACTGAATAAGGTAATGATTTTTGCAGTATTTGTTGTCATTTTGGCACATCCTAAAAACCATTCTTTCATCTTTCAGCATGATGCAACTTTCTGTTTGGTGTGTCCCAGTGTCTTGGTACATGCTTAATTCTTCCTGACTGCTTCCTCTTTTCTTTGTGATATTTATTGACACCTGGCTAACAGTGCGTTCATTGCACACCAGAACAATAGAATGACTTTGTGCTTGTGTCTGTGTCTGACACACACACACACACACACACACACACATACATACATGCATACACACACCAACACACACGTTACATATGCCATGGTGTTAGTTTGTCCCTGTTTCCTCTCTCTGTTTCTCTGTGATCTTGCCGTCACGGCTCCTTCTGTGGTGTCGCAATTGGTCTGAAATGATTTGATATGACAAGTCGTCAAAACGAGTTCCAGCTCGTAGTGATGAATTACGGTTTGCCACCCAAGTCAAATGTTTTTATAGCGCACCACCTGCCAATCCAGAGCGGACGAGCAGGCAGTCCAGAGAACTGGAGGTTTTGCTGTGTGAATAAGCCATTTCACATGCCAAGCTTTGTGTCCTAATCATTCCTGAAAAAGCAAATGATGAAAAGTTCTTCACCTCAGATGTCTGCTGTGTCATTGATATTGTGGCTGTCTGGAGTCCTGCGGTGCCTCTACATTTGTAGGCCGCAGTATGAGGTCTGCATTCAAATAACCGACTGTTTTTCAGACTTAGAAGAAAGAAAAATGGGGAAAAAATATATTTTGACATCATTTTATTCTATTATATTCACAGTGACTATAGTAGTGGATATTTGAAAGTCAGACCTCATGTGGCCGCATAATTAACAGAGGCCGCCGAACGCCAAACAGCACTCTGTGTCAGTCATTACTCTGAAAATGTTTGATTATTTTTCAGAAAAGACCAAAAAAATCATGTTATTCTGCTGTCAAAGCCTGAAACAACTTTTATTTTGTTGATTTTGTTTTATAGATAAGTACTCTGTGTTGAGGGGTTAAAGCGGGCGTGGGAGAGAAATGCAAAATGCCATTTTTACCATCTCACACTTCCAGGTATCTGGCTCCTTGGACATAAAAAAAGAAAAAAAAAACGTCTGTGTGCTGACTGTTTGTTTGTTGTCTTTTTCTACTCATTCCCCCACCTCTCTGAAAACAACCTCTTCCTCATCCTCTCATCTGCCTGCTTCATCTGTCCGGTCATACCTCTGTCCTTTCACGCGCGCTCGCACACGCACACAGACACAAGCAGACAGACCGTCTGTGAGGCAAGACGAGCCGTGTCATGAGCCGCAGACTGACATCATGCTTACGCTCAGGCCTTCCTCCAATCACCTGTCACCTGCATGCTGCGCCACACCGCTCGACTCCAAGCTGAGGCACACGTTCGCCATCCCATCGCGAACTGTCTTCTGCCAGCACTGAGCTACACTCTTTCCACACTTCTCCAAGCCTCGAGCCCACGTAGGTTATGAAATGCGCAACGATAAGTTTTGTACGGACTTAAGCAATCGCACATTTGCTGCTGAGAGAGAATCCGCTTGGATGCTACAAGGAAGGTCATTACCATTTATTTCCCGGAACCTTGAGATTTACGTTTTTGCTCAGAAATGCAATAATACGGGCTTATGATCAAGCCTGCAGAGATCAATCTATTAGTGCCATTCTACATAGAGACTAGACTAAACTGGCTAAAATAATACAAAAATGGCTGCAGTGCAAACATGACAGGAAGTTATTTGAGCTGTGTAGCTTTGGAGAGGAGCAGCCCAGCAAGCTGGCATTTGCAAAATATGCTCAATATTTAGATTGGTGCTACACACTAAGACTAAGTGCCTAATTCAGTATTTATTCCCAATACAAATATTGCAACATGTAAATTGTTGTTTAAAGCAGTGGTTCTCAGTCAGGGGCCTCTAAATATATATATATATATATATATATATATATATATATATATAATGATAATGATAGTAAAATTCCAGTGATATTTTTTTTTATTGCATCAGTCATTGCAAACATATTTTTTTAAGCAGTGGTTCTCAATCAGGCGGCCACTAGGGGGCCTCAGCAAACTTCCAATAGCATATTTTATAAAATATAATAATGTAATATTGTGTGTGTGTTTTAAACTCTTGATAAATAGTTAAATCTTCATAATTAATAAATAATAATTAAAATTTATATTTTTTTATTTCATAAAATTTATAACATTTATAAATGAAGATTCCGTCATAGTTTATGCATTATTTTGTTGCTGTGGACCATATATATTGATGCATTAACTACAACAAAATCTTCATCATTAATAATTAATGTTTTGACAGACCTAGTTTCTGTTAATAAAAAATTTGAAAACAAGCACATTTGTTATTTTAAAGGAGGTACAGAAGAAATATCCTGTGTGGATATTTCAAATTTTCACAAGTGTGTTTATTTACACTGTAAAAGTTTGACTTAAGTCAGTTTAGAGCAAAAATTTTAAAAAATGTACTATAAACACTTTAGTCTGACTGAATCAATACTAGTCAGGTTTTTGTGAAGTCAGACCTAGATAATGTGATTGTAGCACGGCCTCGTCCAGCATATATACATGTTTTAGATTACAGTTGGCCTTTGCGTGAAGATGGTGTGCATGTGTATTTAATCCTTCAGATCGAGATTCGACTACACAGTGTGTCACGTATACTTGGACAGATGGCGACTGTAGCTCCATTATAACTGTTAAGAACCACTGGTTTAAAGATTTCACACTAGTGTTACATCAGTATCTGCACTCTCAGAAGTGCAAAACTTGTACTTATAGGGGTACAGCAGCTTGTCACTTAGGCAATACCCTTAAAGTATCTTATTTACCCATAAAAGTTCATAGTAGTAGTGGTAATGTAATCCCATTTCAAAATGGTTTTCCCAGGATGAATTTTGAGTGTTTAAGCTTTCGAATGATACCTAATTTATGATGATTACTAAAATATGTGATTGGGAAAATAGGGCGATAAAAAAACAGGACACTGACAGTTTACAGGCTATAGGTACATATTACTACTACACTGTAAAAAAAATATTTTCCTGATTTGTTATCACACCATTTTTGTTGTTGTTGTTGTTAAAACAGCTTAGATCATTTCAGATAAGTTTCAGATAACATACTATTTTGAGTTTCTGTTGATTAAACCAATCTCCTTCATTGTATTAACTCAAATTTTTAATTTCAATGAACTCAAATTTTTAAGGCAACCAGGATATTTTAAGTTAATCCAACAATATTTTTTTACATTGAAAGGTACTAAACTGCACCTTTAGGGGTTGATAAGATACTGCAGTGACAAGCTGTTGTATCCCTAAAGATACCATTTTTGCAATTTTTTTCTGACAGTGTATACATCTTAAGTTAAAATGCCTAGGTTTAGACTCATAATTTGTGAAATGTCACCATGCCCCAAAAAGGAAAGTGTAAGTGGTATTTATTATCTTCAAAACATACCAAAGTATTCTGAAAAGCACAAGGTCCCTGTTTCATTCAACAAAGCACCACAAATGGCATGTAACAGCCTTCCCACAATCCCTCTTCCCTTCACTCTTACACCCCTATTATACCTCCTTCCTCCACTGTGGTGGTAGGACAGGTACCTATGAACTGCCCCCCTGACCTCCCGTCCCCCTCAGCCCGACCAGGTTTCCCCACCGCCCCTCTTTACTCAGGGCCATGCTGCCTGCCGCTGGTGGCTGGAATCAACAAAGTGCTTTATGCTGGTCCAAACCAGAGGCCATTTTATCTCAGAGCTCCCTGCAGCCACAATGTCAGCCCACGTCACCTTGTGAGTTCGTTTTTTTGTTTATTTTAAGCAATCCACATATTTTATAGTAGTTAGTTAAACTAGTTAAGCTTCAGTTTTGTCACAACCGTGGTTTCAGATGGCTTGAAAGTGGAAAGGTTTTGTAGACTGTATCTACATATCCAAAGATCCATGTGTCACGCGACATTAATGTTGTTGATAGTCCAAGGACAGTACTAGTTAAGACTGTGTTTTCATTACCGTAGCTCAGTATGTTTCCCTTTTTGTACCTTCCCCCCTCTTTCTCTGTCTTGCTAACCATGCAAACACTAAAACCTCATTGGGCCTGCTAATTCTCCATCAATACCCACCCTCAACCCTCTTCCAAATTTTCCTTTTCTTTCCCTCCATTCCCAACTGCACCCGAACACTTCCTTCCCATCTCATTTGCTCACCAACTCCCTCCTTTTCTTTGCCTGCGTTTCCTCTTCCTCCTTCACCGCCCATCCTTTTCCCTGTTAACCACCTCGCGCTGTCCCGCTTCACTAAACCATCCCGCTCTGTATCTGCTCTTATGAATACACACCCCTTCTCTTCACTTTACACCTCTTTTCTCCTCTGATCCTGTAACAACCTTCGCTCCTCCTCCTGTTCTTCTCTCCTTCCTTTTTTCCCCCACTCCACTTTCCTCCTCCCGTTCTCCCCTCCTCTAGGACGATAAGGAGATCGACCTGGAACACCTTCATCACCGGGTTAACAGCTTGTGCACGGACGATGAGAGTCCCCACAAACAGTTCTCCACCTCCTCCATCGACCTGACACCCCTGGACATGGACTCCCTCCCAGCCGCCCGGCAGGCCCTGGAGCAGATCAGCGACTTCCGCAACACTCACATCACCACCACCACCTTCATCCCCGAGCAGATCCAGACTCTCAGCCGCAGCCTGTCGGCCAAAGCGGCAGCCGGCTTCGCCTTTGGGGCCGTGCAGGACCACCGAACTGGGGGGCCCTTCCGGCAGCGGGCCCCCAACGGCGGCTTCTTTCGCAGCCCCGTCAAGACAATGTCCAGCATCCCGTATCAGCCCACCCCGGCCCCCAGCTTTAGCTACGGCAATGACCCGGACAGGGGCACCTCCATATAGACTGAAGGAGTTCCCGGGCCTACGAGTTCGAAAACAAAAAAGAGATATATGTAAATACAAATGTTCCTTTTTGGTTGTCGTTTTCTCTTGACTTTTGCTCTTCGCGATGGAGCTTGCTTGTCCCGACCGAACTCGTCGACAGGACGAGGATGGAATAAAATGATCATTATTGTCATTGTGGTTTGTCGGGAGATTTTCTCTGTGAACTAAATGAATTTGCCTTTTGTTTGCCACATTCGATTTTGTGGGGAGAGGGAAAAAAAAGACTATCAAATGTTGCAATGATGGTATGTTTACCTTTTTGTTTGTTTTTTCTTTGTTTCGGAACGAAAAAGACTCTGCCAAGTGTTTCCCAGATCTGCAATAACTCAGTTTAGAAGAATCTTGTCAACTCATCGACTGAATTGTGCTTCATCTCAGCGCTCTGTTAACGTTCAGTGCTCCCTCTAGCTGAAGCGTTCGACAAGGCGCTGCTAAACTGAGAGAAAATAACCTGCTTTTCTCGGAAGCCTCACAGTGAGTGACTGTGTTTCTAAGGACCTCTCATCCTCTCTGCCTTCTCCCTGAAGTTGAGATCTACTTTGAGTCTTTAAACAGACACTCTGTGGAAAAGACTCGATTGAACTTTAAATAAAAAAATAATGAACATTATTATACTGCAGGGGAGGGATGAAACAAATGCTACTAAATGTCTCTTACTGACTTTAAGTATAACAAATCTTTAATGCGTGGAATGTGTCTGGTCAGAGAGTTTTAACAACAAAATAAATGTTCAGAGCTGTCTGTAGTTTTAGTTTTCTCTTTTTTTTAATGATTAGTTTTGAGATTGCTTCAGTGCCATCATCTTTCATTGATTTGCATCATTAAACCATCAAGAGTTTGTATTCACTTCTGTAGCCGTACTCCAGGATTGGACAAAAACATTCTGTAGAATAGCTTCATTGTATATGCCACAATCTCGCGACTGTGCGTCATAGATTTTGGAAATCAAAGAGCGAGAGAGTTTTTAAAACGAATTCTTAACACGAGCCTTAGGAGACGGGGCTTTTTTTACTTTTCAAGTGTCAGTCCTCAACCTATTACTACGCCATTTGAAGACGCTGATACAGTGGTGACTTTTGAGGGGTTATTTGAAATATCTTTCTATTTCATTTCGTAAATATTAAGGGGTAATATTTATCTAACTTTTTTTTAAAATGCTAATTGTTTAAACAAGGCCATTGAGGTGTGGTAAGAGTTTTAAAAAAAATACACATTTTGAGGACAAAAAACAAACCAATCCTTTTCACTAACATAAACTGTATTAATATTTACTAATGTTAGTTGTTTAGAATGAGCTTTCAGTTCGTTATCCTCTGACTAATTCGCAAATGTTGTGTGTAGGAAACAGCAACAGTGTTTTGACGCAAGCATTCTAGATGTACTTTTCTTAAGATATGATTAATGAAAGACTATAGGAGCAATTTTATTTAGTATCAGTTTAAAGATTTTTATTTAGAGTAAATGACGAGACATTAAAGTGTATATTTTACATGCAGATAATTTTTTTGTTGGATTTAAAGAAGATATAGAGTATAATATCTGAGTCTGTAAAGCTCAGTTAGCCACTATCACATTACAAGGAGTTCTCCGCGGTTTCTCTGACGGTAAGACATTCTCATTCGACTTCATTTTCATTTTGATTTCTGAATCTGTCAAAAATGAGGCAAGGGTTTTTTTTTCCGTAAAAGAAGCATGCAAAACCTGCTATGCCTGTAACATTTTTAATTTCATACATAGAATTGTACAGGATTACATCATTTTCAACTGAGTATAATGTACAGTATTTAATATAGGCCTATTTTGTTGTATGTGTTGCATATTATTCAAATGGAACAAACTGAGGCCTCTGTTACAAGTGGCAAAGCTTTCTGTGTATAATTTGTCTAATAAACATGTTTTCTACAGTGGTTTTTGTTGTGTTGTCTGTATCATCAAAAATTACAGATATTATCTCGAAATGCTGTACGTGTGAATAGCAACGCTGTTCTACTTTATCCCTTCCACCTCAGGATGAGCTCATCAACATGAACTGAAGAGCTTTGAACACAATGAAGGTTGTGGTCAAAGGTTAGCCACATTTGGCTTTTGACTTTGTGAAGCAGATTCATGCACTACAGGTCAAAGTGAAAGGCACCACAGCATTTCAAGTCATGCTCTATTGCTTGGAGAGTTTGTCGCCACAAGTCTGACCCTGAACCTGCATGTTCCAGATATAATAGGCCAGGTTCTTGTATTTGAGTCTATGTTATTTATTTGTATGTAGACATTGGTTTCAGTACTACACTTTTTTTCATCTTATAATGATAAAAGTTTTACACATGCAGTAGAGATCTGTAGCTCATGTACAAAGAGTGATGTGCAATTCCATTTTCCATGGCAGACGTTTTCTGCTGCATGTACACTCTTAAAAATAAAGGTTCTTTATTGGCATCGATAGTTTAGTGAAGAATCTTTAAAATCCATGGAATCAAAAGGTTCTTTAGATTGTTAAAATGTTCTTCACACTAAGAAAAAATGTTTTTAAAGGTTCTTTGAGGAAGCAGAAATGGTTCTTCTGTGGTGTCACTGTTAAAACACCCTTTTACACTGTAAAAAGTAATACGCTCTATCTTCTTAAAATTGTGATTACAATATTACAGATAACAGATTACAAGCTATATAATTAATCAAATTCGACATATAAGGATTGAATTAGTATTAACTAAATTAATTCCTTAAAAGTCAACCATTTAAAATGTGTAAAATTAGCAAACACCGTTACAAAAACCACAAACTAACAGAAAAAGCAAAGAGTCAAACTGCCCAACTAAACGAAACAATGATCATCATAATGATGATCAAACATTTTCAATAAAATTTTACTTGTTTTAAATGGTAAACATTTAAGGTATTTATTTGATTAATTCTAACTCAATTCTATTTGTTGAATTGAATTGATAATATTGCTTGTAATCTGTTGCCAAAATTTTAAGGAGTAGATATAGCGTTTTACTTTTTACAGTGTAGAACCTTTATTTTTAAGAGTGTAGATCTGAGAGAAAAAAAAAAAAAAAAAAGAGTATAATCAAATTAGAAAATTACATTAGACTTTCATTAAATTCAAGATGTCGAATGTTTTATTGTATGACGAACTGTAGTGAAATGGCTGTTTGTATTTTGATAATTGAGGTGAAATCCATCTTCAAATTCATTCTCAAAAATGACCACTACGGTAAGTGTCCACTAGATGTCGCCTTTGACGCCTTTTCAGTAGATTTTATTTCCCAAAGTTATAAAGAGATGCATACTAAAGTGTGCACCTGTTATGATATTTGGAAAAGCAGCAGTCTTATTTGTTTCAGGCTTCATGTATTATGGAAAACACAACGCTTGTGGATACAGTGTCTCACTTTGAACTGTGGAATCGGGGTTTAATTAGCCTACTGAACAATGAAAGTCCCTTAAAATCTGAATTTAATCCAAATTATTACATATGTTTAATTATTACATTATTTGTTACATATATAGGAAATAATTATTTTATTTGTTACATGTTTTAAACAATTACTTTAGTGGCTGAAATTAATTTTTGAATAATAATTGTTGTTGTTGTTGTTGTTGTTGTTATTATACGTGTTGGAACCCTATGATGTCTTTTATCGACTTTTATCAAGCACGCGATATCTCTGGGTTTCCCGGGAGACAGGAATGAAGAAAACAGCACGCAGACTCTATCGCGGTGGAAGCCCCCATCGAGACACATTTTGTGCCCTTTTTCCAAAGAGTTCTTCAGGCGTGTCGAATGGAACATTGAGTCGCTATTGTCCCTGGGACACTTTAATAATCGACGGCAGCAATCCCAACCTGTTGTTTGCTTTAGGACCTATTCCAAGACACACAAGCCGCCTGGATGAGGCTCCAGTTGGGGTGAACTCAGGCGCCAGTCCGCAAGCCTCTGCACTCTATGAATTCATGAATAAATGTAAAAAGATAAATGTGAAGTTTTTAATGCCAGAAAACAGGAATTAAGGTCCTGTGCATCACTGCGTTACATACTTGTTTCGGTGACTAACCAGGGAACGCAGCTGTAGCCTATGACAGAGTTTAACAATGCACAGTTTTCTGTCTGCACATTGTCCAACTGCATGGTTCCACTAATGCCCTTTCTTACTTTCACGATATTTATAGGCATAATTCCATTATTTTATTATTGGCTTTTGTAGCCTACTTTAAGTTTTTAAATTTAAAGTGTCTGTCATTACCAATCCGACGAAAATTCATTATTCATCATTATTAGCCTGTTATTATTATTATCTTACTGTCCCTTTTGCACTTGCTCTCTTTCTGAAGCTCGTGACAGCAAGGGACTGTCGCGCCTCCAGATCAAGTTTCTGATCTTTGGGAAGCTCTTTTGCTAAAAGGGCGTTCCTTAAATCGGATCAAAAGGTTTTAAACTTGTTCAAAAAGGAAACGAAACTCAACCTGGTATAACACTCATTGTTTGAATGTGTTTAACTGTGCACCAATAGAAGAACGAATAATTGAAATTTATTTAATGTTTATGTTGCACAATATTTATATAGCCTAATTATACGTACGATTATAAGCACAGGTGGCCTAAATTATAGCCTACTATACCGTAAACTAATAAATAAACAACTAAATTAGTAAAACCATTTGTAAGTAACTTTCTCTAATAGGCCTAACTATTAAATTTCGTTCACAAAAAAATGCAAAATACAAAATGATGCGTGTTTCTTTCATTTCATGAGACGATGAAGACATAGCAAATGCCTATGCTAATAAAATAGGTCATCGTTCTTCTTCTTCTTCTTAATTGAAAGCTACAGAAGGTTTAATTAAAAAAAAAAAAAAAAAAAAAACGGGCCTGTATTCAGTTTATCATGTTCACGAGCATTTAATGAGCAAAGGAAGCACGGTGTCCAAATATTTTTTCACAACCCATTTCTCTTCATTTCAGACTGTCGAGACAACTTTTTTTTTTTCTTGTTTTTTGTTTTTAGTATAGGCCTGCTATCTAATTTCCTAAACATAGCGTGTGAGGAGGCTCGCCACATAACTTTATTCAGTCCCTAAGTTTCTGAGTACGTCCTGTGGGACGACCCATTGTGATAATAATTCTGTAGTTAAACAGGCTTGAAGCGCGACATTATCCAAAAAAAAAAAAAAAAAAAAAAAAAAGTTTGTGCATAATAACCTCTCTCGGGTTTACTACGACTTCTCATTGGTCGCCTACACGCGCCTGCCCCGCGTGCTCTTATTGGTCAAAGCGCCACGCGACCAGCTTGAGAAGGGGGGCTCCCCGGCGCGTGCCGCTTTTAAAACCGACGAGACGCCCTGAGACACCAGTAAAGAAATCCTCTACACCACAGGTGTAAGAAGAGAAATCCTCCACGGCAAAAATCCCTTTCCCATATCCATAGCCACCCACTTTCCTCCAAAAAGCACAAAACAACAAAATGGATGGAATGAGCACGGATACAAGGGAGGTTGTTGAACTCGACGTCCAGCATCCGAGCTTGGGGCGGGGGGAGCAGCGCGAGTACCCACCAGCTTTGGCACTCATGGCCAGCAGTGACCCACGCGCCTGGCTGGCTCCCGTGCAGGCTGGCACCTGCGCGGCACACGCCGAATACCTGCTGCACTCGCCCGGCTCGAGCGCGGAAGGCGTGTCCTCTGCTTCCAACTTCAGGAAGAGCAGCAAGAGTCCTGTCAAAGTACGCGAGCTCTGCCGGCTTAAAGGAGCTGTGGGGGCAGATGAGGGCAGACAGCGGGCCCCATCCAGTAAAACGACCAACGTCGTGCAGAAACAGAGGCGAATGGCTGCCAATGCCCGGGAGAGGCGAAGGATGCACGGATTGAACCACGCGTTTGACGAGCTGCGCAGTGTCATCCCAGCCTTCGACGACGACAAGAAGCTCTCCAAATACGAAACGCTACAGATGGCCCAGATCTACATCAACGCCCTGTCCGACTTGCTTCAGGGCCCCGGTGCTAAAGCCGACCCGCCAAACTGCGACTTGCTGCCTGCCAAGGTGTTCGAAGAGGACCGCTCTTCCAGAGGATCGCCGAGCGTCTGTCGGAGAGGCACGGGCGCGGGTTACCCGTACCAGTACGATGATGGAACATTCTCCTCTTTCATGGAGCAAGAGCTTCAGTCGCCCTCTGGAACGAGCAAGTCCGGTTCGGAGGCCAGCAAGGACTCGCCTCGGTCGAACCGGAGCGACGGAGAGTTCTCCCCTCACTCGCACTTCAGTGACTCGGACGAAACGCACTTGGAGTTGCAGAGCGAAGACGAGCTCTCGGAACTGAAACTTCCCAAGCACCGCGCTTTTTAGAAAACACACTACTGGACTGTCCATCAATCGTGTCAATCGTGTATTTGGGCTTTGTAATGGGTTGCTTTATTTATCCATTTGTTGTATGATCTTTTGACAATGATGTTGTTGTGTCTGACGCCAATAGATTTAGTTGCCTTCTCGTGACATTGACCAGACCCCTACGCCATGTGAACTGCCGCGTGCAGCAGTGCCATGGGCTCGAATGTCATGCATAAAACTGTCTTCCGTGAAAGTTTTGACACTGTTTATTCACACATGATTGTCCTGGATACGATTGATTTTAAACCCTGTAAGAATTTGCGACTTCTAAAGTTTACGTGCACTTTAAAAAACGGGCCATAGGCTTGAGAAACGTTCTTTTGTCATGGAACAAGAAATTTTGTGTTTATGTAGAAGTAATGCCAATTTGATGAATATATTTAATATAGCCATTAGATTTTGTACATCCGTTCATTTTTAATATTTGATTTCAACGCAAAGTTGTGTTCTGCTTCTGTAGCTGAAGTAAGCTATTTATTTTCGTTTGCCTTGTCAATTTTTTTGCGTTACATTGGAATTTTGCTACTCGTATGTTTTGTTTTATTGTAGAAATAAAAAGGGAAAATTAACATGATCATGTCTCGTTGTGTTATATCACAGTTTTTCATTTCGTTATACCAGTTTCATTCATCATGTCTCATTACATTTTTAGATCTTATTGTTTAAATAATGTCAGTTCCATACATATTGCAACAAAAGGGCACAGCTTAATGTTATTTAATGATTTAATGTTAATTAAGTTTATATCTCAACGAGCACTGAGGTTTGGAACACTTTATTGGAAGTTATGTGAGACATGATCTGACATTTAATCATTACAACTATCAAAATATATGGTGAACTTTTATCAGGAATACATAACACTTAAAAATAAACCTTTATTTTTAGTTGTAGCCTATATATATTGGCAAGTTCAGTGTTTGCAGCTTTCCAGATTCATGAAAGAACCATCTTCTTATCAAGAAACATCTTGGTTCTTTTTCAAGTTGGTTATTTGTTTATTTAGAGAAAGTTTTTTTTTTTTTTTTTTTTTTTTTTTAATTTACACGTTTATCAGTTCAGTGTATTGATTTCTGGGTTATTTTAAGCGCAACAACATGATTTTCTATAGAGAATAAAGCTATTTATGGAACTTAAGGTTCTGTGGCATCAGGCTGTGAAACCCTTTTGGTTATAATTGGAACCTTTGATTTTAAGCGTGATTTACACGAAATTATTAGAGCTGTACACACACTCAATATACACCTACAATTAAAAAAAAAAACTTCAGCTGATATGCCATTAACTCATAATGTCAGTTCATCTTTTCATTCTTTAACTTGTTCATTCTGAAGTTATTTTCAAAAATATTTAGATTTTTTTTTTCTATCGGAATTTTACTCAAAATATTTGTCAGATAAAATGTAAATGTCCTCTTATACGTTAATTCTATCGTCTGTGTTTCAGTCATTTTACAGCCAACCCGAACTCATGAGAAAAAGCGATTTCGTATGAATTCGTATGATTTAATTGGTCAACCTTTACATTAGGGTCTAATTCTCTCCATTGACTAACTTTAACTAGTTTTGCCGCAATAAACTCCTAATTACTGGTTATTAATAGTTTTTAAGGTACACTCTAAAAAATTCTGGGTTAAAAACAACCCATGTTGGGTTGAAAATGGACAAACCCAGAAATTGGGTTGTTTTTAACCCAGCGAATGGGTTAAATGTTTGCACAACCTGCTGGGTAAGTTTTGTTTAACTCAACTATTGTTTAAAAATTACTGTATTGCTCCCTTTAAATTAACCCAAAGTATGTTGGAACTTAACATTCATTAATATGTTTAATAAATGAACATTTATTAATAAGTTTATTAAATTGCTTATTAATAAATGTTCACCTTTTGATTATTATTGTTGCCTCTAGTAACTATGTGTCTGATTTTTAATTTCCAACCTATTTTGGGTTCATTTTAAGCCAGCCATATAGTTATTTTTAAACAATAATTGGGTTAAATAGAACTGCCTAGCATGTTGAGCAAACATTTAACCCAGCCGCTGGGTTAAAACAACCCAATCGCTAGGTTTGTCCATTTTCAACCCAACTTGGGTTGTTTTTAACCCAGCATTTTTTAGAGTGTAGTTGTTTGGGTATTGAGTATTAAGGGATGTCATGCAGAATAAGGCATTCATATGTGATTTATAAGTACTAATAGACAACCAATATCCTAATATGCATGCTAATAAGCAACTAGTTAATAGTGAGAACTAAACTCCCTATAGACCAAAGTGTTACCAATTATTTCGTACGAAATGTAAGCATGAACACCTGATCTCATGAGAAAACGTAAAACGACGTTTTTGTGCTGTCACTCTTAAAACAGCCAAAAATGTAAAATTCTATTCTTACATCAAAGTTCATCTTTTCATTTGGTCAGAGTTTGGAAGCACTTCTCTAAAGACGTTTAGCAGAAACGTTAAGGTTTTCTTGATGCGGTACATATGTATGCTGGTATGTTGCCAATTGCCCCCGTGCCAACTGTCAGCTTCTCTACCCTCGAGCCATGACAAACATCATGAATTATTTGATTTTGCCTATGAAAAGGGTTTTAATAGTCTGCTTATCTATGACTTAATGTTTTAACTGTAATTGAAGCGTTTATTATTTTTTTACAAAATTGCTGGCCGACCCGTGGCAAGTGGTGTTGGGTGTCCTCCTTGGAAGCACGCGCTGTCAGCTGGTGAGCGCAATGAGCGGAGTCCCATAGGACCTGACTCGAGAGACTATACACTCGCTCAGTGAGTCTGCCACACACGCGCTCACATGCCCGCCAGCACGCACCAAAGTACACATGCTGACGTAGGCTACACACACAAACACGCTAACTCGTATAATTATCTTAAACTAAAAGGGAACTAACAAATAGCCTTCTTTTGTTGTTTTTGTTGTTGTTGTTTTTAATAAAACAAAAAAATCGCTACAGACCTCTAAAGTAGGCAACATGTTAAAAAATAAATAAATAAATGTGCACATTATTTATAATGAACAACTTTTTCAGAAAAAAAGTTGTTCATAAAAAAAAAAGCTTTGTCATTTTAAAACCTCATTTACCCCAAGTGAATTAGGCTATTATTACAAAAGCTCATTTTGATCCGCTCATTTTAAGCTAGGCTACATTATATTTGTTTATTCTTTCAACAGTATTGCACTCGAGTCACGCACGTTGTCAATAGAAGCTACTGACAGAGTTCCTTTAGGAATAGAAGGGATAAGTAATTTTCCAAAACTTTTTTGTCCGTTCACTTGAAAGACTTCACTGGAATTGCTCAGGAATTATTAATGAAAGTGGGCGCTGTGTACCTGCTTTTTTGTGTCCCCACCCCTGGGTTTAACCAATCACTTGAGCCGTGTGTCTGCGATCCCTATCCAGATTAACATCGAGAATAATAGGGAATATCATGCACACGCTCAGAACGCTAAATTATTCACAACCTTATCCATAATACCTTTATCTTCTAGTGAACCGCGAGACCATCTGTGCCGTCCTGTTATATGCATCCCTCAAACGACAAACGCGCTCAAATTTCGCGACCACGCGCCTTTCTGACGCTTACCAAACTAAGTGAAAAGTTGCATTTAAGGCGCATTTGATAGCCTATAATAATTATTAAGCATAATAATTTGTCTCCTCAACACAAAAAAAGCTTGGAAAAGGCTAAAATGTTCTTTATTTTGTCGATACGCTTAAAAGTTATTAAACATTTCTGCTTTTAGAGGGCTCTGCAGTTATGTTGTTAGTTTTATTAAGTTGTGCTCCTTTAAGAAACTTGTGTGCGCGCAGAGTAGAACTGACAGGTGCACTGTGCCCTTGCATGCAACATTCAATATGTGACCGCTATGCCGCAGACAATTAGAGCAGATTTAAACGAGCCTGGAAAAATGAGGAAGAGAGCCCTCTCACTCTAATCAACTTTATATATCTCCAATATATAGGCTATTGTTTTAGTTATTAAATTGGGCAAAAAAGTTATAGCCTACCTTTATACCAGGTCTCTTTCGTGAAGGCAATAGGCTAACACTTTTTAGATTTTTTTTTTTTTTAATACGCTTATTAATAGAAGACTGTGAAATAAGTTTCATGTTTGTCTTTTTACTAATTCGAATTAGCCTACATCAGCAATCAGCCCTATGGTGGTTTAAAAGAGAAAGATAATTATTATGCAAAAAGAGAAAGATGATTTATGGTGCCTATAACTTTTGCTTGTTTTAATTCAGAAATAATAACTAAAAAGGAAAATACTGTTATGCTACAGAGACGAAATGGGAAATTGTTTTTTTGTTTTTTCTTTGAAATGATCGAACTCCCATCTTTACATTTGTCGTGTCTTGAGGGGATACTTATATACTGTATAACTGTCAGTTGACCCTCGCGTGCCCTTATATCACCGCATCGGTGACACCAACGTCTCTTTTCGTTTTACTCATGGAGTATTCCTGACAACAGCTGGGAGACTGCCTGAGTTGAGGTTTCACATTTCATTAAATATTGAGGTAGAGCGTTGAAGGAAAAACATAAACAAATACCCCCTCCATTTCTTACGCAATGCGCGGGCTTATAGAATCTGGGAGGCTCGTGCGCAAAGGTGCTGTCGTGTTGCTTTTCAACTTCATAGTAACCTACAAAACCAACATATGGAAATTCTAAGACAGTTATGTTAACTATGGCAACATAATGTTTCTTATTTGATACGTTTAATATGTTAAGTAAACAGAAAAGGCTGGATCTTTTCCAACTTCACTAAGCTCTAAGCTCAGCATACGCATTGGACTGTTTTTGTTTGACAATGACAAAAAAATGTAGGAAGAACATAATGAAGAAGCTTTTTCAGCTTGCACTCTAATACTGTGAATTCAAATATCACACTTAATTTTCCCCTAGTGTGTTTGTGTGTGAGGTCCTGGGGAATTGTTTGCTTTTACTCTCCTAGTTCCTCAACCATTCTTCAAAATGATGGACAGGTTATGAAGAACCTTCACTGAAGATCAGCCTCCAATTCATTCAGGGCTCGACGTATTACATATTTCCGAACATCAGGCATGCACACTGAACAAGTAAAGTGTTAAAAAAAGTGAGTACAACAATGTAAACTGCCAGCAGGAGCACATGCTCATTCCTATGCTTAGTTGAAAAGTGTGGTTCCTAAAGTTCATTGGAGATAAGAGGAGTAGGAGGAGCCAAGGAAAGGGCTCGGACTCTCTGGGGACATTGGAACAAAAGCTAAAACTGGGCCGTACTCTCCATCTGCTTCGAGACTGTAGCAACAACCATAGAGCAAGACAGAAAAAGAGAGAAGAGGGCATATGGGGGTGAGGTGTACAAGGCATTCAAAAGAGAGGAAAAAGACAACTTCTGATGCAAGTGCAGAAAGCGAATGAGAAATGGAGAAAAGATTCACTGTAACATGTTATAATGCAGAGAGACTCATTCTTGACTATTTACATAAGCACTGATCTGTCAGACTTGTGCCAGGTAACTGTTAGCATTTGGATGTCAGCTTATGGAGACAACTCTATAAAATATTAATGTCAAGTGATGTATTAGAGGCCTTTGTTGACAGATACACATACACCTGTGCATGTACCACAACTACATGGTTAAAAAAGCTTTGTGGTCTTTTTAAAAAAGATTGTTATCTAAGCAAGGGGAGAAAATAATAGAAAACGTCACATGAGCCGCTGAATAAGAGGTATGAATAATGCATAGGCTTCCTGTGAACACTAGTCTGCAGTCTCTGATGATGCGTATCAATGTAACCTAGATAGCCAGGATTTTTCTTGTGGAATCATAGATAATGTTATTCATAATGCTCTTCACTTGCAAAAGTACTAAAAAAGATGTTCACACATGTTGGAAAAAGTTTTTTGGAACATTGGAAGTATCTGTTGAACATATGCAACAGATATTAATGCACTCAACTGAATATTCCAGGTTAAACTCAATCAACAGCATTTGTTGCATAATGTTGATAACCACAAAATCTGACTTAAAGTTAAGCTGAGGCACTTACAATGGAAGTGATTTAAAAATGTGAAGCTTAAAATTTTATAAAAGCACCCAATTCTTCTGTTAAAATTTGTTAAATTATTTGAGCTGTATAGTTGTTCTCTTCATTTTTATGTTCATTTTAAAGGATTAGTTCACTATGAAATTACCCCAAGATTTACTCACCCTCAAGCCAGGTGTATTTGACTTTCTTCTTTCTGATGAACAAAATCAGAGTTATATTAATAAATATCCTGACGCGTCCAAGCTTTATAATGGCAGTGAACGGGACCAACGAGTTTGAAGCTCAAGAAAGTGCATATATCCATCATAAATGTACTCCATGTGGCTCCGGGGGGTTAATAAAGGCCTTCTAAAGAGAAACGATGCGTTTGTGTAAGAAAAATATCCATATATAACAAGTTATAAAGTAAAATATCTAGCTTACGCCAGACCGCCTTCCGTATTCAACTTAGGAAGAAAGTGTAACACCTCTCGCAGTTCAAAATGCTTACGCCACATCCTACGCCTTCTGTATTCAACTTACGAAAAAAGCGTAACTGACGTCACGTCAGTTTTTCGTAAGTTGAATACAGAAGGCAGTCCGATTGTGTTCATTAGAAAGAAGAAAGTTATATACACCTAGGATGGCTTGAAGGTGTGTAAATCTTGGGGTAATTTCAAAAGTGAACTAATCCTTTAAGGTTTGAGGTGTTTCATTATCATGGCAACAAAGTTGTGAAATTGGATATCATTTTGCATAGCAGCTTTTTTGCACTAAAATTATGTAAACACACTTATTGTTTAGTTTTGCATTGAAACAGTGTGTAAAACAGTGTTTAAGTACTGTCCCCATTCACTTCTTTTGTAAGTACCTCATTGTAACCCTTTGAAATTCATTTTTGTGGTGATCAACATTGCCACAAGTTTGATCTTAACTTGTATCGAACCTGGAATATTCCTTTTTGAAACATATTTAATATCATTTTTATTACAAATAATCTGCAGAAGAAAAAAAAACTGGACAGATTAGTCATTTGTTAGCTAACCTTGTCCACCTCATCTCAGTGTCTTTCAGCATGTTGTAAAAAGAAACTGAAAGGGCAGTGGTGATTCTTCACATCTTTGTTTCTCCTGTGGCTGCCCTTTTGTGTCTGCAAAATGTTCAAAGTGGACGTACCTACACCAACATGAGGCTTCTTGGGTAACCGTCCCATTCAAAGGTACACAATGGTGAGGCCAATTATATTGACGTTCAATGCCCTTTGAGCATCAGTTACATTCATTGTGAGGATATGGATGTGTGTGCATATGTATAGGAAACACCTAAACTGTAGGGGTATTTATTCTTTTTGTCGACTTCCTCATGGGTTGGGTTACATCCAGCGTGCCGCCCCCCTTCCGATGAACGAAAGGCTGCGATAGTGAATGGTTGAGGTCAAAAAATTGCGTCTCATAATGCTGGAGGCCTTTTTCCAGTCACACCTCAGAACATGAGGGGCAATTCTTTCTTTAAAACTAGTGGTGAATGCTTTGACTTATATAGATTACAAGGGGAGACACAGAGAATGATTGGATTTGTGGTGTAAACCACATCTAAGACCCTCCTGTGTGGGTTTTTCTCTGGATGCAGAATTGATATGCAGTCATGAACTTCATGATCATAGGAAGCCTATAAAATTATTATTATACACCCATAAGCCAAATGGTCATACACTGTAAAAAAATGACTTTTTGAAGTTGTAAACAAAGGTTATTGGAGATTGTTTTGCATTTTAGTCTTTCTGCTTCAAAATGTCATGTTTATTTCAATGTGTTACTTGCAGTTTCTTTGTAAATATTACTAACAATTATTTGCTTATGTTTATAGTTTGATCATTCTCTGTTGTCCACCATGCTCTGAAGGTTCAAATTATTGTGATTTTTATCAGAAAATTATATTTTATTTATTCAGCATCAAAGACTATATTTTCATGGCAAGAGCAAGGTAAAATCAGTTTTGAAATTAACAAAAAAAAAAAAAAAATACAAACATCTTTAAAAGGAGATAAGGGATAGACAAACGGGATAAATAATTTATATATAGAAAGTATAAGCAATTAAAGGATTAGTTCACTTTAAAATGAAAATGACCCCAAGCTCTACTCATCCTCAAGCCATCCTAGGTGTATATGACTTTCTTCTTTCTGATGAACACAATCGGAGTTATATTAATAAATATCCTGACGCATCCAAGCTTTATAATGGCAGTGAACAAGACCAACAAGTATGAAGCCGAAGAAAGTGCATCCAATCATCATAAACGTACTCCACACGGCTCCGGGGGGTTAATAAAGGCCTTCTGAAATGAAGCAATGGGTTTGTGTAAGAAAAATATCCAAATTTAACAAGTTATAAAGTAAAATATCTAGCTTCCTCCAGACCGCCTTCCGTATTCAACTTATGTAGAAAGTGTAATGCCTCTCGCAGTTCAAAACACTTATGCTACGTCCTTCTGTATTCAACTTACGAAAAAAACGTAACTGACATCCTGTCAGTTCTTACACAAATGCATCGCTTCTCTTCAGAAGGCCTTTATTAACCCTCCCGAGCCGTGTGGAATATATTTATGATGGATGGATGCACTTTCTTCAGCTTCATACTCGCTGATCCCATTCACTGCCATTCTAAACGGTGAATGTCTCAGGAAATGTATTAATATAACTCTGATTGTGTTCATCAGAAAGAAAAAAAAAGTCATATACACCTTGAGGATGAGTAAAGCTTGGGGTAATTTTCATTTTAAAGTGAACTAACCCTTTAAGTGTCCATGACATCTGTAATTCTTCCTAAAGTAAAGCATGTAAACTGAAGTCATGCGCCAGGACCTCTCTTGCCCCTCACATCTCTCTCAATGCCTTGAACTCATTTAACTCTGCCAGGCTTGGAGAGCACTGGCTGTCCCACCCACTCACCTGTGAAGGCCACGCATCTATTAAGGGACTCTTGCCCCCATTGTACAGTGGCTGCACAGATAGTGTTTCAGCTGTGAGCCATGCTCTAGGGAGGGATACTGTATATTGTCAGGAGTTTTCTTGTGTTTTATTCCACTCTCCTTTCATGGCCACTGAAAGCCTCCCCTAGTCCAGTTCCCCAGAGACCCTCACTCTCAGGTATCCTGTGGGTGGAGCAGAGGGGAGTGGGGCAAGCTAGGGGAGACAAGGATATCGCTTTCAGCTGTACGCAGAGACAACCGTGCCCCCCGCCCACCTTTTCTCCCTCCCACTCCCAATTAGGGATACATGTCCGACCCCTTTTCTTTTTTTCCTCCCCATTTCCATTCATCTATTCAGCACTCGGAGAGGAGCCTCTGACAATGGAGAGTTGTGGAAAGCAACTTTGCAAATCGAACAGTGTCAGGCAGGGCAGAGAGATGGAAAAGGTAGAAGGGTTGTGTTTTTGACTGAGATAGATAGATAGATAGATAGATAGATAGATAGATAGATAGATAGATAGATAGATAGCAGACAGAACAGACACATATATAGATGGATAGATAGACATGTAGATAGATGCTGAGTAATGCTTGAGTTTGTGTTTTTTTATGGAGTAAAAGAGATGTCTGAATCACTGATGAGTCACCAGACAAAAGGTTTCGGGTTGTCATTATAAGAAAAAGATAGTGAAACCTGAGCTTAATGACCTCTAGTGAAAACCACTGTATTTGAGTTTTTAATATGTTTGAAGTTTAAAGTTTGTTCCTGCTTCAAAGGTTAACCTACTAAAATAAGAGCACTGAGATATACAGTCACATTGAGTTGCCTATTTCCTCAGTGGGCATAACTACACTTCATCAGAGTGTCTATATTTTGTGAGCATCCCTGCAATATGAGTGTGAGACATGGGAGTGGAGAGGAGGGAGTCATGCCTGCAGGGTATACTTAGAAAACGTGACCTCTTTTTAAGTAGTTTGTGCCCAACACTTACAGAGTGACTTCCATGTTGCATTAATACAGCCCAGATTCACTCAAGATACAAAAGAGCTAAGTAATTAGTTAACCAGCCAGCAGGCGTCTTAGCAACATAAGCCTCTCAGTACCATCACACCCCATTCCCCTCTTCCAAAACATTACTCAGCAAACCCAAGAGTTATTTTTAGCCACTATACAGCAAAGTTTGCTACTATTTACTCACCCTCATTCCAACCAATATTAAGCGGTATTTTTATTTTTTTTTTTTTTAATGCAAAAAGTTTTCTTTGATGGGTAGGTTTAGGGGTAGGGTTAGTGTAGTGGGGTAGAATATACAGTTTGTACAGTATAAAAACCATATGGAGAGTCCCTGTAAACCACATATACCAACATGTGTGTGTGTGAAACACAAAATATATTTTTTTATAAAGGAACCACATCTGTAAAGCTCCAGTACCATAAGAGCAACCCATAGCACAGATTTAAAAACAGTTGTCTGTGAACCCCCAGGGAACCTCAAGGGGGTGCTATGGCGTCTGTGGAAAAATTGAAAGAATATTTAAGTACTTCACAAAATGTAAAACAGTAATACATTTATAACAATAATAATAACAACAACAAATCTGCATAGTATAGCTTTGTGGGTTTTTTTTTTTAAGTGTTCATTGCATCATACATTCATAGATAGATAGTTTGTAAAAGTGTTGAATCTTTCTAGGAAGTTTCTCATCACAGCTTGCTCTGATTGACACTATTTTCTTTAAAAACTCAGCATTGAAACAATTTTTATTGTGAAATGCACTATACAGATACATTTGAAAATTATAATATTGGGTAAAAATCAGTTGAAATGAAATAAAAACATTTTCAAATCAAGTCATATTTTGATTTGATCATTTTAGACACCTTCAAGGATGTTTTTTGTCCTTTTTAGAGTTTGACAGTGGTCATTGCAAGGACAAGAGCTGCATGAAGATTCTTCAAAAAAAAAATTCTTTTTCACCTTACCACATATTATGTGTGTGTGTGTGTGTGTGTGTGTGTGTGTGTGTGTGTGTGTGTGTGTGTGTGTCTGTGTGTGCATATTAGTTCAGTTCTTTTTATCACCATATAATTTCTTTGATACATAAGATATACATATTAATATTGTGTGTTGGGAAGGTTACTTTGGAAATGTAATAGGTTACAGATTACCCTATTTTAAATGTAGTGTAACTATTTCAATTACTTTATTAAAGTAATGTAACTGATTACATTTGATTACTTTTTGATTACTTTTCTAAATGTCTAACAAATTTTTGAACTGTTAATCATTTTCAAACATTTAAACCAGACAGGGTTAACCTTACAGTAGTTCTCAACACTGATTTTAAGATTATAATAATTTAATTTTAAAGCACAGTCACCACAAAATCAGACTTTAACACCTCTTTTTACTTAGATATTTCTGAGGTTAAATACAGATTTAAACTCATAAGATATAGTTTAATAGCTATGATACTGTTTTTGAAATCAAATCTTTTCATAGCTGCGACAGGAAACACTGGCATCTAAATGCTTTGGGGGAAAACACAAAAAGCATATACATAAATCCAAATAATAAATAAAACAGTTATCAAATAAGAACGTGTCCTATCATTTGTCCTAAACTCCTGAAACATGGTGTCTCATATTTTAGAGCAGTCAATGCAACCTGGGAAAGAAATCAATCAAATCCGTATGTGTGTGAAAATATTCAGATGTAACCCCCTTTGTAATTGTTAACATTTTCATAAGTAACTGTAATTTAACAGATTACAGTTACATTTATTTTGTAATTAAATTACATAATTCCGTATGTAATGTAACAAGTTACTCCTCAACACTGGTAATATTATACATTTCTATATGTCACTGTTCTGGAGAAGTGAAGATGATTGGCAGTGGATACAGTATCAGTATGATTGTTGTGGAGCTGTTTGTTCAGGTAAGCATGGGAAAGCTCTCGGTGTCACCCATACTCAAGCTCATCTTCCCTCAATGCAGATTATCCCTACATCCCTCGTTTTCACATCATCAGACTCAATCCACATCCTCTTTCTCTTCTCCTGAGGGATGCTTCCCTCTCTACAGATCAGTGCTGCCTCACTGCACCTGTCAATCAGTGTCTCTTTTCCTCTCTCTCTCTCCCTCTCTTCACCTTTCCACCTTAGTTCATTTTTCCGCACAAGATATGTGACACTGAAATTAAATTTGTTACAAAAACAACTGACATGCAGGAAAAATCTTTTTCTATGTATTGGATTGGAAAACACAGCACAGAATATCATTTAATGACTGCAGTTTTTTTGCCACTTATGTTAGAAATCTCTTGTGAGATTAATTTCAGCTTATCCAGATGATGCATATGACGTTTACAGGCAGTAACTAAAATCTACATTGTTTGCTCTTGATGTTGGATGAACTGACCATTGTAGCTTCCTTCATGAGGTGGTGTACAGCGTGTCAAAGCATTGCTCTTCCGTCTTTTCTTTTCTTGATGTACAGACAACCAGTCTAGCTCTTCCCCCTCCCTGCTAACACCCCCCCCCCCCAATCCAAAAGTGTGTACTTTGGGGAAGAGCATGAGATGTGAAGGCTCTGCCCTGCCAGGGAGACAGGGGCGAAAACAAAATGGCACGGGTAACAAAAGGGCCTGTATCCAGGCCGAGGCTAGCCATTGTCCTGTGCAGAGCCTGTCGTCGAACGTGAGACGAGCGGGTCCCCCCTCCACTGCAGGAACCTAATAGGAAATCAAAGTTCTCACGGAGAATGGGCCGGGCTCAGAG
Source organism: Ctenopharyngodon idella (assembly GCF_019924925.1). Lineage (NCBI taxonomy): Eukaryota > Metazoa > Chordata > Actinopteri > Cypriniformes > Xenocyprididae > Ctenopharyngodon > Ctenopharyngodon idella. The sequence continues at coordinate 19,664,715 of NC_067227.1, forward strand.
TTACCCTCCCTTGGGTCTTGCTGAAAGAAGAGTGCAGAAAGAGTTCTGGCAGGACCAGAGAAGGTTAATGCAGTGGATAGTCTTTCTGCTGCTTGCGTCTATGAACCACACTAAACTCTCTGTCTGTCTGTCTGTCTGTGTGTCTGTCTGGAAAGATAACTTCACTGTTCAGCGTATAAGCTCTAATTAGAAATCTTCTGGCTCCCAAAACTCAATTATGCACAAAAAATGCAATTCTTATCATTGATAAATCAGTTTTAGGGCCATGTCACTCACAATCCCCTTTTTTTTCTTATAAGGAATACATTGAGATCCAAAAATTCCAAGAACTTGATGAAAACCATATTTTTTTTAAATTATTTTATTTATTTAACAGGAAATAAAGTTTGAGTATATGGAAAAATGTAAAACAAGGAAACTGACAAAATTATTTATTAATGTTTAAGAAAAAAAAAATAAGATTTTTAAAATAAATGTTTAAGACTTTTAAAGGGTTAGTTAATTAATTACTGACCCTCATGTCGTTCCACACCTGTAACTTTGGCAGTTTGATACGCGCTCCGAACCACTGATTCGAAACACGAAGCAGTGTTTTGTAATCTCCCATCACTAGATATTGTTGAAAAAAGACGTTATTTTGTTTTCTCGTCGCTTCATAACATTAAGGTTGAACCACCGTAGTCACATGAACTGTTTTAAATGTCTTTAGTACCTTTCTGGGTGTTTGAGCCTCATTGAGCCATCAGATTTTATCAAATATATCTTCATTTGTGTTCTGAAGATGAACGAAGGGGTTACGGGTGTGGAAATTTTTGAAATGAACTCTTTAAGATAAATATTTAAAAAAAAAATTCATTTAGATATTTAAGAATGTGTGACACTCATCACAAAGTTCACAAACAGTATAGAAAATTATGCTGGAGAACATGATCATCAGGTTTTACACAAACTTGTGGAGTTCATGCAGCTTGAGTGGCAAAAGGCAGGATGAACCAAATACTAAGACATGTTTGACAATATAAATTGTCCTGAAAACTGTCTTAAAGAAAGTATAACCATTTCCACTAGTGTCGAATGTCCATTTAAAGGGATAGTTCTCCCAAAAATGAAAATTCTGTCATCACCCTCATGTCGTTCCAAACCTATATGACTTACTTTCTTCTGGAGAACTCAAAATAAGATCTGTTTTGTTAACCATTACTAACTTCTATTGTATGGGGGGAAAAGAAAAAAAAACACTGTGACATTTCTTAAAATTTCTTCTTTTATGTTCCACCGAAGAAAGAATGTCACACAGGTTTGAATGAAATGAGGGTGATTAAATGATGACATCATTTCTATTTTTGGGTGAACTATCCCTTTAAGTTGGTTTATATCCATTTGCGTTCGAGTCTTCAGATATGTCAGAGGTCAAGAAGAAGGCTTGAGTGGGACATGTGAAACAGCAAGCACCTCTTCCCATAGATAGAGGTGTTAAGCAGCTGTGTTAAGCTGCTTAAACGCCTCTGAAGCCCAGGAGGCAGGAACAGGGGAAGGAAGATCACCTGAGGGAAGCTTTTTACTGTGACACAGCACAGCGCAGTCTTTGGCCCCCCGGGTCTGTTTCTGGGTTACCCGCCAGAGAACAAGAGCTTTTTGCGGTTCAGATTCTTGGAAGGTGTTGGATGTCTGCAGTGTCACAACTAACAAAACCATTTGAAAACAAAGTGGCCCACTGAATGCAGCGCTGCAATGTGATCCCCGTCCCTTTGTGCTGCAGTAGAAAATGTCCCCTCAGAATCAAGGGGGAGACACACCATTTAATTCCTCTGATTTTCCCCTTTTAAGTGTATTCTTCAAAGGTGAACATGTTAACTATAAAAGAGCTATGTTACCTCTTGGGCAGAGGCAAACCCTTCCTCGGTTGTTAAATGTAAAGATGATAGACAGATCTAATGTCACACTATAACCCAGAGAGCAAGTGCATTAACTACAAATTTTACAATTAAAGATATGTTTTAATTACCCAAAAGAACATGAAATGTATTTATTTATGTATTGCATTATCTTATTTTTCCTTTTAATAATGCATTTTATTGAATATTAAATATATTTATTTATTTATTTATTTATTTATTCATGCATTTATTATGCATTAAAGGGATAGTTCACCCAAAAATGAAAATTCTGTCATCATTTACAGACCCTCAAGTTGTTCCAAAGCTTTCTTTTTTTCTGCTGAACACAAACGAAGATATTTTGAAGAATATGGGTAACCATACAGTTGATGGTCCCCATTGACTTCTATAGTATGAAAAAAAATGCACCGTAAAAAAAATCCCCACCAAAAAAATTTACGGTAAAAAAACAGGTAGCTGTGGTTGCCAGAACTTTACCGTAAAAAATACGGTAGCAACGTTTTAGGTTTTACGGGACAGCACTTAGTTTACCGCCTATTTTACAGTTCAAAACCGTATAATTTAAGGTTTATATTGTAAAAATTTCGGTTCATAACTGTTTATTTTACACACTGTAAAAAAGATTCTGTTAAATTTACGGTAAAAAAACATATTTCATTAACTGATATAATGTTAATTTATCAACCTATTGAAGTACTAATATCTGTTCTGTACCTTTGTAATACACTGACAACCACCAAACACACTGGTGATGAGAGTCACATGATGAATCAAAGTTCATCACAAGGAGCTTTTCCACAAGCTGAGAAGGACAATGCTAATATATAGAAGGTGCACACAGTGTCATTCACACAAACACTAAACACCATCATGGTAACACACATGAAATTTTAAAAATGCAATAAACATTAATTTAACAACATTATTACATGTAACATAAAACCCTAATGTACATGACTGATTAGAAAAAAACTAAAATACATCAAATGTGAAGTGTCAGGCAGGGAATTGTGGGAATGTCAATTTACGGTTTTTCACTGTAAATTATACAATGACTTGTTATTTTTCACTTCCATAAACTGTAAATTTAACTGTATTTTACTGTAAAATTACATTAAATGTACCGTTAGATGTATTAAAGTTATTCACCGTATATAGTACGGAAAATTTCTGTAAACCAGTTAACTGTTTTTTACCGTAGCATTTTTACAGTCTTTTACCGTTAAAATCACAGTCATTTTTTACAGTCTACATGGAAGTCAGTGGGGCCCATCAACTATTTGGTTACCGACATTCTTAAAAATATCTTCTTTTGTGTTCAGCAGAAGAAAGAAAGAATTTTCATTTTTGGGTGAACCATCCCTTTAAAGCTGAAATTAAACATTTAAATTATAATCTGATAAAGAGATAGAAGGAATAGGGAAGAGCTTATAAGGTTTAGGATTATTTTAGTCATATACCTGTGTAATTCTTTGACTTTTTCAGATCCCTGAGAATGTGCTATTATATCAAAACTCCTTATAATATCTATCATGTCTATCATGACAAAGTCTTTCTACAATGAAAAGGAGAAAATACAGCTCCATTAAATATGGTTATTTATCATAAAAAAGAGAGACCCAGAGTAGTACATGCTTTAAACTGAAGTGATGCGGATTAATTTTAATTTGTAGTTGCGATTCATGACAGAGGGTCAAAATCCAGAGGGTCACTCTTGTCCACAGCGAAACTGAACTAAGGCCTTCCAACTGTCTATCTGTTGTGTTTGTCAGCGGTGCGACGGCTTATTCTCCTTTCCCTGTTGCTGTCATACTCTTGTCAATCAGCTACTTAATTACAGCCTGTGCCTACTGTGTGAAAACCTATGTCAAGAACTTTGACCTCATGGGTTGTAGCCCCCTCCGTTCCTGTCTACGGCGTCACGGCCGGAGAGGTGCTGCCACAGAACATGTACCCACTGACCACCTGACAGAACGCACTGTCCAGCAACCCATGGCGGCCTTAATGGGCAAACGTCCACCTACGTGTGTATATGAGAATATGTTATGCAAGCGCAGAGGCAATGCATGTCAGCAAGGTCAAGAGATAAATGTATGATTGTGCATGTGTGTGTGTGAAAACCCTTTCGTTGTTGACAGTGACGGATGGAGATGAAGAGGAGCAGGACTCCTGGGACTTAAAGCTAATCCAGCATCCTAACAATGGGCTTTCCTGGCGGGAGGGCTTTGACTCGCTGTGACTAAGGCAGGAGGCGGAAAATAACACACTGACATGTTTCATTAAGCTTGTTAATGCCGTCTCTGCCCCCGTCTCTCCTCCCAGATCCCACAGGCTATACGCCAGACATCCATGTTCGGGAATGCGGCTGAAGGAAGATCTGATCAATCATTGTTTACCTAAGATTGAATAAGTAGACTGACTGGCATGGGAATAATGACTAAGCTGGTAGTAAAGTTTATGAGCAATAGTGTAACTTATGAATACTTTTTTGAAATATTGGGACATGAGCACATGAAGCTTTTTAGAAATGATTTAATCGATAAACCTGCAGAAATAAGCCACTTTTTAATATTTTGTAGTATGACATTCATATGTCTTAATATATATGAGTTATTATTACACATAGCAGTTAGTTGAAATCTCAGAGCTAGTCACATTTTCTAATGTAGTTGAAGTAAATGTTTCATTTCCCTTGTAGTTTCATTACATAATCAATTTGTTGGATGAAATGAGGGAAAGTCTTTTGAAAACAAGTAAGACTATATAACTTCACTTCCAATAAAATAACAAAAAACAAACATGCTCAAATAATCAAGTAAAACCAACAGTCTTGTGTATTTATTATGTACTTTTTCTTTCCTCTTGTGTAAAAATGTTTGTATCCATTAAAGTATAAACTGCTGAAATACAGTTACACCCTTAAAATAACAGACAAATTCTACTTCTGCTTTTTAAAATTATTGTCCACCACAAGCACTAATGAAACAACATTGCACACAGTCAATATCACATATTGAAGCATTCTCACATCCATAAACACTTATTACCAGCTTGTCTTTTCTTCACCACAGCCCAGATTAACCAGAGACGTATCTGCCGTAAAAGAATCTCAAAGAAAAACATACTCTCCACAATTCCTTTGAGGAAAATAATGTCATTTGCAGTGATCAATACCAACCTGGATCTGTGTGGAAGGCGAGAAAAAAACAGCCCGCTAAATAAATAAAGTGTAACACGAGAATGAAAATTAAAATGCCATCGCTTTGTGGCAAGATGAAAGGGAGAGTGTAAAAGAAAGGCTCTGGAAGCAGATTGGGTTAGGGTGCCCGAAATCACATCACTAAAGACTTGCCCTCTCTCCACAAATTCGATCGCGAGCAATAACCGACGATTAAGAGCGCACTCCATGGGTATAAAGAGAAAATTCAAAAGTCCACTGTGACTATGGGGACTTGGCAGGATTGGATTAAGGGCCAGAGAAGGAAAGTGACCACAGGGGAGGCATACTGATCAGAGAGGAGGTGAGAGGGAGAGGCATAAAGAACCCTTCCAGCAAGCAAAGCAAGCTATAGAACAATCATTATTGCATTTTAAAGAATTTGCTATGCATTATAGGATTTACCCATATGTTTTACCTTATTTACTCCTAAAAGTTTCATATTAGTATCTTAGAGTAACGTTCACCCAAAAATGACAATTCTGTCATGATCCCCATGTCATTCTAAACATGTATGAGCTTCTTTCTTCTGTGAAACACAAAAGAAGAAATTTTGAGTAATGGCTCAGTGTTTTTTTCCCCTCCATACAATGGAAATCAAAATTGTTTGGTTACCAACATTCTTCAAAATATCTTCTTTTGTGTTCTGCAAAAGAGAGGTTTGTAATGACATCAGCTGTGTTTCCATCACCCTGTTTTTATGCGCATTTTGAAGTATCGCATCAGAAGCGAGTGATGGAAACGCCAAATTTCAAAGAAAAAAAACCTAATTTGCGAAAAAAGGTTTTACGCTTGCTTGAGGTGGTTTTTGACTTGTGCGCAAAAGAGTTTATGTGACTAATGGGAGATGAAAATGCATTTGCTGAATAAATTCTGATGTATAGCGAACATTAAAGCAATGCTATTTCATGCATTCTGATTAATTTATACTGTTAAAGAGTTGCATTCTCATGCTAAACATGGCCAAAGTTTCAAAACACGAGTTGGACGTATGACAGAGTATTTCTGTGCCAAATACACTACTTCCGGTTTCGGAGAGTTTTTTTTTTTTCGAGTATGGCCCTTTATCACGTAATAAAGGGCGTAATTCCTTGTATCGGCACTTCTCCCTGATAAGCGTGTACACACACATCACCCAGAGGGAAACAGTGGATGGGAACAGTGGATGAAGTTTGTTTTTCCTGGGCAGCAATGGAGTTGTGCACGTATGTTTGTTTGTTCTCGGAATTTCGGTGATGAATGCTTTGTAAACAAGTCCCAGTTCGATGCTGGATTTGCAGATCACGGGCGGTGAGTAAAACTGCATCAGATGTCTGTGTTTTGTTGGCAATCGGCGCAAGTGCATATAATGTAAACCACAAACGTTTTTGTTCCCTTTTTATTTATAATGATATCGCAGCTTGCAGACGATCTCTACGCAAAAGCTGCGCACGCTCGTGACTCTTTAGCTCTGCCCACGACACGCCTCCATGAGCTCAGCTTTTTTCAGAAAGACTCGGTACAGCGTGTCTATCCTTTATAATATGATAAAACTAAAGACTTTTTGGAGATATGAAGGATGCAATACTACTCTACAGGTACTCAAGATTAACATGAGATTGGTAGAAACTGTTTGTGTTACCTACCCTTTAAACCCATGTGACTAATCGTCTGTTTCTGCTGATGGTGTTTGATTTATTGTTGGTTACTAGGTTACCAATGCCACCATCATCCGCTCAAACAACTTGAGGAAACGCACCTAATTCACATTTGTTTTTGTTTTGTTTTGTTTTTTTCTTTTTGTTTTTGCAAACTTTGAAAAGATTCGCTTCACATTTGGATGGAAATCCAGCTAATGTCATTGTTGGGTCCTCTTTAAGGGTACAAACACACCTGATTCAGGTCATAAGCTCGTTAGTAGAGACTCCAAGAAATGGGTGTGTCAGACAAAATGTGTGGGGGGCTCTAACTTTATTGTTTTAATGTTTGGGGTTCCAGAGACCCCAATGATGTATGTATAAACATAATGAACCCCTTATTTTATCTTCAATAAGCATATAAAATGCTTTTTTGAGGTAATTAAAATCGTTTTGACAGATATTTCTGAGCCTGACTTTATCACGAGGTGCACTCACTTAGATGTGACTGGTATCCAATATTGTAATGCTTTTAATGTAATAATTGCTTTTGTTTGGGGTCAAATTGAATAATAATAGCACATTTTCAAAAAGTATGAATTGAAATAAGCAACTTGCAGAACTATGTGTATGTGTTTCAATGGTTATTGTCCATACAAAGTCAGTGGAGTCTACAACAACACTGGATCCTGTTGCCTTTCATTGTATGGGCAAAAAAAAAAAAAAAAACATTTAAAAATATCTTCTTTTGTGTTCTGCAGGAGAAAGAAAGTCAAACAGGTTTGGGATGACATGAGGGTGAGTAAAAGATATATATATATTTTTTAATTAACTATCTCTTTAAGAATTTTTAAAGGCATTACAATGTCCCTGGTGTCACCGAGACCCCAAGCAGAACTTGAGTGTTAATACAAATCAGCTAAAATGGAGGAAGATAAAGGCACAATGTCTAAGCGACCAAAATAACCTATGAACTCTGTGACCCAAAGTAGCCTACTCAAAATGCAAGAATGAATAGCAAGAAGAGAAATACGAGGTGTGGTACCTCTCCTCTCCTTCATCTCATGGTGAACTTTAATGGCTGAAGCCCCCTTCTCTGATTACTTTCTGACAAATTGTCTTATCAGTCCTGAGGCCGATTGGGCGAATGAAAACATGACCCTGGCCTGAATCTCACCGACATTCATGCAGACATCTCGGGTACAACCGATGGGGCAGATAAGCCGGATCAGTGCAGCCACTGGAGTGGCTAACAAGCAGCCATTAGACTTTCTTTTCATGCATGCTGCTGGAAGGGGCCAGTGACCGGAGGGGAGGCAGGGGGAGGATGATGGTGCTGGAGAGGGGGAACAGGGCAAAGTAACCTTTTAGATCAGCATCATTGTGCGCTGTTAAGAGGCACAGCCTTTGTGCCCGAGAGGCAGGGGGAGTGGGGGGTAAGGTGGAGGGGGGCAGGCTGGAGATAAGTGGCTCCTCCTTTCTGATTCACGCTCTGCTACTCCCACAGTAGTGGATGGGGACACAGGCAGAGAGGCTGCCGGTGACACAGTGGAGGCTTTGTGGGAGCAGCCCAGACGGCCCCCTGGTTTAGAAACAGAGTGGGAAAGAGAAAGGTATGGAAAGAACGGGAGAGAAAAGCAGAGTCACTTAGAAAGGTCAAGAGGAAGATGAGGAGGAAGAAGGGAATCCGAGGTGGACGTGCTCATGGAGAATCGTAGCACACCTTGAGATTGACCAGATCACTGACAGGGAGGAGGGTTAATGGGATGAAGGTACAGGAGGTGGGGTTTAAGCTTAGGTTACACAAGTGCACGCCTGTCATGTCCGTCAATTTCTTTTTCCGCTTAGTGTCATTGAGAGATAAAAGAAAGAATAGGTCTGGACTACTTCCTCTCCCAGGTTTGTGGGCAGGACTGAATATCACACCTCAAAACCAGGGAAACATCACAGAGCTACAACACAATACACATGTTCAGGACACACTGAGGACCATTCAGAATATACTTGTGCTTGGCAGATTTATATACTACAGATCACTGTTTTCAAGTGAAATTGTTTAACTTTCTTAATCAAATAGTAAAGCAGCTAGTATGTTATGTTGTGGTCATTCTTACCAGTGGTATGAACTAAATCTATTGTCAAAAAAATTCTTGAAAAGTGCTGGATAATTGGGAAGAAAATAACATTGTAGCTCTTGATACAGCTGCACCAATTAATTGATATCAACAAGTATTCAGTACGCACAGTGATGTTTATGAATGATGTTTGTGTGTCGATCCTCATTTGCTCATTCATATGTAGTTCTTGATTTTTAATGTGAAATAATTAGGCACATATTCTGAATTTTTGCACTGAAAAATTTGCCCCTATGTGGGTGAGCAAAAACAAGCCGTTTTTGTGTGTGTGTCACTTTAAATGCAAATGAGCTGCTGCCACTTTTTCCAGAAGAGGGCTGCGTTTTAACAGCTCGTGCTTTGGTTGCTCAACAACAAAGCTGGAGAATCTCACGCAGCCAAAATGATGATTGTCAGTAACGGTGTTCAGTCTTACATTGTTCAAACCGGAGTTGGACACTGATGGAGAGACTCAGGAAGAAGTTACAACTTTCAGAATGCATCTGGACATTTCAGAACGGTTAGTGGATAAATTTATGTAGTTGATTCAAATCATAGACTAGCATGTGCCGTCATGTTTAGAACCATTTTTGGTTTCCCAAAGAACCTTTCAGTGAACAATTTTAAAAAAGAAGCACTTTTGTCTTCATATGAAGAACATTTTAATAAACTAAATAACCTTCTTCCACTATAAAGAACCTTTAGTGCAATGGAAAGGTTCAATGAACGTTAAAGTTTCCTTCTGAAACCATAGATGCCAATAAAGAACCTTTATTTTTAAGAAGTGTAGGAGTGAGGGATGTGTATAACTTTGTGAATGACAGATGTTCCAATCCATTTAGGTCTGATCATTAGCTAAGAATAATGATTATTATTATATTATAAGCAATCGTCTCTACAGGCATTATTTTGATTCAAAATAAGTCTTGCTCACCTTTTATTTCTTGGTAATTCTCATAGTATATAAGATGTGGTTGGACACAAAGACACAGACAGGGGGTGCACATTCCTAAAATTAATTATATTGAACGCTTTATAATAATTATTAAAAAGTGGAATGATCTTCGTCCAGGGCTTGGACACTGATCAAATGGGCTTGATGCCCATTAAACTCAAAGCAAATCTAGTAGCTGTTGTATGAAGTCCACTAGCAAAGTGGATGAACAAAGGCAGATCTCATGGCAAAAGGAGTGAGAATCATGACGACCGGTCCAGAGCCTGATGATGGCCTCTTGAGACCTTGCAGAGGCCATGCTGGGAAGGGTCATGTCAGACATCGACTCCCATGGTGGGGCCCTTCTTCCTTACTCCTCCTCCACTGTGACTGTCACCACCTCCCCACTGGGCCCGTCCCAGCTCAGACTGACCCCACCAGTCCGAATCAGCAGGGGTGTGTTCCCTGCGTCACAGTCCCAGTCGAGCCATCACAGCGTCCCTCCAGTGGGAAATAATGAGAGCGAGGGCCTTGATGCTTTGTATGTCATCATTATTTGTCCAAGAGCTTTTGGCGCCTGTACCTGTTTTTAAAATGTACAGTTAATATGGAGACAGAACTTTTTGGTGGTGTTGTTTATCTTACCATATGCTTGCTCTTCATTATCATCTGTGACACGCAATGAAGAAGCAGCAACTAATTATTATTTTAATTCATGAACTATTATTTTAAATAAGCATTTAATAATATTTCTTAGTTAATTGTGAGTATTTACTAATACACTTTTAAAATCAAAAGTTGTATTTGTTAACATTAATAGCTTTTTTATTATTTACTCTATAAATTATATAAATATAAAATATATATATATATATACACACACACAAATTCCAATAAAATATATCTGGTCAAAGCAAATCACTAGTCATAAATCACTGGTATTCTAGCTGTCTGTCACTAATACCATCTCATATGCAGAATGATCCATATGAATGATGTTTATCTTCTCATTCAAATAATAGTTCTGTAGCTGATTTTGAACTTCTTAATCTGGGAATAATTATTATCATATCATATTGCTCTTATGTGCATCAAAATTTTGATTCAAATCAAGTGTGTGTCTCTCACCTCTCATTCCTTGGGAATTCCCACAGTATATAAGAAGTGGCGGGACACAAAGAGAAGACACAGCAAGGAGGTGCACATTCTCTTCCCACACTGCCTTTACCCTGGAGATGGTCAGATCCCCCTCACTAACCCCAGCCCCCCCTCCTTCCCAACTTCTCTCCACTTCCATCTTCCTCATTGTAGGCTGATTTAATTAAAAATATCCAGCAGCACCACCCTGGAACTCGCCCGCCAGGGTGGGACCTCTAGCTGTGGTGCAGGGAGACATTGTCATTTACTGTTTGCAGACACACACACACACACACACACACACACACACACACACACACACACACACACACACACACACACACTATTTTCCATGTTTTATGGGGACTTCCCATAGACATAATGATTTTTATATTGTACAAACTGTATATTCTGTCCCCCTACACTAACCTCAACCCCAAACCTACCCATCACAGAAAACTTTCTGCATTTTTAGATTTTCAAAACACTTCATTTAGTATGATTTATAAGCTGTTTTCCTCATGGGGACCAAAAAAAAGAGAGGTCCCCATAAGGTCAAAATTTACTGGTATTATACTATCCTTGTGGGGAAATTTGGTCCCCATAATGTAGGGAATACCAGGTACACACACACACGTTCAAGTCTAAGTTTTTCCAAAAAGAAATCTGACAAACATGATGCACTGACCTGACAGGATGGCATTTCAAACTTTGTTACTCTATCAAAAAGCACTTTGCTGTTTCCACTCATCGTCAATATAGTCAAAACTGCTCTGAATAACTTTTCTAATAAGCTGACAGCGCTTTTTAATATAAGCTGTTTTAGCTAAAAATAAATAAAAAATATTTTAAAATAACATTTTTTATTGCCCACAAACTATTCTCCAGAAACAATAATTTTCTTTGTTGATCAAGGAAACATAATAACATTATACTGAGCCTTTTTTCTGCCTATTATGGTGGCTACTGTATACATTATATCTAAGGCAACCGCCGTCAACCACACATGAGAGTTATCCCAACATAAATCAACATAATTAATCTGCACGTTTCGTCCATCCTAGAATTGCAAGCCTTGTTTGACAGCTCCTGGATAATGTCTAATGAATGTGAAATGAGACAATGGCAATTAATTTTGTGATGATCTTGCCATTTGGAATGGGCGGGTATTTTGTTTTAGGGGGTGGGAAGGAGCCAAATCGCAGACATGTTGCCACGGTGATAAGGTACTCCCTGCCGCCGTCGGGTCTCGGACAAGCAGGGAGCCATGGCGACTGGATAGTGACAGACAAAGTGACAAGTCCGCAAGGATGGTAGGTCAACCTTGAGCACAATTCCTCAAACTTCCATAGGGATGTCATACACTTATGTAAGCCATTGACACAGTAAACTGATGAGAATGAGCACGGATGGAGTCTGGTCATCGCTAACTTCCATTCTGGAGAGCTTTTGATGTATGCAGGTTTGCAGAAACATCACTGGCACACACACATTATCACCATCTTAATGTTTCAACACATTTTCACTGTAGTTGTTGCAACTATCTTTACTTTGCTAATGTTGTGATGGGGTTTATGCCAATGAGACTGCAGTAAAACTAACTGGGGTCCCTGATTCAGTTCCCTGCTGTTTAGGGTCAGGAGTCTGATCAAACTCAATGTCAGTGTGCCCATTGTGTACATGGCATTAGTGTAAGTTATAGGAATCTCCATAGTGACAAGGAAAGGGAGACAGAGTGGCGGCATGGAATACTCAGCACAATTCAGGACTGCATACTGCGTACATGTACTTTTGACATTGAATCTACAGTAGTATGTGGATGGTTGCCAACTGTTCTTATAATTATCACAGATTAAACATAATAATAAATCCTTCTGTAAATCCACCATTAATCCAACTGAAAAGCTAGCATCTTGCTAAACATGTAATGGGTATATAAAGAATGATCAGATAGTTTGTGCATGCACTGCTGTATAAAACTTTGAAACATTTCAATTATTATTCCAGTTATTCCGATTATTCCAGTAACCCAAATTATTCCAATGTTAAATTAACCAATTACATTGTGGAAATGTAGAATAAAATATGATCTTGACATGATATGTAATATGATCTATGTTTAAAATCTCACAAAAAAGCTTTGTGATGGGGGTTTTGAGGACCTGTTTCCAGTCAGGCATTCTTATGCTCTTTCTGTCAGAAACAGACACAGTGTCGCCCCCTTATGGACACGTAAGAGGACATGCAGCTTTGTAATCCAAGTGTGTCACCTAGTGGATGGATGGAGTGATATATTAATGTAAAATTTGTCATGTTCGATGTCAAAATGTTAGAATTGTAAACCGTCTATTTCAATCTTTTAGCACAACACCTATCTATCTATCTATCTATCTATCTAAGTTAACATTTATTTAGTATTTACATTTCCTCTATATATTTTATTATACATAATTACTATAATTTATACATTTTACATTTTATTTTCCATAATTGGATCTCTGTAAAATATCGTAAAGTTTAATGTTTATAATCCTGACTGAAAATTTAAAGGGAAAAAAGCCGCTCTATTTCTATTGGCTCACAAACGGAAATGACGCATGTCAGCCGGTGGTGGCGGGAACGTGTTATTTGCTGTATTCATTACTTACCGCACTGTCATGTTCCAATGCCGAACAATTTAAGTCTTGGCTATTTCACAGAATTTATATTTGAGTCACTTACTGGTGTATCTATATCATATCGATGAAGCTGGCCTGAATATTTAATCACCGAACAGAATCAAGAGCACGAGCGTCACCGGCGGATATTAGGTCGCGCGAGATAGACGATTCTCATAACGGAAAATATTGGTATTACAATGAGCCTTTTTAACCTGGACCGGTTCCGTTTCCAAAGGGACAATGCAGTCGACAGGCACGGTAAATCATTGGATGAATCTAGCTCGGATAAGGAGAACCAACGGGGTAAGAACAAAAGGCCATTTCCCGCCGGGGCTTTGTTCATTGTAAATAAAAATGGCTATGCTCAACCTAGAGCATGGCGGACATCATAAACGCACTTGTTTTTATGTGTGATTGTGTTGATAAGAGACGGAATGCGAGTTTATATTGTAATGTAGCTGTAATGTATGTAAAGCCATTCATGGTTCTCCATTCCGTAATCCGCAAGGTTTAATCTTATTTTGGGATTGACGCTGACCTGCCCTCTTTTTTGTTTGTTTACCAGTGTATCAGACCCTATTTTACAGCATATTTAGGAGTTGTGACTGCATCTTTGTAACATGACAGGACGGTGAATTCAACCAAAATGTTGTCTCGATTCAGTATTGAAAATAAAATTCTATTTTCAAGCAGCCCACCAAAGAAAGACAGATGGTCGATGTGCATCAGGCAAGGCATCAAGACACACATTGGAGGATGTATTTGCAGATGATAAAGCTGTCAAGATGTCCAAGTAAGCAAGACTATGAGTCTGTCTTAAGTGAGCCTGCAACACGTCAGCTGCTTCACACATTTTTCTTTAGATCTGAAGCTTATTGGTTGTCACGAGGGTTATTTATTTGAACGTTTTGAAACCCATCTAGTCTGTAATAAGTGCAATTAACATACAATTACTTCACAGGGATTCAATAGAGTCCAAGCACCAGATGAACAAGGAGATGGAGGACAGAATCATCAAACTACTAGAGATCTTCCCTCAGAAGAGTAAGAAAGATCTACTGGAGGTAAAGAGTCCCTCTTTGGTGTAACAGTAGTACTTAAATCAGGTGAATTTTATACTGTTAGCATTGTAAATTTTGTATTTTTATGTAACTATGTTGTGACAGGTGGTTGAGAGCACCAGCACACTGGAGGGAGCTATAGCACATTGTTTGATGGTTTATGGGGATGAAGGTAAAGGTTTTTTATTTATTTATATATATTATTTATTTACTTACATACATGTTACACATTCAACCAATGATTTAATGCTCCAGAATACTCACATCTTTGTGGTCAATCACGTCTGATCACTCTAGTTTTAGTTTGTACAAATTAAAGGTGATTTATAATTGAGGTACTGTATTATAAACTATATTTCATATAAAGCTGTTTTATTTATGCAGATTCAGGCAGACAGAAAGGCAAAGCGGGACATAGTGAAGATGATGATGATAATCAGCCAAAGAAGAGGAGAAAAATTGCGGTAAGATCTTTTGAATTGGATATTTTAAACCTAACGTGTTTCTCTTTGCATTAATATGGAGAACTTTAAAATAGCTGTTGACTCTGATTCAGCGTTCAGATTCGGAATCTGAGGAGGATGAAGATTCTGAAGATGATGAGAGTCAAGAGCCAAGCAGAGAGAGGCAGGAGGCTTTGTTGAAGAAGATGAAGAAGAAACTGCCTGATATCGAAAAAGAGGTAGGCTAGAAGTTTGAAACCATATTGAAGTCATGACGAAAGAGCACTGGAAAGTTCTGAAGAGTTTGTCTTCAATTTGTGTAACAGGTCCTGAGGGATGTCCTGAGGGAGCACGAATGGGACTATGAGAATGCCTTGGGATCACTGCTTGTGTTTTCATCAACAGGTGATTTGTTACAGCATTTCAGTTTCATTTGAAGATTTAATTGTAGTCTAAATGGAAATTTTAATGTGAGAATGAATTGACTAAAAGCCATCTATGATTTATCCCGTTAAGATTCAAGTTCACCAGAAGATCAGAGAAAACAAAAGTCAGAATCATCTCACTCCAAGGAAAAAAATGGCAAGAGCCTACAAAAGCCAGACAGCTTGTCTAGTCTGTCAAAATGGCTGACAGCAGTACCATCTCCCATGTCAAAAGTTTCTAGTGTGTCTACTCCAAAAACACAAAAATCTGCAGTCAGCAAAAACACGACCAAGAACGCATCCTTTAAACGGAAGAGGGGCGATAAATTGCCTCTAAAAGACATTAGTGAATCTGAGGACGAAGATGAGATTGACAGTGATGTTGAGAGTATCTCTGATGATCTGGACTCGGAGGATGAGGACAGTGTCTCTAGCAGTCTTCAGGACAAGATCATTCAGTTTCTCCAAGAGGCTTCCCTAGATGAGCTTGCTCTGATATCTGGCTGCTCAATCAAAAAAGCCCAGAAGATCATTTCGCTGAGGCCGTTCAACACTTGGAAAGATGTGGTAAGAATTTAATATGTGCACTCTGTACTGCTGTTTTAATTGTCACTCTTAATCTTACTCTTTTGGCTGTTTAGACATTGATTCATATTCAAAGAGTCATTAGACTTGGGTATAATCCTGATTTGTGCCTCAGCTGTTTTTATTTTATTCTGAGTGGCAGGTTTGTATTTCTGGCTGTTGCCAGATTGAAAATTTAGCAGAATTTTATAATTTTTTTTAAATGAGGTGTCAAAATTTGCCACCCTACTTTAAAATTATTTGGTAACAAAATGGGAAATCTCCAAACCATTCCATGTACTACATGCCTGGCACTGTTGGCTATCTGTGGTCAAGACAGGTGAATAGTGCTGGTGGAATGGCATTGGGTGACGTGACCATTCCCGATTGGAAAGGAAACCAAAACTGTTTCAGCAAGTCCCAGTTGGTACAGAGTGGCATTATTCAGCTACATTAACCACTCAACCAAATGGTGGAAAGTCTCTAATTGTGTTTCTCTTCCTTTCAGAAAGAGCAGTTCTATAAGGATAATGGCCTGTCTATAGAGCTGGTACATGGCTGCAAGGTGGTGCTTAAGGAGAGGCAGGTGGTTAGAGACCTCATGGGAAGATGTGAGAAGATTGCACAGAAAATGACTAAAGATGTCACCCAGGTCATAGAAGCGGGCATGGGCTCCATCAAGCAACCCAAAGTCCTGAGCAGCAAGTGAGCTCATATCTATTCTCATTATCAAACCTATATATTTATATGGATATCCATATTTTCTGAAAAGTATGTCTTGTGTAAATCCAATAAAAAATGGTTGGGGGGGAGCTAGTTATTGTATGATGGTTGAAATCACAAAATGGCCTTAAACAATTACTAAATAAATTGTGCAAATCTGCGGGACATCCTTAGCATATTAAAGCGCCAAATGAGAGTAAAAATTGCAGCTTCAGCTGATCGCATGCCTGCTATGATATCAGGGGTTATTCCTTTTTTTTTTTTTTTTTTTATAAAACCTCTTTGTTTTTCAATTCTGTTAGTTTCAAACTACAGCCATATCAGCTGATCGGCTTGAAGTGGCTGATTCTTCTGCACCAGCACAAGCTGAGTGGCATCCTGGCAGATGAAATGGTGAGTCACTGTCATCTTGAGTTCATACAGTGGTGTGGAATGATCCAAGTAGGTTACTGATTCCTTTTAAGTAAAGGACTATTACCATGGATATTGGTTATAAGTAATTGGGTCTTTCCACAGGGGTTGGGTAAAACAATTCAGGCCATCGCTTTCCTGGCTCATTTGTATGAAAAAGGAATTAAGGGCCCTCATCTTATTACCGTACCCTCGTCCACACTGGGTAAGAGACATTTATTTCAGTGGAAGTGTAGCATCTGAACTCTGCTTTAAATACTGCTTAAGATGATTTATTTCACCATCTCTCTTTGCAGATAACTGGGTTCGTGAACTGGGTCTTTGGTGCCCCAGTCTCAAAGTTCTTATTTACTATGGTGAGTCAGTTTCCAGGCAAGCACATTTAAACCTTTTTAATCTTTTTTTTTTTTTTTTTTATTGTAAGTTTCATTATTTAAAGTTTTTCAATTATAAATTTTTTTTTTTTTTTTCAAAGAATAAATTGGATTTTGAAACCTAGATAGGTCTCAGACCCCGCTGTAAAATAATACATATCAATGCATAATTCTTATTTCCTTTCTATTCTTTTGTGTTTAAACTTGTAGGGTCTGTGGAAGATCGCAGATATTTGCGACAAGACATCCTCAGTGGCTTGATTGAATTCAACATCATAGTATCCACGTAAGTATAAGATGACTCAGCGTATTGTGATTACAGTCCTTATGTAATGTTGCACTAAGAAAAAAAACACCAGACTTTGCATTTATGAAAGTAAATTGTATTCAGTGATGTTAACACTTGCCTGTCCTTTTGTTTATTCATTCTTCTTTATTATCATCTGTATTAGTTACAATCTCACAATAGGGAATGACCATGACCGCAGTCTGTTCCGCAAGCTGAGGCTGAAGTATGCCGTGTTTGATGAGGGCCACATGCTGAAAAATATGAACTCGCTGCGCTACCGCCACCTCATGGCCATCAATGTCAGTACAAGCAGTCTTCTGTGCTATAAACATTATTGTAAATACGTTTTACAGACATGCTGTTCCCTGCCAGTTCTCTCTTTTGGGGTAGTTTGGGAAGTGCTTAATGAAGAGAGAGGATGGTAGAAGAGTTGTTTGTGTGCATTTCTTGGTTATACATGGTTGTGTCTGTCATTTACAGGCTGAGCACAGATTGCTGCTGACTGGAACACCTTTACAAAACAACCTGCTGGAGCTCATGTCCCTGCTGAACTTTATCATGCCCTCTATGTTCTCTAGCAGTACCTCACAGATCTCCAAAATGTTCTCTACGGTATACACAGATTACGTCTAAGTAATACTATATGTGCCATCTCTTTTTAAAAAATGAATCTAAATGCTTCCCAAGTAAAAAGTAATTATATACCCAGACAGAAAGCTCTCTCACTTGCAGATGATCTGCTTTGTTTCAGAGGTCGTCAGAAGAGGAAAGCAGTTTTCATAAGGAGAGAATCGCACAGGCCAGACTTATCATGAAGCCATTCATCCTGAGACGAGTCAAGCGTGAGGTAGACCCTATTTTCCTCATTGTGATTAGAATCAGATCTTTAATAAGTTACTATATCTTGGTACAGAGAGGCATTCATTGCAGGACTAATTCATTACTGAGAAAATACCACAGAATTGGTCATCCATCAAAATAAAATGTATCTACATTCTGTCGTCTGTAGTGAAAATATATATATATAGAATTTTATATGACCAGTATATTTGTTTTTTGCCCTCTCTGATTGTATGACTTTGCAAATGTCATTCTAGGTGTTGAAACAGCTTCCACCAAAAATGGAGAAAATTGAAATGTGTCCCATGAGTGACGCCCAGCAGAAGCTGTATGACAAACTTTTCAAAAGGCTCAAGACGACACCAAATGGAGACAGTATGTGCAATTCAGTTTTTATGCCAACATGCTGTCTAGAAGTAATGCATTCTGTGCTTTAGTTTGGCTATGTTGTATTCAGGTTTACCTGACAAATTATATGCAGGCTGTCAAGAAGATGCACTGGTTCCCTCTCAGCTGGAAGATCTGTAAAACAAAATGGGAATGTTTAAGACTGTTTTTCTATCTCTGAGCACCTGTCCCACACTCCCTCTCATCTTTTTGTCCTCAGAGCGGGAGCTTTGCAATGTGATGATGCAGCTGAGAAAGATGGCTAATCATCCGTTGCTGCACCGCCAGTACTACACCACTGACAAATTGGCTGCCATGAGTAAAGCTATGCTTAAGGTGAGGACTGGGAGATTAATGTGTAAGGGAGGCTGAATAATAAATATTGAACTGTGCATATAAAAACAAAATATTTCATCATGGATTCAGCCCTGGGAGAATTTGTTTTTTAGTGTAGCAAGTAGCTGTATAGTAGTGGTTCTCAACCTGGAGGGGGGCCCTCAGCAAATGTCCAAGGGGGCCTCAAGATTAGAATTCATAAAATTAGAATAATTTATTAGAACTTTTTTAAAATAAGGTGAAACAAGCATTACAATGTTAAAACCACATTAAAAACCTTTTTTTAATCACTCCCTCAACAACCGTTTTTTTTTTTTTTTTTTTCTTTTTTTTTTTTTCTTTTTTTTCTGAAACAAAAACTGTAGGGTTTACTTAATTTGTGAAATTTACTAGTAATTTCTGAGTGAAAATTGTTTCAAAGAAATGGCAAGTAACATTAAATTAAACTTTTAATCGAAATTAAAATTTTGAAGTAGAAAATCTTAGTGTTTTCTTGTAAAACATGCTCCAATTATCTTGTTTAAAAAAAAAAAAAAAAAAAAAAAAAAAAAGTCTACAAATGTAACCTAAGTTTAAAAGTGTGATTTCTAGACTTGGGAAAAGTCATAAATTAATAAAATGGGTAATTAAAAAAAAAAAAAAAACAGTTGTATACTTTTTTTTTTTTTTTAAATATACATGTATTTCTAAAAATGCTAAGCTATAAAATATTTAATTGGCAAGAAAGTGAGAAATTTAGTAAAAATACTTATCCATTAAATCACAGACATCTGATGAGGTTCAAAGGGCCTTTGAATTTTGTACCTTGCAGTCAGAGGTTGAGAACCACTGTTGTGTTGTATACTGTCGTTGAACTGACATGGTTCTGCTTATTTTAGGAGCCGACACATTTTGATGCCGACCCTGCACTGATCCAGGAGGACATGGAAGTGATGTCTGATTTTGAGCTGCATAATTTATGTAAGCAGTACAGCTCTATTAGCAAATTTCAGCTGGATAAAGAGCTCATCTTAGACTCTGGGAAGTTTGCGCTGTTAACCAAGACACTCGCTGAGCTCAAAGAAAAGGTTTGTCTTGATGCTGTTGTCTTGATGGTGTCTCAATTTAGTTTGTTTTATTGCTACTAATGTGTTAAAATAACTTATTCTTTAACTTGATATACTAACTTAATATCTTTTACCCTAAGGGTGACAGGGTTGTGCTTTTCAGTCAATTCACCATGATGCTGGACATTGTGGAGATTCTGCTCAAACACCTTGATCATCAGTTTGTTCGACTGGATGGTTCTACTCCCATGGCAGAGAGGTGGGCTTTAGTACCTAATGTCACTTTGTTTGCACTTGCATCCTCGCCATTACTTGGCGAGTAATAAAATATGATTGTTCAGACAGCCAATTTTCATTAAAGATGTTGTATCTACATATACTGTGGCAACCATAACTTGGTCATGAGAAAAAGGTTAGAAAATTGAAAATGTTTACTCACAATTCAGTTCATAGTGAAAGCAACATGTGAGCATAAATCGATGTTCACGCTACTGTGCTTTGTGTGTGATGTCCCAAAAAATTAAAAACAAAATGATCCAGAACAACTAAACAGATTTGAGTAGAATGTGCCATAAAGTCTTGATTTTTTTTTTTTTGCTGCCTGTCTGAACAAATGTTAAATCTACTTGAACCCTTCTTGTTTCTCTAGGATTGGTCTCATTGACAAATACAATACAAGTCCTGAGATCTTTGTGTTCCTTCTGTCGACTCGGGCTGGTGGCCAGGGAATCAACCTTGCCTCGGCTAACACAGTCATACTGCATGACATTGATTGCAATCCATTTAATGATAAACAAGCAGAGGACCGCTGTCACCGAATGGGGCAGGCCAGGTTAGTGTCAATACAATAAAATGGAGATTGCCATTAACAAAGAATGAAATGTAGTTCCTGATCATGTTTTTGCATTGCAGAACAGTGCAGGTGATCAAGCTTATCAGCAGGGACTCGATTGAGGCTTGCATGCTCCGCGTTGGACAGGAGAAGCTAAAATTGGAACAGGACATGACCACTGATGAAGGTGAGTGTCTGCACACAAACTGTTTCAGACCCACAGGTCACAGAAAGAGAAAGAGGATGGAAAATCGAAAATGTTTACTCTCACCATTCAGTTTCTTAGTCAAAGCAACTAGTAAATTGATGTATTCAGTAGGCACGATATATTGTTCTCGATTCATATAGGCTACATAAATATGGGGGGGGCGGGTATTGCTATATTATCAGTTGTGGTCTTATCTGGTTTTTCACATAGGTTTATTGAACCTTTAATCCATTGTCACTTGTTCTTTTGTTCAGGTGAGGATGGTGCTATGACTGAACAAATGGCAGAGCTGCTCAAAGTCTCACTTGGCCTTTAAAACAAAGAACATGGAGCCAGTAGCTGCTTGTGCATTTCCCTCCATTTATCAAGTGCAAACAGCAACACGGAACCATAAACCTGACTTTTTTTTTTTTTTTTTTTATTACCAATTTACTTCATGTGGGTTTGGTGAAGACTAGCAGTTTTCCAGTGTTCAAATATTTGAGGTCAGTTGTTAAATGCACACAAATCTTGGACAAGTGTACTGGCCGTAGAGGGGACTGTATTACTCAGGGATCACCTGAAATACTTATGTTAATCTTCCACACCATGTCTTAATGTTCCATCTGAATGACTGTACTTCACTTATCAGCAGAGTTTAGCCCTCAACAGGACTGGTGAGTTGGTTCCAGATTGTAGACCTGCTGTGAGGCACTGCTGTAAATAACATATATCTGTTAAACTGGTTACACTTTACCTTATCAAATTTGTTCTGCGTGTGTGTCCTTGTATTATGTTTTTCTAAATAAAGATATTTAAATTTACTGAAACTGTCTGAATTGTTTTAGAAGCATACATGAAACACAAAATGGGTTTTCTTCAAAATCTAAAATATCTGCATATGTATCCATAAAAACAAATTTTAAAAGTAGTCAGCCATTGGATTTCAACAGATGTTTAAATTCAATTAAAAAAAAAAAAAAAAACATTCTTGAAAAGTTTTTAAAAGAGGCATAAGCCACAAATATTAGTTAAAGGGTGTCTTTATTGCATAAATAAAAAAAAACTGCATATGATTTGCAAATGGAGAAATATTATTTACATTATGCAATATTATTTGAGAGCACAGCAGAAAAAAAACAACCCTATAGGTCGTTTTTCAAGCACCTTATTATATTATATACTATATTTACATTTTAAAGGCATGCGCCCTCTAGCTGGTGTAAAAATAATGACAGTGTCGTGTTACGTCTGTCGTCATGAAATGACATATGACTGTCGTTACCAATCAAAATCCGTGTTCATTTAAATGCTTTGTGTGGACTTTTTACACCATTTGTCCTATTTTCATTTAGCAAAACTCTTTTTTTTTATTTTTTTTTTTTATTAATGACTACACCCTTCAACCCCCTTCTCCCCCCCTCCCCAGTTGATTCCAGTTACAGTACTCCTCATTCATAAGTAGCTTTGGATAAAAGCTTTTGTTCTTTCTGACTCTTTATGCAACTCTCAAGTTGGACCACACTTCAAAGCACATCTCAAAGTAAGCACACCTCTTTGTTTTAATAGAGTTCCTGACGCCACAAGAGCAATCAAAGCTATCAGACCACAGGTTACACCCGCCTTTTCTCCTCCAGACCTCTCAAACATTGATTAATTTCAACAGGAGTTGCCAAGTCTTTTTTGGACTTGGCAACACAGAGGTGTTTTCTGAATTGTGGAACACCAGTAGGTGTCCACCTTTGCACGACGGACAAAAACACATATTTGTTTACACAAGTAAAGAACCATAAGAAACCACATTTAAAACAGGGAAGTTTTGCACTCATAACCTTTTTCTACTGTCTCAGAGCGTAATAGGGTGGTTTTGAACTTCGCATGGCAAGAATAATCACCAGTGGCTGGGTTTTTCTGTGCAGTTTCATCACAGATGGTATTTCCATCTGATGTCAATGGAGTGCATCGTTGGTAAATGCCACCAAAGCTAAGATTGGTGACTGGTCCTTGACAAGATGCATCATCTACATTTGCCTGGAAGTTGAAATTTTTGGAATCTGGACCAGCCCAGAGCGGTCAATAGCCACCAGATTATTGAGTGTACTCTCTTGCCACTTCTGCAGAGTGATGCCTGGGTAGAATAAAGCTCCACCATGACTCTGAGTGAAAGAATATGTGACGTTACCCTGATAACTGCTAGTTTCAGAAGTTTCCAGGGATGCACTGACACCAATACCAAACGTAACTTTTTTAAAGAAACGGCTTGCTGATGCAGAAACAGAAGACATGTCTAACTGATTCTTCTGGATATAAGATGTTTTTAAATAGTCCTCTTGCACCAAAGTTGCACCAGCATCAACACTTGTGATGACATGAGTACCATAATCAAATATGAGTCTCTCTGACAGATACGCTGCTAGACGTGTTTGATTGTTCTTAATGGCATCTGCAATTTCCTCTGCCTGTCGAGCAAAGCGGGAGTCCAGAATAAAGTTAGGATACGCCTTTACAGTGTACAGATGGTTACGGACCTAAAAAAAATAAATAAAAGAGAAAAGATAGACCAACTAAATAAAAAGTTCAAACATATACACCTTTACAAATCAAATACATATTATGGCATAAAAAATGTATAAATGCTGACATTACGTGATTAATCGTAATGAAAAGAAAGGTCTTCTGAATTTATATATTTTTTTCATAGAAGTGAAAAAATAGAAAAATAGGTAATATTGAATATCATTATTATTATTATCTAAAAAAAAAAAAATCTAAATTTTTAGTTGAGTTGAGTAATTCAGACTATATAAAATTATTTTCAGATTTTTTGACAACTTTGTTAAACTTAATTTGACTTACTTGAACTCGTGCTGTTACAGCACCCTCTCTCACTTGGTGGGTTTTCATGCGCTGGTTTTCTATGGAGAATTTTCCATTGAGCACCGAAGAGAAGGAAACATCAGCATTAATGGAGCTTGAAGTGGAGCTTTTTTGTTCCAGCCATGACATGATGATCTCAGAGTTTGTTTCCACTCCGCTCATTTTCTGTGGAATGACAAAGACTTCATCTGGAATGAGATAGACACCATCTTCTGTGGTCTGACACTGGGAATAGCTCAGATTCATCACCCGTCCCATGTCTATGTTGCACAGGTTATCCCAGCCTCCACCTGGTAGAACCTCCAGCGCTTTTGAAGATGGGTTTTTCAGGCATGCATTGAGTCCATTGCTGGGACGAATGAGTGGATAAAAGTTGCAGATATTGATGCAACAGCAGAGTATCAGCAGACAGAAGGCTCTCGACTCCATGATTGTCTGGTGTAAAAATGCATTTGAATTGCACTTCTTTTTTATAGGAAGGATGCAGAATATCAGGGCGTGTGATCTTCCGTGAACCAGGCAGTCTTTTTTTATAATTGAATGAGTTAACTTTTCTTTTGTCTAAAACAAACAATCAACAGAATAATAGAAAATGAAACTATTTGCTACATATTTTGCTAGAAAACACTATTGATCATCATGCCTCCACCCAAAGTAAAACTTTGAATTAATATTCCCATATTTCTCTGTAATATTTAATATTATTTAAACTTCAGTCAAAGCTCTGTATTTGACTAATTTACCGTAAGCAATAAATAAGTAATAGATTCTTTTTGGTAAATGTAGCGATTAAAAGTAGTGATTCTTTTTAGAAACTACACTCTTAAAAAATGTTCTTTATTGGAAATTATGGTTCCATGACGAACCTTTAGCATCCATGGAGGCTTTCCATTGCCCAAAAGGTTCTTTATAGTTGAAAATGGTTCTTTTAAGATTATAAAAATGTTCTTCTCACTAAAAAAAAAAGAAAAAAAAAACTGCAGTGGCAGCAATGATTTCTCTCATATTAAAAATAATATTACCAAACATTCTTTTATTTTGATCAACAGAAATTTTTTTTAAAAAATAACTGCATCTGTTTCTGAATATAGATTGATCTAAATAGATTACTTAGATAATGCAATATTTAGAAACAGGTGCAATGAATAAAATGGGGGAAAAACACAAGCATGACACTTGTAAATAAAATAATTTATTTATAATTTAATAATGTATAGTTTTACTCCTAAATGGGGCATTTGTCAACTAAAGGCATGCCTTCTGGGATTCCTGTGTTGACAGCTTCACAAAATAGCCTCCTAGACTTGACTTATCCCATACATCTGTCTACATTAGAAATCATTGGGTTGTTCTGTTCGTGTTTTGCCAGTTCTAGTGAGTATCAAGTTATTTAGAGTTTTTGTTTTATTAAAGAATTGCTGTGCTTAGATCCAGATTTTTTTTATCATTACTTGCAACCAGCACTGACACTAACAACTCTAAGGCCCGATTTCACAGACAGGGCTTAGCCTAAGCCAGGATTAGGCCTAAGTTCAATTAGGGCATTTAAGTAGCTTTTATAAATGTTCACTAGAAAAAGAAACATTACTGGTGTGCATCTTGAGACAAAACAATGGCACTGACATATTTTAAGATATGTCAGTGCAAGTTGTTTCTATTTAAAACAGTTTAAACATGCATTTTAGACTAAGACTACCTTAAGCCTTGTCTGTGAAACCGGGGGTAAAACTCTTTGTGTGGTCTTTGTGGCTCCACTGAAGTGAAACAACCCTACCCAGCAGGGTTTTAGACTTTAGACAGGAACACAGTGAACATTCTGTCAAGAATTTCTTTTGTGTTTCAAAAAGATAAAATGTCATATGGGGTGAATTATCCTTTTAACTTTTGGTGGCCATGAAACAGTATTACTACAATTACTTTGATGTGGGAAACTATAACAAAAGAACATGTGACTAATGACAACAAACAGAAAGTCCATGAAAACCAAAACAAACTGACTCAACATTTTACAATTTCTTTTAAATCAGTTTCCATCATTACATGAAAAGAGTAATTTCCAGGTTAAATCGGACATTGGAAATTTCAGTAAAACTTAAAGTGTGTGACCTGTGTGCAAATGTATTTAGGTCAAGCCAGTCAAGCGGGGAAATCCCGTACACGTCCATACACTTGAGGTGCACAGTTTTTTTGGATACAGGATATTTCTGATTTCATTGTTTATTGTCCATGTAAATATATCTAGTATTGAAGTTTACTTAATCCGTTTGTGTTGGGATTACATGAATGAATTTTGTTCCATTAATTGAAAATGGGCGGTGCTTGTTAGTTCCCAGCATGCATTGCATATGGCTGGATAAAGAGAGAAAATGTTTAAAAATGTGATGTTATTTTATGTTTTTTGCAGTAAGATGAAAACTGGGGATGCTTGATAGTGTTTAATAGTGTTCAGTGTTCACTGAATTCTATATTAGAATTATTAGAATGTTTTAAATTTCACTGGGTTACCATTGTAGAGAAGAGTGGGGCATATGCATACAAACATAGAAAACAGTGATTTATTTGAGGAAAGTAGTTATTCATTTTGGGAACATATTGATTCTTTTTAAAAAAGTGATTTTTGTTTATATGTAGCGATTGTTTTGAAAAAGTAACAAATATTTTTAGAAAATTAGCGATTCTTTTTGGGAAAGTAGCGAATCTTTTCAAGACATTAACTGTAGATTGTTTTTGAATGACTATCAAATGTTCTTTAAAAAAATACTCATGCATTTTGAATGTATTGATTGTTTTTAATGTATCGATGCGTTCTGAATAAATATATATATGTGTTTTGAATAAATGTATTAACTGTTGTTGAATGTATCAATGTTTTTAAAATGTAGCGATTCATTTTGAAAAAGTAGCGATTCTTTTCAAGACTGATTCTTTTGGGGAAGTGTATCGATTGGTTTAGAATAACTGTAGATTGTTTTTGAATTTCTATCAAATGTTCTTTAAAAAAGTACTGATGTATCGATGCGTTCTGAATAAATATATATATGCGTTTTGAATAAATGTATTAAATGTATCAATGTTTTTAAAATATTTAACAATTCTTTTTTAAAATGTAGCGATTCATTTTGAAAAAGTAGCAATTCTTTTTAGAAAAGTAGCGATTCTTTTCAATACATTGGTTTAGAATAACTAGACTGTTTTTGAATGACTATCTTGTTCTTTAAAAAAGTACTGATGCATTTTGAATTTTGAATGTATTGATTGTTTTTAATGATTGCTTTTTCTCGATTGCTTAAATCCATAACGTCTCACCCAATACCCCAAACATCCTATTTTCAGGTCAAAATGAAGCTCTACACTAAAAACCGTTCATTCTTCAAAAAATACTACAAAAACCAAAACCAAAACCCAGTAATAAGTTATGTTGCTTGTTTTTCTCCCCCTCAAGGAACTTTTCAAATGATGAACACATGTATACACTTGCACATTTTTTATTCCTTAATGTACTATACAGTACAATACACCAAACAACAACAAAAAATATTCTGCCCCAGCATCACATCTTTGGTCTGGGACAGGCCAGAGAATCTCGTCAGCATCACAGGCTATATTGGTCCTATCCAGGCAGCGGGGGGAAAATCCTCTTGCATGCCTGATCCACCCCTGGCACACATCAACTGAAATGTCTAGTCAGGCTTCTTCCATTCCATCGTCTCTGTGTCCTACAAAAATAGAGTTACTGATTACTGTAACTATAACACATGCTTTTTACAAAATGGAAGCAGACAGAAACTATCTGTATGTAAGGCACTTTGATGCATGTGTTGTAACATTCAAAAGTTACAGTAGAGTACACTGAGGTAGACCTACCTATTTTCCTCCCCGAAGGTTCTCATGATCGAGGCGATGGTGAAGCAACTTAAGTTTGGCTGAACTCATTGCCCAGCCTCCCTCATAGTCATACCATGGACAACGACATGGTCAGCTAGTGGCACGAATTTCATCTAAGACTCCTTGTCTCCTTGCCCCTCATCCTCATCCTCCTCCTCCTCCTCCTGAAAGAACTTTTATTCTTTTTTGAAAAAGTAGCAATTAAAAGTAGCGATTCTTTTTGGGAAAAGTAGCTATTCTTTTTTGAAAAAGTAGCGATTCTTTTTGAAAATGTAGAGATACATTTTGAAAAAGTAGCGATTCTTTTTGAAAAAGTAGCGATTCTTTTTGGGGAAAGTAGCGATTCTTTTTGGGGAAAGTAGCGATTCTTTTTTGAAAAGTAGCGATTCTTTTTTGGGAAAGTAGCGATTCTTTTTTAAGAAAGTAGCGATTCTTTTTGGGGAAAGTAGCGATTCTTTTTTGAAAAGTAGCGATTCTTTTTTTGAAAAGTAGCGATTCTTTTTTTTGAAAAGTAGCGATTCTTTTTTTTGAAAAGTAGCGATTCTTTCTTTTTTTTTTTTTTTTTTTTTTTTGAAAAGTAGCGATTCTTTTTCAGAAAAGTAGCGATTCTTTTTCAGAAAAGTAGCGATTCTTTTTCGGAAAAGTAGCGATTCTTTTGGGAAAAGTAGCGATTCTTTTGGGAAAAGTAGCGATTCTTTTGGGAAAAGTAGCGATTCTTTTGGGAAAAGTAGCGATTCTTTTGGGAAAACTAGCGATTCTTTTGGGAAAACTAGCGATTCTTTTTTTGAAAAGTAGCGATTCTTTTTGGAAAATGTAGCGATTTTTTTTTAAAAGTAGCTATTCTTTTTTTGAATAAGTAGTGATTTTTTTTTAGAAAAGTAGCGATTCTTTTGAAAACGTAGAGATACATTTTGAAAAAGTAGTGATTGTTTTTGGAACAAGTAGCGATTCTTTTTGGAAAAAGTAGCAAATCTTTTTGGAAAACGTAGCGATTCTTTTTAGAAAAGTAGAGATTCTTTTTGGAAAATGTAGCGATATGTTTAAGTAGTGATTTTTTTTTTGAAAAGTAGTGATTCTTTTTGAAAGAAGTAGCGATTAAAAGTAGCGATTCTTTTTTGAAAAGTAGCTATTCTTTTTTGGGAAAGTAGCGATTCTTTTTTGAGAAAGTAGCGATTCTTTTTGGGGAAAGTGGCGATTCTTTTTTAGGAAAGTAGCGATTCTTTTTTAGAAAAGTAGCGATTCTTTTTTAGAAAAGTAGCAATTCTTTTTTAGAAAAGTAGCGATTCTTTGGGGAAAAGTAGCGATTCTTTTGGGGAAAGTAGCGATTCTTTTTTTGAAAAGTAGCGATTCTTTTTTGAAAAGTAGCGATTCTTTTTGGAAAACGTAGCGATTCTTTTTAGAAAAGTAGAGATTCTTTTTGGAAAATGTAGCGATTTTTTTTTAAAAGTAGCTATTCTTTTTTTGAATAAGTATTGATTTTTTTTTAGAAAAGTAGCGATTCTTTTTGAAAACGTAGAGATAAATTTTGAAAAAGTAGTGATTGTTTTTGGAACAAGTAGCGATTCTTTTTGGAAAAAGTAGCAAATCTTTTTGGAAAACGTAGCGATTCTTTTTTGGGAAAGTAGCGTTTTTTTTTTTTTTTTTTTAAGTAGCGACTCTTTTTTGGAAAAGTAGCGATTCTTTTTTTAAAGAAGTAGCTATTAAAAGTAGCGATTCTTTTTTTGAAAAGTAGCTATTATTTTTGAAAGAATTAGCGATTAAAAGTAGCTATTCTTTTTAGAAAGGTAGCGATTCTTTTTTTGAAGAGTAGCGATTCTTTTTGGAAAAAGTAGCAAATCTTTTTGGAAAACGTAGCGATTCTTTTTAGAAAAGTAGAGATTCTTTTTGGAAAATGTAGCGATTTTTTTTTAAAGTAGCGATTCTTTTTTGAAAAAGTAGCGAATCTTTTTGGAAAAAGTAGCGGTTCTTTTTAGAAAAGTAGCGATTCTTTTTGGGAAAAGTAGCGATTCTTTTTTTTTTTCTTTTTTTTTTTTTTTAAGTAGCGATTCTTTTTGGGGAAAAGTAGCGATTCTTTTTGGGGGAAAGTAGCGATTCTTTTTGGGGAAAAGTAGCGATTCTTTTTGGGGAAAAGTAGCGATTCTTTTGGGGGGAAAGTAGCGATTCTTTTTGGGGAAAAGTAGCGATTCTTTTTGGGAAAAGTAGCGATTCTTTTTGAAAGAAGTAGCGATTCTTTTTTTTTTTCTTTTTTTTTTTTTAAAGTAGCAAATCTTTTTGGAAAAAGTAGCGATTCTTTTTGGGGAAAAGTAGCGATTCTTTTTGGGGAAAAGTAGCGATTCTTTTTGGGGAAAGTAGCGATTCTTTTTGGGAAAAAGTAGCGATTCTTTTTGGGAAAAAGTAGCGATTCTTTTTTTAAAAAGTAGCAAATCTTTTTGGAAAAAGTAGCGATTCTTTTTAGAAAAGTAGCGATTCTTTTTGGGAAAAGTAGCTATTCTTTTTGGGAAAAGTAGCAATTCTTTTTGAAAGAAGTAGCGATTGGGAAAGTAGTGATTCTTTTTGAAAGAAGTAGCGAATAAAAGTAGCTATTCTTTTTAGAAAGGTAGCGATTCTTTTTTAGAAAAGTAGCGATTCTTTTTTTTGGAAAGTAGCGATTCTTTTTTGGGAAAGTAGCGTTTTTTTTTTTTTTTTTTTTTAAGTAGCGATTCTTTTTTGGAAAAGTAGCAAATCTTTTTGGAAAACGTAGCGATTTTTTTTTAAAAAGTAGCTATTCTTTTTTTGAATAAGTAGTGATTTTTTTTAGAAAAGTAGCAATTCTTTTTGAAAACGTAGAGATACATTTTGAAAAAGAAGTGATTGTTTTTTGAAAAAGTAACAAATCTTTTTGGAAAAGTAGCGATTCTTTTTGGGAAAGTAGCGATTCTTTTTAGAAAAGTAGCAATTCTTTTTGGGAAAAGTAGCGATTCTTTTTGGGAAAAGTAGCGATTCTTTTTTAAAGAAGTAGCGATTTTGGAAAGTAGTGATTCTTTTTGGGAAAAGTAGCGATTAAAAGTAGCTATTCTTTTTAGAAAGGTAGCTATTCTTTTTTAGAAAAGTAGCGATTCTTTTTTTTGAAAAGTAGCGATTCTTTTTTGGGAAAGTAGCGATTTTTTTTTTTTTTTTTTAAGTAGCGATTCTTTTTTGGAAAAGTAGCAATTCCTTTTTGGAAAAGTAGCAATTCCTTTTTGGAAAAGTAGCGATTCTTTTTTGGAAAAGTAGCGATTCTTTTTTGGAAAAGTAGCAATTCTTTTTGGGAAAAGTAGCAATTCTTTTTTAAAGAAGTAGCGATTAAAAGTAGCGATTCTTTTTTTGAAAAGTAGCTATTCTTTTTTGGGAAAGTAGCGATTTTTTTTGGGAAAAGTAGCGATTCTTTTTGAAAGAATTAGCGATTAAAAGTAGCTATTCTTTTTAGAAAGGTAGCGATTCTTTTTTTGAAAAGTAGCGATTCTTTTTTGGGAAAGTAGCAATTCTTTTTTGGAAAGTAGCAATTCTTTTTGGGAAAAGTAGCGATTCTTTTTGAAAGAAGTAGCGATTAAAAGTAGCAATTCTTTTTAGAAAAGTAGCAATTCTTTTTTAGAAAAGTAGCGATTCTTTTTGGGAAAAGTAGCGATTCTTTTTTTTTAAGTAGCTATTCTTTTTTTGAATAAGTAGTGATTTTTTTAGAAAAGTAGCGATTCTTTTTGAAAACGTAGAGATACATTTTGAAAAAGTAGTGATTGTTTTTGGAACAAGTAGCGATTCTTTTTAGAAAAGTAGCAATTTTTTTTTTAAATGTACATATTCTTTTTTGAAAAAGTAGCAAATCTTTTTGGAAAAAGTAGCGATTCTTTTTGAAAACGTAGATACATTTTGAAAAAGTAGTGATTGTTTTTGGAACAAGTAGCGATTCTTTTTAGAAAAGTAGCAATTCTTTTTGGGGGAAGTAGCGATTCTTTTTGGGGAAAGTAGCAATTCTTTTTAGAAAAGTAGCGATTCTTTTTTGGGAAAGTAGCGATTCTTATTGAAAGAAGTAGCTATTAAAAGTAGCAATTCTTTTCAGAAAAGTAGCGATTTTTCTTTTCTTTTTAGAAAACTAGCGTTTCTTTTTTGGGAAAGTAGTGATTCTTTTTTAGAAAAGTAGCGATTCTTTTTGGGAAAAGTAGCAATTCTTTTTGGGAAAAGTAGCGATTCTTTTTGGGAAAAGTAGCGATTCTTTTTGGGAAAAGTAGCGATTCTTTTTGAAAGAAGTAGCGATTAAAAGTAGCTATTCTTTTTAGAAAGGTAGCGATTCTTTTTTGGGAAAGTAGCGATTCTTTTTGGAAAAAGTAGCAAATCTTTTTGGAAAACGTAGTGATTCTTTTTGAAAACGTAGATACATTTTGAAAAATAGTGATTGTTTTTGGAACAAGTAGCGATTCTTTTTAGAAAAGTAGCGATTCTTTTTGAAAATGTAGATACATTTTGAAAAAGTAGTGATTTGTTTTTTGAAAAAGTAGCGATTATTTTTAGAAAAGTAGCGATTCTTTTTGCAAAAGTAGCGATTCTTTTTTTAAAATGTAGGGATTAAAAGTAGCTTTTTTTTAAAAAGTAGTGATTAAAAGTAGCGATTATTTTTGAAAAAGTAGCGTTTCTTTTTAGAAAAGTAGTGATTCTTTTTGGAAAAAGTAGCAAATCTTTTTGGAAAACGTAGCGATTCTTTTTAGGAAAGTAGAGATTGTTTTTTGAAAAAGTAGCGATTCTTTTTAGAAAAAGAAGTGATTCTTCTCTCTTTTTAGATGGTTACACTTTTATTAACAATCAGTACTGAAATCTCTAAGTAAGCAGTCAACTTCACATTTATAACCATCTAAAAAGAGAGAATCACAATTTTAAGATGTCTAGACTTTAAGTCAAATATTAAAATCAGCCCCCCACAATTCTTGAATGCAAGATCAACCAAGCCTGCAGGAAGAAGAGAGAGAAAGTCACTGGGCCAAAGATCCACAACCTCAAGAGCACACACCACATGTGCATGGACGTGCACCAACCAACAAGTTTAAAAAGGTGTAGTGAATAATGCAAATAACTCTACACTCTCAAAACAACACCCATGCAGTGCAGGAAACCTCACGCCACATGCAGTAAAGGAAAGACCCAAATGACCCCAGAGAAAAGTACTGCCACGTAGGCTGGCTCCTAGAATATAGAAAAATGGGTTAAAAACTCCCCTTTTCTCCACACATATAGACCCTTAGTGGTTGGTACAAACAGGACTCAAAATCATTAATAACAAAAAAAAGAAAAAAAACTTCAAAACAAACATCAGTATATAACCATGAGATCAAAACTTAAAAAAAAAAATCATAAGCAAAACAGCAGGGCCTAGACATCAGAGATCCATATGCATAGAACTCCACAAAGGAAGATCTGTAAAACAGAAAACCAAAAACATAAATACAAGACAACTTTATAAATCTTTAACAAACTAAAAAAATAAACAATATAAAATCAACACAAATAAAATACCTGTCACGTTGCAAATCTAACACAGCGTCTTAACCACTCAAAACAATCGTAAACAATCCTTTAAATTACCCAATAATTATACATAAATATTATCACTATAACAAACCTAACCATCTAATACAAACACATACCTCTGCCTTAATCCAAGAGTGGACTAGAAACACTGCTCAAAATAAAGTGGAATAGAAACACTGCGTGATACAGCTTGTTGCTATAGGTGAAACACAGCGTCCACAACCTGCATAATATCGCATACAGCCCACGCGCTCACACTCTTGCATCAGGGGGAGGGGTTATCTCTCTGCAATTAACATAGAACAGACCATGTAAACAAACAAAACGTCCTTACACAAGCTCTTACAGTATCTAAACAAATGCCACGCTCATACCTCGCTATGGCGCTTCAGGGTCACAACACCGGAAGGAGACGGAAAAGATCAAAATGCCAAGAAGTTACGCAACCTGCCAACCTGCCAACCTTTGCGCTATTTATAGGGCAAAATAAATACATATGCCCCACCCCGTACACACCATCCTTATTATCCACTCGGTCACATGGAGGTAAAACTTTGGATCACACTGATGATTCTGTCAGTTTTTTCTTTTGGCAGCGAAGCCTGGAATTTGACTTAATCAAGATTAATTCCGAGGAACTCGAGAGAGGTGGTAGGTCCCTCGGTTTTCTTGGATGCAATTGGGGTACCTAAATCTGAAAAAACTTTTTGAACGGTGGTGAGGTGGGCACCCGGGGGATTTTCGCTAGGTGAGACAGTAGGGAAATCATTGAGTAAATGAATGAGGTAAGGGATGCCATAATTGTTTGCGAGGATCTAGCATAGGGCTTCGGACAGTGTGTCAAAGATTTTTGGGCTGCTTTTACATCCGAAAGTCAAACATATGGCGAAATAATATTTATCCTGCCAGCAGACTCCAAAGAGATGCCAGAAGTCGGAGTTTATTGGCATAACCTTGAAGGCTGAAGTGATGTCGAGTTTGGCTAACCAGGCTCTATGACGAGCAGATTTAATTAGCTGAATCGCCTGGTCGACATCATGATAGTTCAGCGAGAATTCTGACAGAGGAATTAGGCTATTGATGCTTGGAACGAAGCAGTCGTGGGGAGCAGAGAGATCGATAATGATAAGTTTTTTTCTCCTGAGAACTTTCTTGCAATTCAAATAGGGATAATGCGGAAGAATGGGTCGAATGGGCCGATCATGAAATTAAAATTCACCTCCTTTGCGAGGAGGGAATCTACAGTGTCTGGATCTGTCAGGGCAGATTGTAAAATTCTTACAAACGAAAGTTGCGTCTGGTAGGCTTTCTAACCCTGGATCAAAACCTTGTTGTAAACCAAAAAGAAGGTAGTGAATGAATTACTTGTCAGGGTGTTTTTTTAACTCGTGCACTAAGAGAGGGACATTAACAGGAGAAGAGAGGTATTTTTTGAAATCTTTATTGTTTTTTGTTGAGGATTTGTACACAGAACATACAGGGCAGGGCATGCACGCCGCCACAAAAATTACTAAAGTGCAAAAAACGGCCATCTTTGTCTGAAGCAACGAAAATCATTGAAGTTGTTTCAGACCTGATGGTTTAAACTGGAATGAAAACTTCCTTTATGTTTTCCAGAAAGAGATCTAGCCCGGACTGTGGCACATATGAGGTGGATTTAACATCAGTGGAGGTTGGCTGAGGGTTTGAGGAGTTTTGGATTTGAGGGCAAGAATGGGACTGATGATTGAGGG
Organism: Ctenopharyngodon idella; assembly: GCF_019924925.1. Lineage (NCBI taxonomy): Eukaryota > Metazoa > Chordata > Actinopteri > Cypriniformes > Xenocyprididae > Ctenopharyngodon > Ctenopharyngodon idella. The sequence continues at coordinate 19,700,236 of NC_067227.1, forward strand.
ATCTACAGATGGCACATGAAATATTGCGGCAGCCCAGGAAAACTCTGTAGAGTCCAGGGCTTCCCAATATGGGCATTGATTCTCATTCATAAAAATGGCTGCCGCCTGACAATGATAAGTCAGCAATAATGGATAGGTAATCGTTCAGTTCTTTTCGCCTGTTTGGAAGGACTGAACAGATTCTGCTAGGGAGAGGATGCGATTTGAATTAGAGTGTGAATCTTAGAGGATGACAAAAAAAAGTGCCATAGTCCATGGAGCGAAGGCAATCTTTTTGTGGAATGGGAGACAGAAGAGAAGCCAAATCTACGTCTGTACATGAGAGGATTTGGTTGCGAAGCAGGTTAGAAACAGGTGGGGGCTCCATTGCAACTGCATGGACAGGTGTTCCTGTTGGTACAGCCGTAAACAGAGTATAGGATGGTGGATGGGCTAAAGAAGGAGGGGGGAAATTAGGAGAGAGAGAAGATGAGGCAGGCACAGATTGCAGAGGCAGCCTCACACTGGGTTCTGCACTCGTAGTAGGAAGGTTTAGGGAAGAGGGAAAGGCAAGATGCAGAGAAGGTTCCAGAGCGGTTCCTGTGTGCGGAGGCAGCCTTATGCTTGAGACCACTCTGGAAATGGTTGGAAAGGAAGCAGGAGGAATTGTGGAAGGAACAAAGGTCGCTGAGTTATGGGCGAGGTTAAGCAGATCAGAAGTGGGTGGTAGGTGGGGCTGTATGGGGGGAGCAATGTTGTAAACGGAGGAAGCTGAGGGTGCTAGGAAGGTGTGGGTTTGTTGGAGGAAGCATGGGGCTTAGCGCAGCAGCTGAGCACCCTGTGCTAAAAACAGGCAGGGCGGGGTTGGAACCCGCTGTGACGGGCAGCCCATGTGCAGTAGGCATGGGAGAGAGGTCGATAGAGCTTGAGGCAGACGCGCCTTCCTGGTTGGAAGGAGTGCGCCAAACTCTCTTGGGTGGCCGACTGGCGGCCCTTTTGAGCGGAGCATCGGGTGGAGTCTCGCCAGTTTGTCTACTCAGGTAAAGCGCATACAGCCGTGCTTTGTTTTGTCATCAAGAAAAGTTAATGCTTGTGGCCACGAGTGAATGGTGCAGTCCGTTAATGGTCCATTTTGAAATTTCAGGGATGGGAGATGATCCGGATGTAATCGGATGAGCTGGTGTGCAAGGAGAATTCGGTGTGGCTGAGGTGCATGGGCGCCTAGCCGGAGGTGGGGAAGAGCGAGTTCCATGGTGGCGCCTTGGTGAATTCGCCAGAGGACGCCAAGAAGGACGACCTCGATTCCCATTGTTTTGTCCAGAATTGGAGCCAGAGTTAGATGGTCCTGGGGTCAGTTCTACTACACAGAAAGATACTGCATCACAGGAAAATTTGTCGTCCAAGGTAAAGAGCTGCACTTCGTCGGGTTGGGACATGTTTTACGGAATAGGGTGGGGCCAATTGCTGGAAAAATTTGTCAATGGGATGACCTGGTGTTTGCAACTTATATAGTACACACGTAATGATGATTGACAGGACTGAATGTTTAGGCTCCTCCCGAACCTACGTTTTGAACTTCATTATGAGAGTTGGCGTGGATTTAAGCGTATGCACACTCTAAGATCTGATTGTGTGGATGTTGTAAAATAAATAAATAAATTCTGTTCGTTTTTTTAACTATCCTTTTAACTTTTCATGACCATGAAACAGTACAACTACAGTACAATGCTAAAACTGCCAGTTTAAACTAAAGATAATAAAATAAAATTATTTTATAATTTTTTTATAAACAATAAAGACCAATTTACTCGCTACAGATGGTAACTGAAAAAAGAAGACAGAAGACAAAACTTCATTATCATTTTATCTGAATAAAAAATGACATTCTTTTTGTAATAAAGTAAAGTAATTCCACTTACATAATGCTGGTAATACTTGTTGTCGTCTTAAATTGAAGTGTTTTATAGAGCTATTTACATTTTTAAAAATTAAATTTCTGCCATCATGTACTCAATCTTATATCATTCCAAATCTGTATGCAGTTTTTTTTTTTTTTTTAAATGTTCATATTTTATGTTCCAGAGAAGAAAACAATGTATACAAATTAGTATGCAGGACCTGCAGGTGGATAATTTTACATTTAAAGGTTTGTGATTTGTTAATCACTTTCAATATGTAGCGCCCTTGATGGACAAAAACACTGCTCACACATTTGTTAAATTATAAGGAGCTTCTAAAACCGCTCTAAGTGATTTTAGTGTCTGAGAAGAACACACATTCTATTTTCATAGTGTTGTTTGTTCACATCATAATGTTAACAATTCTTCAAAAAGACCTACAAACACACATTATAGCATTTAAGGTCAAACTTAAATCAGTGTCACCTGGTAATGTTGTCAATCCCATTCAGTATGTCATTTATTACTTGAAGACTTGTCCTTTTTGTGCGTCCTTTTGTTCACCTGTTAATAATTCCATTCATTTAGAACAGGGGTGTCCAAAAGGGCCACTGTCCTGCAGAGCTTAGCTCCAGCTTGCCTCAACCAACACACCTGCCTGGAAGTTTCTAGCATGCATAGTAAGACCTTGATTAGCTGGTTCAGGTGTGTTTAATTGGGGTTGGAGCTAAAATCTGCAGTGGCCCTCCAGGAGCAGGATTTGACACCCCTGAACTATGAACTATGGTAGAATGCTAAAAATCACTATTTATGCATTTGACACTGATCTTTTAGAATACAACTTTCAGTGCATACAAGTTATATCCTAAAACATTGTGCGTTAATTAATGAGTATGTGTGCTCCCTGGGAAATGAACCAATGACCTTGGAGTGGTAAACATAGCACAGAATTTCATGTCTTATTTATTGTAAAGTTATTGAACCAATAGGCAGTTTAATTGAATGATCTGTTACAGGACATGAAAAGATCTCATAATTCACTTTGTGTTACATTACAACCACAGACAGCATAGGAATCACACCACTGAAAGCAAAACTATTTTCTGTCTTCTGAGTTTCAGTAAAAAATCTTCTAGAAATAAACATTGCAGTCTTCCACTTTTTTCAACAAGAAAAAACTAAATGTGCCATTACATTTGAACACTATAAATGTTGGAAATTTATTACAAAAAAATAATAACGAAAATGTGATTATTTTTATTTGTGCTTATGACGTGTCATCTCTAAAAATGAATATGCAGAAATATTCTTTATAATTATAGTTTGTTCTATACAAATAAAAGGTCTTATGTTTTTGGTGAATATCTGCTACAACTGGGTCCAGTCAGGTGAGCATCACAAGAAGCACTGTAAGTGAAATAAAGGATGCCACGCTTTAATTTACAGCTGTGTGAATGAGTCCCACGTTCAGGTCTGACCACACATCTCCCCACCATGTCATTATAAATTACATCACTGTCCCACACCTCAAATATGAGTTCATGACCAAACTCAATTGATCCAAAATCATAGCTGATGTTCCATTCGGGATCATTATTGTCCATAACCACCTCAGTCTCCTCATACATAAGGTTGTACCAAACTTTCACATAGCCGTCAGTGCGTGTGAAGAGATCTGCTTTCAGGCCTGCGGCTCTCTGCACCAACACTGTCAACATGCCACGAGCGGCTCGCATAGGGCAGCAGTTGTAATCCAGATTTGGTGTCTGAGAACATCCTGGATTCTGCTTGTGATCTACAGAAAGCATGTTCTCTTCAATATACTCTGTTACTGCACTTTTCAGATTGGCACTAACCTCAGGATCAGCCACCAGATGATGGAGAGGGAAAATTGCATATGATATAACATCAGGGTTGTCATGCAAGCTCATCATCCAGTTCGAGTACGCTTCAGCTGGGCTTTGGTTTAAAACAAGGTCTGGAAAGTATTTTTCACCTCCCAGCACCTCTATCTTGTGTGTCATGAAGCCCTGGTAGAATCCCATGCTCAAGTTATCTTTAAGGATTTGAGAGCATTTGTTGGAGAGAGACACATTAGCTGGCAGGAACCCTAAATTCATCTTTAACTCAATATTCAGACAGTTCTTGATATCGGTCTCAGAGTAGCCCTTCAGGGTTGCAAGACAAGTTCGAAAAGCCGTGACCCGTCTCACTCGCCCTCCCAGATGGACTTGACGTATGTAGTGAGTGCCGTACGTATCTATAGTTCTTCGGTACAGGGGTTTTGTTTCGTCATCATACTGTGTTGGAAGTCGCTGGAGATGTTTTGCAAATTCAGTGCTGAGCTCTGGGTGATCTGTAACTCTGTAACTGTAAATGAACAAAAAAAGAAGTCTTCTGTCAGCAGATTTTGAGTGTGTTTTCTAAATAAAACTGTAATTTGCCTGATATTGTGTTTTTCAGTGTTTTTTGACAGTTATTTGGTCAAGGGACTTGATAAGAAAGTACTTAGTAAAGCATGCTCAGGGTTTGTTTTTCAGATAATGCTGTGATTTGGCTGACTTTTTGGATTTGAAGTGTTTTAATTATGACTAATTTGGTCAGATGAGGATTACATGCTAATCTAAGCATCCTTGAGATAAGGCCTCTTCCTCATAATACGTTATCTCTTAAGGAAAAGAAGACTGACATTCAAATTATTTACTTGCACTGCAGCTTGCTTTTAAATGTTGTTAACTGGGATCTTATGAGCCTTGAAATATGTGACTGTCTCTGAATAGCTAACAAGAATGAACTTAATGAAAATACATAAAAATATATTACTTTTTTTTTACTTAATAGCCTAATATCAAGGCTGGTATTCTCAAGTCACCTTATCATGAGAAAATTAAGGTAAACTGCAATTGAACATCTTTTTAGTATCTGGCTTCGGACTGAACATGTATGAATGTCAGTGCATTAGAGCAGAAAGAGCTAGAGCACAAAGGTAACACAAGCACATTTTTTAAGCAAAACAAAAGGAAATGTTTCAGGGACTTCATTACAGTGCCACTTGAAAGTTTGTGAACCCCTTGCAGAATCTGTGAAAATGTGAAAAATTTTAACAAAATAAAAGAGTTAATACAAAATGCATGTTATTTTTTATTTAGTACTGTCCTGAGTAAGATATTTTACATAAAAGATGTTTACATATAATTCACAAGACAAAAAAATAGCTGAATTTATTAAAATGACCCCATTCAAAAGTTTGTGAAACATTGATTACTGTGTGTGGTTACCTGGATGACCTACGACTGTTTTTTTGTTTTGTTCATGAGTCCCTTGTTTGTTCTGAGCAGTTAAACTGAGCTCTGTTCTTCAGAAAAATTCTCCAGGTCCTGCAGATTCTTCAGATTTCAAGCATCTTTTGCATATTTGAACCCTTTACAGCAGTGACTATATGATTTTGAGATCCATCTTTTCACACTGAGGACAACTGAGGGACTCAAACACAACTATTAAAAAAGCTTCAAACATTCACTGATTCTCCAGAAGGAAACACAATGTATTAAGAGCCGGGGGGTGAAAACATTTTGAATTTGAAGATCAAGGTAAATTGTACTTAATTTGTCTCCGGGAAACATGTAGGTATCTTCTGTTGCTTCTGAAGGGCAGTACTAAATGAAGAAAATTGATATTTAAACAAAATAAGAAAAATTTGGACATCTTCATCCTGTTCAAAAGTTTTCACCCCTGAATCTTATTTTAATTAGGAAATTATTCTTTTGAAAAGGTTTAGCATCAATTGCTTTTAGTTGCTACCTGCTCTTATAATAATATTCAGATTTTTTTTTTTTTTAATGAATGGGCTTTTTGTGCCTTTATTCAGATAGGACAGTAGAGAGCAGACCGGAAAGCATTGGGGCAGAGAGAAGGGGCAGGATCAGCAAAGGACCTCAAGACAGGTAATCGAACTCGGGTCACTGTGAACGCATCAGCACGCTAACCACTAGGCTATCGGCGCAGACAATAATGTTCAGACTTTTTAAGTGTCACTTTAAAGCTAAATATATTGCCCTCTAGTGGTTAAAAAGAAAACTTAAAGGATTAGTTCACTTCTGAATGAAAATTTCTTGATAATTTACTCACCCCCATGTCATCCAAGATGTTCATGTCTTTCTTTCTTCAGTCGAAAAGAAATTAAGGTTTTTGAGGAAAACATTCCAGTATTTTTGTCCATATAGTGGACTTCAGTGGAGTTCACTGGGTGGAAGGTCCAAATTGCAGTTTCAGTGCAGCTTCAAAGGGCTCTACACGATCCCAGGCAAGGAATAAAGCTATTTTCTAGCGAAACTAGACAAGACGAGCAAGACGAACCCCACTGAAGTCCACTGTATGGAGTAGAATCCTGGAATATTTTCCTCAAAAACCTTAATTTCTTTTCGACTGAAAAAAGAAAGACATAAACATCTTGGATGACATGGGGGTGAGTAAATTATCAGGAAATTTTCATTCAGAAGTGAAATAATCCTTTAATTCGTCTTGCGGAAGAGTAGTGTTTTGGTTGTGCTCCGGCTCTGCTCCTCTGTGCGGATGAATGTAGTTAGAGGCACCAGTGTGCACATGGATACAGGATGTTATGATGATGGACAAACAATTTTTTTTTTTTCCCGGTGATTCACCAGATGCTTACCGTTTTAAATGATCCGTGGTCAATTTTTTTCTAACTTTCAGCAGATGCACGCTACTCACAGCCGGAGCAACTTTTCTGAGCATGACGTGACACACCAGGTCAAATAATGTATGTATGCAATTTCAGTCAAAGTATATTTGGGTAAAGTCATTGTTTGTAAGATAGATTTTATTTGCACTCTCTTATTAATGGCACTGTTATTTTATCACAAAAAGTTACAAAGTGTAGCTTTAAGTGTTCAAATAATTTTGGGGCTGCTGTACCTCAAACATGTAACACTGGCTAAAGATTTCCCAAATGTATAGGCTAGTTTTTAAATAAGCATAATTTTATTTTATATATCATTTGAAATTAGTCACTTTGATATCATAATGAGTTTAAAATGAAGGTATAAGGCTTAACAGATGATATTTATGAGTTCTTAGAATTTCGATTTGCCTAATTTGGATGAGATATTGAATGAGACTGCTATATAAATGCAAAATGTAAACCAATAATTAACTGTGTGTGCTTTTTCAGTTATTCTAATCATCTAGCAAGGTTGTATGCATGTTCAGAGATAATGAGAAGGGTCAAATTACCTTACCTTTTGGTTTTTTAGTTAAACCAAAAGGTCAGTAGAAATACAATGCTAAATAATGAGTCATAAACTCATATGGACTTACCTGTAATATGTGCAACTGATCTCATGGAGGGCAAATGTTGCCTTATCCATTGCATTCTGAGAATGGGCAAATTTAGCAATATCTGAACGGCTCCCTCCCAAAATCGCCTTTCCAATGTCATCAAGGTTAAGGTCCATTTCCCAGTTGTTGTTGATGAGTGATGTTGAACTCTTCATTAGGGAGTCAACAGAATGATGAAGAGCAGTAGAAAGCTGTTTGCTGCAGCGGCTGAAGGGACGCCAGTCCAGCATGGCTGAGGGAAGTTTCTGCATCTGCCCTCCCTGAAAGCGGTTCTTGCAGACCGTACAAGTGCCGTTGTCCATGTGTGACTTGACATTGATCAAAAATGCACCTTTACGGCGCATCCTGACAACGTCAAAGCCTTCGCCTGCCAAGTTGTAACCAGGCACAAATGGTGCTTTCTCACATTCTGCCTGAGAGCCTGCGTGGCAAGCTGAACTCATGTCCCAGTGTGTCATGATCAGAGAAATGCAGAGAAACACATGGAAAACACAGTGATTTTTTTCCATGATGATGTCTACACGGAAGTACAGAGGGTTCACATGTAATATTTCATTTCTTCCAGAATGGAAAAACATAAATGAAGCAATATGCATGCAAAATGAAAAGAAAAATACTAAGAATACTGGTGTAAATTTATAATGAAAGTACTGATTGCAGGTTTTTTTATTATTGTTATTTATGCTGAAATGGCATTGCTAAAATATCCAAACTGTAAAAAAAAAAAAAAAAAAAAATCAGCTCACCAAGTTCAATGTTATCCAGCTTTCATGCAACAGTCTGTTCCAGCTGTGTTACACCACAATATTGACCTACTTCAGAAAAGTATTTTTCTGCGTTCTTCCGAAAATACAGTTTCTTCATAAAATGTTATTGCTGTAGAGTCACTTTCAGGAATGCTAATGTTGAAAAGGAGCATTGTGTGAAAGCCTGAGCCCGTGGCATTTGTGGAAGGGAGTGTCTTCCTTTCAAGCCCTTTTTTCTGTGCAGGGAAGATTTCATCCGCTGACTGGTTTTGTTTTGATTTTTTTTTTTAGTGAATACCAGCTGTGCAGTGGGGGAGGGTTCTCATGAGACCTCGCATAAGAGAATTGAGGATGAAGTGCAAGGTCAAGCTTAATCATGCAGGATGATGTATATTTTCTTTTGGATATGCGGAAACACTCATGTTTTGTTTTTATCTATGATGTATAGAAAATTATAGAGGACAAAAATGCCAAATTTAACATTACAACAGCCTATTTTACTGCCTCAAAAAATGACCTTTTTGGTTTTATCTCTCTATTTGTGTGTGTTTGCACGTTCCAGACAGACTGCCGGTTTGTGGATTAGTGTTGGGAATTTTTCCAAGTGGTGCTCACTGCAGAACCAAATGACGTCCAACTCCCCCTCTCTGGACATAATGGGCAGCGAGCAACCTCTCAGTTTTTCATGTTTTCTGATTTATGAGATTATACTGTAACTTTTTAAAGGGAAACAATTATCTCAAGGAATACACTGATATTTAGCCTTGCTGTGTACAAAGTTGTTGGTTTAAATGTATAATATATATAATATATTACAATATATTTATTATAATACATATAAAATAAATTTTATATAAGACAAAGAAGCCATGGAGTTAGTGGAATAGTGACAGTTGGCCTTAATACTGCCAAACACACACACACACACACACATATTTCTAATTTTAATAATAATATTAATAAAATTAATGATAATTCTAATTACTAATTTTGATTGTTCACTATGTTAGCAAATTCATGTTTCCTGATTTATGAGATTATACTGTAACATTTTAAAGGGAAATAATTATCTCAAACAGGTAGTTGATAAATAGGGCAAATGCCAGATTAACTTAATTCCTGTTTTGTTTGGGGGGGGGGGTTTGACCTTATTGCATATACATTTGTAGGAGTTTCCCTTTCAGATGCAAAATTTATGGGAGGAGAGTGTGTGATTACTAAGGTTTGCGCTAGTCAATTTACTGGTATGTGCACCATTATTTACCGCCCCGAAAAAGCATGTTTTAAACCAGGCGCTAATTTGCTCTTAGTACATTGCGTTGGTCATTATGGAAATGCTCCGGCTGCTCCTGTATTATTTAATTTGCGCGTCGTCAGTAGATCACGCGCAGAACTTTCCACTCCCATCTGTGCTTTTTGGGAATTGCGTTCTTGCGCTAATTTGCCCTGTTTAGTAAATCTGGCCCTTAGAGTCATTATTCGATAGTTTCTCTTACCCCTTTTAAAGAAGGGTGTATTAGAAACTGATGGTTTGCTCAAGGCTGTTGATCTGTTGAACTTCAAACAATGCTATAACTTATTGCTTTTTCTGGATTCTTAGTGTTTGGTCTAGTTAATAAAGTCTTGAACGTGTCTCACATGAAGTTGTTTGTGGTTCATGCTCATATACTAGAGTCCCTAATTATGCAGATTTTGGATGAGTATACTGTACAGCAGGAGTGGGGAATGTTGATCCTGGAGGGCCATTGTCCTACAGAGTTTAGCTCCAACCCTAATTAAACACACCTGAAGCTAATGAAGGTCTTCAGGATTACTCAGCTTACAGGCAGGTGAGTGTTTTTTTCAGGGTTGGAGCTAAACTCTGCAGGACAATGGCCCTCCAGGATCAACGTTTCCCACCTCTGCTTTACAGTATGAAAGTTATTTCCAATACCCCGGAAATGAACATTTCTTAGAATTACAGTTTTTTTTCAACTGCTTACACACAAAATCTTTACTTGTCACACAATTTCTGAAACCTGACACTCAAACAGCAGAACCACACACCAAATCTGCAAAACCATACACTAATTCTCGGCCTTCGACTCAGTTTTCAATTTCATAAAACACTTTTTGCAAAACACAACACACAATTCTCTATGTAACACACAAAAATCTAACAGGAAGTATCTTGATTTCCTTTTTCAAACACAACCAATCAAAACGCCACACTAATTCATCAGTGCCTCACACTCCTCACATGTGCAAACTCCTCACATGTGCAAACACTCATTGCTTTACTTAACACCAACCAATCATGGCTTTAGAATAGGCCTATAAATAGGCCAAAGGTCAAGTTATAGATTTTGAACAACTTTTCTGTTGTTTACTTGCTTCCATATTCATCATTTCTAAACCCTATTGAGGATTTTTTTTCTCCACATGGTTGCTGGAAAGTGCATGTTCGTCATCCCTATGTCAACATAACACTTCTCCAGGCAATGGAGGAGGCATGTGGAGACACTGACGCTGCCCCCATCTAAGGTTGGATACGCAAGAGAGAACATAGCATGTGACGTGGATGAAGTATTGTGGCCAGACCAAGCCAGGAGGAGAGATGAAGCCTAGATACACCCAACCATCTCGCTCACCAACAAACACACACACAACACACACATGCTGGGTTTCCATGTTCTATGGGGACACTCCATAGGCGTAATGGTTTTTATACTGTATATTCTGTATATAAATGTCCCGAAGTCAAAATGCACTGGTATTATACTTGTGAGGACATTTGGTCCCCTACCAGGACACGCATACACACTATTCCTTTGGAATATTCACCTTTTTCAAAAATTATGCTTTTTTTTTTTTTTTTTTTGTCCAATTACACTGGTTGATGTATTATATTTTATTCTGTACTCTGCAATACTGTATTCACAACCACAAATGCTTACAGTAAAAAAAAATAAAAAATAGTTTGGTTTCAATCTTGCTTTCCTGTTTACCATCTCTGGCATGTGAGGCATTTTGCATTTTATGTGTGCAGTTCTTGGATTTGTGTGTAAAGTTTAAAAAAAAAAAAAAAGGCAAAGTTTTGAAAATGTGTGTAAGCAGTTGAAAAAAACTGTAATAAACAATTAACACTGAGTGTTCACTGGATTAACAGATTAGTTTATTGTGGTATTAATTTTGCAACATCAAGTTAATTCTTAGAGCTGATCTATATATTTATAATTAATTAGGCCAATAACTAGTTGTAATTAATTATTCATATTTCTTTTTGGGCTAATTTGCTTGTAGCTTCCACCACAAAAATAGTTGATTACAATCTCCCTAGCAAAAAGTAAGTGAAACACGTATAATTTACAGTTTTTCTCGATTGCTTAAACATTTCTTGAAACTATGCCTCATTTTCTCAAAACAGTAAACACAAATCCATAATGTCTCACCCAATTCCCCAAACATCCTATTTTCAGGTCAAAATGAAGCTCAACACTCAAAACCGTTCACTCCGGCTGAAAAAACAAACCAAACAAAACCAAAGACATCACACACAAGCCCTCAAAAACACACACATTACAACAAAGTCTTACACACTGGTGAGATAAATTCAACACAATACTACAAAAAACAAAAACAAAATCCAGTAATAAGTTGTGTCACTTGTGGTTCTCCCCCTCACTGAACTTTTCACATGATGAACACATGTAAACATTTGCACATTTTTTATTCCTTAATGTACTGTACAGTACAATACACCAAACAACAAAAAATATTCTGCCCCAGCATCACATCCTCTTGCATGCCTGATCCACCCCTGGCACGCATCAACTGAAATGTCTAGTCAGGCTTCTTCCATTCCATTGTCTCTGTGTCCTACAAAAATAGAAGTACTGATTACTGTAACTGTAACACATCCTTTTTACAAAATGGAAGCAGACAGAAACTCTATCTGTATGTAAGGCACTTTGATGCATGTGTTGTAACACTCAAAAGTTACAGTAGAGTACACTGAGGTACACCTACCTGTTTTCCTCCCTGAAGGTTCTCATGATCGAGGCGATGGTGAAGCAACTTACAGTTTTTTACAGACGCTAGGACACATTTTTCAATACTTAGGTCACTTTTGCAAAACTCTTCACACAGTGAGCACAACAGAAGTCTATGTGGGCTAAACTGAGGATCAATTATCATTGCTTTGGCACAAAATGCATTCAATGACTACATCTCTCAAATTTCATGAATTCTTTTCTCACTCAGACACAACAACTGCCAAAACTCTTTGTACGTACAGGCCAATTTGCACATGCTTACATACTGTTTTCAAAACTGTTAAACTTAAGTTCAAAACAATAACATAATACAAAACTGAATAAGACAGAAATTTGCTACATTTCTACAGTAATATAGTTATGAAATATATTCTGAATCTAAAAAATCAAATACTATCAAAACAATTAGATGAAACTGAACACCTACACAAGCATTAGTCTTTCAGTTTCATTACCATCAATTCAAAAGGGGAAACTTAGGAATAATTTTGTTCTGTAATGTAAACATGAACCATGTAACATAAACTGCAGTGAATTATAAGCAGTAGAGAGTGTCATTCTTGTTTTGTAAAGACATTTTAAAAAAGAAAACATTGTATAAGCTAACTGATGTTAGTGTTTTTAGGTCGATGTTTTATGAGTGACAAAGTGTGTTTGCTCAGTGAAAACCTTTGCTAGTGTTCTGGAAGAATGAGTTGATTTGAGACATGTATGAAGTGTTTTGGTAGATTTGGTGCATTTTGAATGTGAAGTTAACCTCTGTGCCAAGATGAAAGTTGGTTAGGAGAACTGTGTGAAGAGTTTTGAAAAAGTGACCTAATTATTGAGAAATGTGTCCTAGCGATTGTAAAAAACTGTAAGTTTGGCTGAACTCATTGCCCAGCCTCCCTCATGGTCATAACATGGACAAGGACATGGTCAACTAGTGGCACGAATTTCATCTGAGACTCCTTGTCTCCTTGCACCTCATCCTTATCCTCATCCGCGTCCTTCTCCTCTTCCCTCACCTCTTCCTCCACTCTTTACCGCTCTTGCTCATCCTCTTCCTACTCCTCTCTGGTGTCCTCAACCTTTTCAGTCATGTCTCTCTGCTGATCATTTTTCCAAAACTGAATGAACTGACTTGGGCTCTTTTATCTCTCTATTGAAGGTTCTGATTGGTGTGTGATAAATTTTGACTCTTAGTGTTTCCACATGGGTAACTGTGTGCTAACTGAGCTCAAGCTATGCTGACTTGAGTGAACAATATTGAATGCAATATTTCTAAATGACAACATGGTGTAGGCAATGAGAAATGAAGGGATTTTTGTGTAGAGTTTTGCAGTGACAGTTCAACAAATCTGATTCATGTGTCAAAAAGGAGAATAGTGTTTATAGTTTAGGGAAATGGGTGTGCTTTTTGATAAATGGCGTTATGATTTTGAAATTTTAGTTCAAAAGCTTGGTTATAGTGTTTAAGCAATCAAGAAAAACTGTAATAACCTAAAATTAAGATTTTCATCAAGATGTAAGTACATATTTATTTACAAGGTAAGTCTGCCGGGTGTGAGGTTCCTGCTCATGTTGCATGTCTAAGTTAATGACATTTGCTCAGCTTTTCTTTAAGAACTCTTTATTAGTCACAAAAGCACAAAGATTTAGATATACACATATATCAATAAAAATAATAAATCAGTAGAAAATAACTTCATATAAAGCCCATAATTCTGTATATGTAATTCATTTCAGAGTATTCTTATTTCACAACAGTCTCTCTATAAGATACACTACTGAAACATTTACTGTACAGTATATCCTTACACTGAATCATTTTTAAATTTATATATTTTATGACATTCCACCAACAGAAACATTTTCTTTCAGATTTATTCCAATGCTTGGATTGTTAGTTGTTAAACAAATGTGAATAAAAGTTATTTTTAGAGAATGGTTACTGACTGAGATCACTACTAGTAAAATAACTGCTGTACCTGTTACTGCTGCTGTAGCATTATAGCAATATAAAGCTTTACTGTAAATCTCTGAACAGTCATCTTAAAGACATTATGAAAGTAGGGGTTGATCAGGGTTTTCATTTGCAGTCTCATTCTGTTGTTCACTCTGAATCTCTATCCTGCTCTCACTTTGACCCTCACTACCAATCTCTTCATAGCCTTTGCTAAACCCGATGGCAGACAACCTCTTTCTCCTTTTCATTATAAACACCATTCCTATGACCACAAGAGCAACCAGAACCATTACACCAATGGCTACTCCAGCCTTTTCTCCTCCGGACATCTGAGAAGAAGACGCATCAAACATCGATGCCATTTTGTTTATCTCACCAGGCTTTGCCATTCGCCACATTTTAGTTTGTCCAACTCTCACCCAAGAACGATCGCCTTCTGTCATTACAGCTACAGTGTTTGTGGCGATCATACTGACCATTGGTGGTCTTGTGAATGGTGGGAGGCGGATAGGCTTTAACTGACCACCAGTGAACACACCGGACTGGACACAGTACAGTACCTGACAGCCATCACTAATGGCAGCAAGATGTTGGCTGAACTGAGGTGGACAGCGAGATTGACCCTTTGAGAGAGGGTTGCCAGACTGGCAGCTGAAGAAACCAGCAAAAGGCACAGAGAATCTTGTTCCAGCCTCATAATCATTGCTCAGACAAACCATCATGCCATTAGACAAAAAGTGTTGGGTAAAGTAGTTTGGAGGACAGCCATTAGATTTGGTCAATGGGTTTTGCATGCCTGCTCCAAATAAACCTCCAAAAAGGTATCCAGAGTACTCTGGGGTTTTCTGAGTTGAGGAACACCAGTAAGTTTCAACTTTTGCACGACGGACACGGTAAGCATCACCACATATTTGGTCACAACAAGTAGACAACCACAAGAAACCACATGAATGACAGTGGCTGTGGCATTCATAATGATTATAACCTTTTTCTACTGTCTCAGAGCGTAATAGGGTGGTATTGTACTTTGCAGGGCAAGAATAATCACCAGTGGCTGGGTTTTTCTGTGCTGTCTCATCACAGATGGCATTTCCATCTGATGTTAGTGGAGTGCATCGTTGGTAAATGCCACCAAAGCTAAGATTGGTGACTGGACCCTCACAGGAAGCATCATCTACATTTGCCTGGAAGTTGAAGTTTTTGGAATCTGGATTTACACAACCTGGAATGGTATTTACTTTATAGTATTGCTCTGCAGCCTTACGAACTGATGAAGCCATTTTGTTTACTGTTGGTGTTGGGAGGTCTGGGAATGTGGATGGATTAAGAAAATAGTGTAGTGGCAACCCAGAGCGGTCAATAGCCACCAGATTATTGAGCGTACTCTCTTGCCACTTCTGCAGAGTGATGCCTGGGTAGAATAAAGCTCCACCGTGGCTCTGAATTAAAGAATATGTAATGTTACCCTGATAACCGCTGTTTTCAGAGGTTCCCTGGGATGTTTTGGCACCAATATCAAATTTAACTTTGTCAAAGAAGTTAAACCCTGCTGATGCAGAAACAGAAGACGTGTCTGAATGACTGTTAGAGACATAAGACATTTTTAAATAGTCCTCTTGCACCAAAGTAGCACCTGCATCAATACTTGTGATGACATGAGTACCATAATCAAGTATGAGTTTCTCTGACAGGTATGTTGCTTGACGGGTTTGATTGTTCTCAATAGCGTCTGCAATTTCCTCTGCCTGTCGAGCAAAGCGGGAGTCCAGAGTGAAGTCAGGATACGCCTTTACAGTGTACAGATGGTTACGGACCTGAGAAACAAATATTTGATAATATGAGAAAATGAACCAAGGATTGACAATCATCATTAGAAAATAGACAATATTCCATCATTTCTCCATTATATTTATTTATTTGTTTGTTTATTTTTAATTCATATTTTTCTTTATATTTTTATATTCACATTTTTTTAGATGCTAATAAAATTTACAATACTACATGTTATTTATTTTGGTATTAGAATGGTTTTTAGATTTTATGTTGCCATAGGTTATTCAAAATTACATTTTTTCCTTAGAAATATTAAAAAATCTTCTATATTCGTCCTGCTGACCCTGTTCATACAGTCCACACAACTCAGTATGATGTTTTTTACTTTTATTTTGGTACTTACTTGAACTCGTGCTGTTACAGAACTCTCTTTCACTTGGTGGGTTTTCATGCGCTGGTTTTCTGTGGAGAATTTTGCATTGAGCACCGAAAAGAAGGAAATATCAGCATTAATGGAGCTTGAAGTGGAGCTTTTTTGTTCCAGCCATGACATGATCATCTCAGAGTTTGTTTCCACTCCGCTCACTTTCTGTGGAATGACAAAGACTTCATCTGGAATGAGATAGACACCATCTTCTGTGGTCTGACACTGGGAATAGCTCAGATTCATCACCCGTCCCATGTCTATGTTGCGCAGGTTATCCCAGCCTCCACCTGGTAGAACCTCCAGCGCTGTCAGACTTGAGTTTTTACGACACAGACGAAGTCCATTACTGGGACGATAGAGAGGATGAAGGTTGCAGACGTTGATAAAACAGCAAAGCATTAGCAGACAAAAACCTCTTGACTCCATGATCACCAGATCCATGTTTCACACTGCTTCAGTAAAATATATGCAGCAGATTTTAGAATTTGCTGAGTTCCTTAATAAAGCCACTTCTCTGTTTCATATCCGTCATACAATTAAAGTCATGAGACAATAAACTTCCTCTTTATGAGCTGGCCACCTTGAAGACACAAATAGACAAAAAACCTTTAACCTCTGTTGAAATGTTCATTTATGAAACAAATATGTTTTCTTGTGAATTATGGCCTATCCCTTGGTAAATTGATCTATGCAGTTATTATATTTCTGGGTCTTCATAATGTCCCATAATTTTTCATCATGTAGGAGGTTTTTTTTTTTTCACAATTTGTTTCTAAACAAGAGGAACTGAGATTGTTTGTTGCTTCTTGTTTTAGAAGTATATGGCATTAAAAGGCCTTTTCAAATCCTCTTCAATATGAGAAACATTCAAAAACTGCTGTGGGTGTAGATCATGAAAGCCTCTAACAGGGTTTGTCATCACTTTTTTTACCATATGGTGCCACAGTTTTATATTTTATTATGTCAAAGTACTAGTACAGAAACTTGTGCTGCAACGCATATGGCCTGATGTCATGCTTAAGGGCTTTTTCAACAAATAATAAATCCCAAATAACAAATAACAATGAATTCTACTGCATTTTCCACAAAATTGCAAACTTCATCTTTGAGATTTGTATTCTGTGCATTTATCCATGCGAAACAACGAAAATTAATTTACAAGCCATAAAATAAATTTGCAAGCCATAATTTACCAAACAATGCAGCAGAAGATACTGTCCAAAGTACTTTTGAATGCTCAAAGCCTGACTTCACCTTAAAAGGACCACTTAAAGAAGTGAGTTAAACTGATAAAGAACCAAGAGTTGAAGCAACTTTATATTTAGCATCACTATTTTTAAACCACAGACATCCAGTGACATGTTAAGATCAAGTTCAATCTAATAGTTGGCAAATGGATTTTGACAAGCCAGGTATGTGGGGAGAAAATCATGAAAATGGACTCTAGAAACATGAGTGGATCCATTCAAGATAACCTTCCTTTACAGTTGACAAATATTTTTTTTTATTATTTTCTATTTTTACCCATAAGGGGGAAAAAATCCAGATTACTGTTTTTCTGCTTGCTGCTATTTTTGTTGTATTTTTCATTTTAGTTTGTTGTTGTTTATTATTTACAGCTCATCTTTTTCTCAGTGTTTTTTTTTTTTACTCTAACTATTGCATTTGCATCATATGTTGAGGCCCATGGCAGATACTGTTTGCCAATAATTGCTTCTTTAATTAATTACATTTTCTTAAACAAATGGAAGAAACTCTGTAATTTTGAACACAATCTTGTATTTCTTCCCTGGCAGATGCTGTCTCACCCAGAAACCTCATCACCTATGGAGAAGAAGTTACACCACAATACACACGTAGTGATAAATGGTGCAGATACTTGGAACTTAGAAGGATTTGTTTTCAAGATGAAAGAAAACTGCTCTCAATGTTACTGTTTCTATCTTAGCGTTAATGTGAGGAACAGTTCAGTCAGCACATTCATTTGCATATGCTTTTAAGTCTTTTTTGCCTTGCTGTTTTATTAATGTAAAAACCTAATAGAGGCTATAGGATATTTTAAGATAGATATAATAGCATGATAAAGAGCCTTTCTATTTGGCTGCTGTTACAAGCTGAACCATGTAGAACATTGCTGGCAGTGGACATGAACATAAACAATGTTTTCACCATCAAGATATTAGGTTATCATTTATACATTTGTGTATAAAAACGGAAAGTTATGTTTTAGATGCTGAAACCAAGTTTTCATCCACTTTTCATTAACTTTGTGATTTCAACATTTCAAAAGAATTTTTAAAAGTACAAAATATCCATGTAGTGAGGTCATGAAAACTGTAATTATGAGACATTTACAAAATAAATAAATAATGAATAATTTTTGGTTAAAATTTTTTATCAGTTTTACTGGTAATCCACTGTATGAAGAATTGTTGGGTATAATATGTCACAGTTTACTTTATTTTGCTATCCTCACTTACATAAATGAACTACAGTGTCCTGCACCCACTAGTAAAAATATATAAAAAATGTCTGAATAATATTTGTACATAAATACATACGAGCACGTGCAAAAGGAAATTACATCTTCCAATTTGGGCCAAAGTTCTTGTTTGATGACCTGCAAGTCTGTATAGCAAAAAGATAACCAATAGAGGATAAAATGTCATGTCAAATGAAAAAAAAAAAAAAAAAAAAAAAAAAAAAAAATCTAAACTTCAAGGCTACATGGTTTGTAATATGTGGGAAAGTGAAATATGTATTATATTTTAATATTTAATATGTATTATTTATAACAAACATAATCTCTAGAACATTATATCATATCTATCTTTATAATATATGGCATGCTCAAAGGCTATTGTGTACTTAAAGTAACATTTCCTCAAAGATTGGTTTGCACGCCCTTGACCTCCTTTTATATGAATGTAAACACAGCTGAGCACAATGCAAGCACATGATGTTTTGTCTTTGGCTGTGTAAAGTTTGTTGGCAGCAAACATTATTAGGATGGTTAAGAAAATGTTATGCTTTATTATACTCTAGCTAGTTTCTCTAATTCCTTTGCCAAAGTTTGATTGTATTATGTAACAAAAGTTTAAAATACCCAGATTGCAACAGTGTGAGTGTGCTTCTAAGAGAGGTTTGTTTGGCCCACTTGCACTTTTGATCAAGTAAAATACAAGACATGGAAAAACTGCCAGTGACACTCTGCACGTGCAAAATTATGCAAGATGTTTGCATAAGAATGGGCGCAACTGTGCAAAAACTTGACATAAGCAAAAAATCCATAGACACAATGCAAACATGATGAGCAGTTTCAGAAAAGATGAACATGTTGTTATATACATGTTCTATAGTTAACATGCTGCAACGTGATCTCATGAGAAAACGTATGTATTTTTACGTAAATTGTGGTTCTAAAACACGTACATTTACTTATGTTTTCATACACACAAAAACGTACAACATTGACGTATTTATAGCACTAATACGTAAAAATACTTATGTGTTAACAGCAAAAAAAAAAAACGCAAATCATGTAACGTAAAGTGTGAATGTATATGAATTCCCATGTATTAATATTAAATATCGTGGCTTTAATGATTTAACGATGTTTTTTAGTCGAATTTATTGAAAGCAGTTTAAGGTACTCATCTACTTAATATGAAATAACATTTCTGTTCGTGACTTGTGCTGCTCGTTTCGGAGGATTACATAAGGTTAAGCAAGACTACAATTTGAAACCTTACGAATAAAATTTCTGTAATTCTTTAACCATTTTGTAATATTTAGTTTGTTTGCTGTGAGACACAGAAGGCGTTTTCTCCTATGCAGCGACTGACAATACAACCGTAAAATACATCAAAGCACAACATAAATTCACAAATCACATCCATTTTATTTGTTCGCTGTACTCTAAATCTTTAGTATCCATATGTTTGTAAGGAACAGATCCAAATTCAGCCCTTTATCCATCGATCTTCATCTTCATTCTCAGCAACAGCGGCCATCACAGTCAAAGCTCACGCTCGTTATGATTCAAATTTGAAAGTAGCGCCACCCTCGAGAAGCGTTACGACATGGTTTACGGCACTGATATCGAACGCTCATTGGTTCTCACCTGCTTCGTCACAGATTGCGACATGCCGTGTTTCAGTGGATTGACATTTGAAATGAGTGCGCGCCTTCACGGAGAGAAGCCGAATTTATCATATTTTCATGGATTAATAAATTAAATTCTGCTCTGTACCCTATAAAAAACTATTACCGCCAGAGAGGACTGTGACTGGAACTCATCATCATTTGAACTACTTTTGGTACCACTTTTGATATTTTCGCCAAAAATAAATTATTGTGATTACGCTTGTTTGTCTCATTCTTTTATTTATAACAGTAGGTAGTTTAAAGAAATGGTTATGGGTAGGTTTAGGGGTAGGTGTAGGATTAGTGGCTCAAAATATCGTTTTAATGTTATATTTTCACTAAAATTGTCATTTTCCTACACATTTCTGTTCTTTATGTTTTATTCTTTTAACATTCTGTATAAAATGGGTAGGTTTAAGTTCGGGATGGGGATTAGGGATCTTACATTTATCTACAAAACGATAAAATGGAAATTACACATATATCTTTATGACATGAAAGATTCGTAAATATTTTACGTTTTTTCGCTGTAAAAACGTAAGTATTTTTACGTTTTAGTGCCATAATTACGTCAATATTGTAGCCTACGTTTTAGCACCTCTCTAAACGTACAAAAATGTACGTTTTGTGTCTTTGAAATTTACGTATTAATACCTACGTATTAACAATGAGACCAGGCTGCATAATCTTAACTATAGATGTTATTTTACTTATAAAACAACAAAAAACTTCCCAAGGCTCATAATTAATAACTCCCTTCCAGGTTGCATAACATCAGCAAGGATACATTTTGCAGACTAATGTTTAACTATTATTTCACTGCTGTATTACTGCTTGTTGCTATTTTTATACTGTTATTGTGTTTTTATTTTCACTTTCCGTTAATGGTATAGTGTAAAGATAAGCAGATAGGAGACATTATAGTCAATCACTTTACAGGCAAAGAACAACATACTCAAAAGTATGACTTGTGTAATTTTAACTTGATTGGGAATTTACATTTATCCATTTGACACACAATTAATTAATTAATTACTTAATTTTACATATTTAGGGTGCCAAGCATTTATTGTATTATGTTTTCCTGTTTGGTTTATATGATGAGGTGAACGTGTTAACAAAAGGTATTATTATTATTATTCATGTTATGATTGTAATCATTTATTAATGTTACAAGCAATGTGTGTACTCATGAGAATTTATGAACGTTTATTTCTACTCAAACAAACATTTTGTAACTGTTTCCAGATTAGAAATGATGAAATGTTTACCCTGTAACGCTCTAATGTCATTTATTAATTTCAAATTTTCTCTAACAACTGCTTGAAGTTCAAATATATTGGTGATGTATAAAGTAATTGCGCTCTTGGATGAGCTTCTTTTTTTTTAATGCTTTAAACAACAAAATAATACAACATATACTTTGGAGCCAGGGGAGCAAAGAACACATACATTAAAGAAAAAAGAAAGAAAAAAAAGAGTACCTTTTCCTTAATATACAGAGATACATCATACCATAGCTTTTTCACATGACTACAGTTCCAAAAAATGTGGGGTACTGTTTCCAAATGCAAAGAGCAAAAAGAGCAGCTAACATCAATATCTTTCTTAAACTTAAAATAAATCTCTTTTACCTTGTTTGTAATAAAAAAAACACAACAACTTATGAGGTAATAACCAAACACTTACCCAATCAATGTCCTTAACAAATTTAGTCCAATAAACAGTAGAGCAAGACTTAGTAACAACCTCCATTAAAAATAGAGAACGAATAGATTTGTTTTTGCTTTTGGACTGTGAAAAGCAAATTTTACCACATACTGTATCAGTTGGGTTAATTATGGGCATATCAACTGGTGATAACATATCTACATAAGGAAATGATACCAGAATTGATTACAGAAAATACAAGAGATAATTCCTTGGGAGTCACCGGAAAATTAAAATGCATAAGAAACTCGTCATACGTCATGAGGTATCCCTGAGTGTTAAACAAATGACAAACTAAAACAATACCCTTATCAAACCAACTTTAAAAAAAAAAAAAAAACATTTTTGTGTTTATACAAAATACAACGGTTATTCTAAATAAAATAACGTTGCGGAGAGAAGTTGTGCTTGTAGATCAACAAAGCTTGAGCATGAAAAGCAGATAGTTTTACAGGCAACTTGTCAAATTTGTAATCACACATTAGTAAAAAAAGAAAGACCCCCAAGTTGGTCAAAAATAAAATTAGGAATAAAATTCCACAAAGAAGGTTGTTTCAAACAAAATTTTAACCAATTAATTTTGACGGTAGCCTATATTTAACGTAGAGAAATCTAGAAAATCAAAAATTCATACCAACAGATTTGCGAATATAGTGCACACGATTCTTCCATAGAAAATTAAATAAAATCTGATCAATAGTTTTGAAAGTTCTATTGTCTAAATGTATAGATGAAGCAATAAGGATGAGCATTTCTTATTTGAATACGCGAATCAGTGACGTGTGTAATTACGCACGAGCTTTGTACGCGTTATTCCACTAGATAGTGTTCTCAGAAAAGCAGCAATTCAGTGTCTAATGGCAGAGGGGTTTCCAACCCTGCTCCTCGAGGGCTAGCATCATGCAGAGTTTAGCTCCAAGTTACCCAAATCAAACACACCTGAACTAGCTAACCAAGGTGTTCAAGGTATAGCAGGTAAGTGTGTTGTAGCAGGGTTGGAACTGAAGTCTGCAGGAAGGTAATCCTCCAGAAACAGAGTTGGCTACCCTGAAGGCGACTTAGCCTACTACTGTTCAGAGAACACCATCTAGTGGATTAACGTGTATATTGTAAAGCTCGTGCGTAATAATTACACTTTTCACTACAAAACTCTACCAGCCATGTAATTCTTAACATTTATCATCCGTTGGTATTATTTGACATTTTACATTTCTTGGTTATGTTAAAAATAATAAATATAAAGCATATAATAGAGTTACCTATTAACTCTATAAAAGTGTATTATTAGCCCAAGGCTATTATTAATTTTTAAAAACACCAAATTCAATGCACCATGAGACTAAAAAGATCTTCATTAATTAAGAATTTTATTTTATATTTTACAAAGGATGCAATACCCTTTAAAAAGCATGAACAACAGCCATTATCCTATTAATTATTTCTTGGCAGTTTTTGCTTTGCTTGATTTGGAAGCTCTTCGTTTGGCCCTCTTGGGTCTTGTGGTCTTCTTGACCGCAGCTGTCTCGCTGGCCTTTCCAGGACTTCTTAAATTTCTCCTTCTCTTCTTAGGGGATTTCTTTGCCCCGGCAAGTTTCTTGGCCGTCTTTCTCTTTGCCTTCTTCGCCTTTGCCTTCTTAGGCTTTGTAGCAGCTTTCGAGCCGATCTTAAATGATCCAGATGCTCCAGTGCCTTTGGTCTGAATCAGGCGACCGCTGGCCACCAGCCGCTTAACCGCCAGCTTGATGCGCGAGTTGTTTCTTACCACATCATAACCACTGGCAGACAGCGCTTTCTTCAGAGCGACCAGAGAGACGCCACCACGGTCCTCTGAAGATGACAAGACCTTGAGGATCAAATCAGACACACTGGGTCCTGACTTCTTGGCCTTGGATCTTCGTCTTGGCGTTTTAGTAGCAGAAGATGGGGCTGGTGTGGCAGCTGACATGACTGACAGTTTATTTGAGCTAGAACATCAGATGCAAGAAGATGTCTGATGAGAGTGAGTTGAAGGGCGGGTGCGTGCAATTAAAATACTCACCATGAGAACCGTGTAGACTCTAGTAGTCATGAATTCAGCGCCTTTTATGAGCCGCAATAATTTGTGTTTTCCGACTAATAGAAAGAGTATTTTTTTTGCTTTTTAAAATAACATAACGACCTGGATTGTCCATCAGAAAATCAAGAAAGTGCCACAGGGACATTTGACTTGTACGCAGCATCCAAACAATACAGTAATAATTTGTTTTTTATTTGCAAATGTGAAGAATCGATGTGCCGTGCCGTTTTAAGACTGAACAATGTCTGGACTTTGAATAATTACATGCTTTAAAACCATTGTTTACATATTATGTGCCATTATTCAGCGAGAGTGGACCATATTTAATATCTTCATGAATTAATAAAGCGAATATTTTGCAGAGTTTTTGAACAAATAATACATTTTCAGTCTACTAAAACACATTTTCTTTTTCTGTTAGTTTCAGTCAGTTATACGTTATGGCCCTACAAAAACACTGACACATTGAATAAATGTAATTAATACTGCAATAACACTGATAAATTCTTTTTAAGATACTCATTTTTTTTATTTAGTTGCCATCACCTACCAATCTGTCAGGTGGGATTGTTTGAGATCTGAGGCTATTATGTCGCCCATTACATCCATTGTGCTTATTTGGCTGATAGCTTTATAGTGCTAAAATAATCTTAGTTTAATTCATAAAAGCGGTTAAATTCTTACAGTTTGATCTTCTGGAGTTTTACACCAGAAGGGTGTCTCCTAGATACTGAAACCTTATCTTTGATGCCATGTCAGTTGGTAGATAAATGACCTAAAAGGACTCTTTTGGTTGTTTTGCTCATTTCAGAGGTTTAATTTTCTGGCAGTTTATTAAAAGATTACATTTGCATCTGATTTTGTTACTTTTAACAAATATCCTGACATTGTGAGCACTTTGTGTTCTTCAAAAACAATATAACTTATATGATTTTAGTTTTCATCGTGATTTTATGTGTTTTTAGCATTTTAATTTAGATTTGAGCTAAATAAAATTTTAATATCAATAATAATTTAATAATTTAAATACTTTTAAGTCATCCTGCAGCCCCCTTGGAAGGTTTCTGTTGTGCTCTAAAATGTTAGCGTAACCATCAAGAAGAAAATAATAACATATTTTTCTTACACCTTGAATACATCTGTATTCATCTAAATCATCATATTATTTAATTAAAAAAAAATAATAATAATAATAATAAAAAGATTTTCAGAAATATCATGAAATTAATCATTTATTAATAAAAAATTATATAATACATTTTTGGGGAGTCGCCCCACACAACATTTTAAGTCAAGTAATTTTACTGTTACTTGAGAGGTTTTGTGACCAACAAAAATTTAAAACTCTGTGTTGTATTTGAGTTTCATCAAAATCTTCATTAAGCCAATTAAATTTGTGTTGTTTGGCAAAGTTCGACATATAGTGTAGACTTGGGCTTTTGCTTTCACAAGGGTATTGAGCATTAAAGGTAGGGTAGGTAATTTCAGAGAGGCTAGCAATAGCAAGCTAGCTTTGAAGGCATGAGATCCCACCCTTCCTTCAGAGCGCTCTCCAAAGCCACGCCTCCTCCTCCTTTGGATTTTATCAAAAACATTTTAATTTGTGTTCCGAAGATGAATGAAGGTCTCACGGGTGTAGAACGACATAAGGGTGAGTAATTAATGACAGAAATTTTATTCTTAGGTGAACTAATCCTTTAAAGTCCCCCTGTAATCAATAATTTTATCCCTTAAAACTCGTCTTTGATCACCAAAATTACATATTTAAACAGTTTTTTTTTTCTGTGAAAAAATTCTAAATGCTTTAAAATAGCTTGAATGTAACTCTACAACCTTGCCTCATTTAATATACACAGATCTTAACTCTTATAATAATCATTGGCCCGGTTTCACAGAGATGGCTTAGCCTAAGCCAGGCCTTAGTTCAATTAGGGCATTTAAAGGGATAGTTCACCCAAAAATGAAAATTATCCTATGATTTACTCACCCTCAAGCCATCCTAGGTTTATATGACAATCTTCTTTCAGACGAACACAATCCGAGATATTTAAAAATATCCTAAGTCCTCCAAGGTTTATAATGTTTGTGAATGGTAACACATTCTGAAGACAGAAAAAATGCATCCATCCATAAAAAAAGTAATCCATACGGCTCCAGGGGGTTAATAAAGGCCTTCTGAAGCGAAGGGATGTGTTTTTGTAAGAAAAATATCCATATATATAAAATTTCATAAATTCAAATAATGAGCTTCCGGTGGACGACCATACGCATATTGCGCACATCAATTTGGGCGGAAGAGCAACCTTTGACCCGAACGCAATGACGAACATGGAGGCGAAAAGGAGGGAGCAAAACAAAACACTGGTCACAAATTAGAAGTCTAAAATGAGAAATTTTGAAGAGAAATGTCGGAGGATTTCGATATAAGAGAAGAGGAGCTTGAGTTTGTTGCCCAGCCATTTTTGTTTGAACTGTGAGAAGTTTACAATACTCCTACATCCTGCGTCATACATCACATCAGAGGATTACTCATTTGGCACAAGTCAACTTGCGCATTCTGCGTGCGGTCGTCCACCGGAAGTTCGTTATTTGAATTTATAAAGTTTTATATGTGGATATTTTTCTCACAAAAATACATCCCTTCGCTTCAAAAGGCCTTTATTAACCCCCTGGAGCCGTATGGATTACTTTTTTTTATGGATGGGTGCATTTTTTCTGTCTTCAGAATGTGAGTTACCATTCACAACCATTATAAACCTTGGAGGACTAAGGATATTTTTAAATATATCTCAGATTGTGTTCGTCTGAAAGAAGATTGTCATATAAACCTAGGATGGCTTGAGGGTGAGTAAATCATGGGATAATTTTCATTTTTGGGTGAACTATCCCTTTAAGTAGCTTTTATAAACTTCCACTAGAAAAAAACATTACTTGTTTGCATCTTGAGTCAAAACAATGCCACTGACATATTTTAAGGTATGTCAGTACAAGTTACTTTCAGTTAAGACTAGATCAAACATGCATTTTAGTTTAGGACTAGCTTAATTCTTGTCTGTGAAACAGAAGAATTGCGAAAAAGCAGGAACTACTTACATCATTTGAAACGTTATAATTGTGTTTTACCCATTAGACGTTTAAATTACAAACCCTGTTTTACTGAAACAAGAAATCACACTGTATTGCAATAATCATTTAAAAGAAAAACAAAAACAAAAACAATCAGATGTAGATGACAAACACAGATATGAGCAATCAGAGTATGAATCTCAACAATGGTGACAACAAAATATTCAAACAATCAGATCAACTCTGGACATCACAAAAAGCTTCTAAAAGACAGAACAAAAACCACAGCAAAAAATAAAAGCAAATAGATAGAATTAAAGAAAATAATTTATTCATGCTGTGATGCATGCTGGGAGATTTGTACTATTGTTCCCAACATGCATTGCGGCATGACACTTTTGATTGTCACCATTGTTGAGATTCATGTGCTGATTCTTCATGTCTTTGTGTGTCAGTTTGAAGCAGTTTTTGTTTGTTTGTTTGTTTTTCTAATGGATTTTTGCAACATAGTGTGATCTCATACTGTAGTAACAGGGTTTATAATGTAGGTGTATTGTACTCCAAGAAATGTTGTTCTTGTTCAGAATTTTTGTATTAATTATATGTATTTGCTATAAGGTTATGTTTAGGATTAGGGTTTGGTTTAGGGTTAGTTGAATATAATTATGCGTAATTTGTAGTTATTATTACTGTATCTACATGTAATATGTGTAACAAGCACACTGTAAAATAAAGTGTTATCGAAATTTTTTTTTTGTTTTTAGTACATCGTTGTCGTGTAAACATACTTTTAGCGTTAGTTTTTCTCTTGCTGTTGAAATTGTGTTAGCTGTGGCAAAAATAGCAAGAAAAAATGTGGTAAGGTCATCTGATGAAGAGGTTGTCATCTAGTGGTCTGATTACACAGTGTTTTTTTATCATGTAGATGTAATGCAGTTAATTTCAACTTAATAATAGTTATGCTTATAGAATGAATTGCAGCATGAAGCATGTCACCATTGTTGAGATTTACATTTCTACGAGGGTCTATGGTTGGAAAGATACTTGAAAAGCCCCGCAACAGTCAACCTGTAGCTTTCACCTACACACCCACTGAAGCTCAGCAGGGTTGAGCCCCGTCTCTATCTGGATGGGAGACCTCCTGGGAGACTGGGTAGTTGTGGGAAGAGGTGTTAGAGAGGCCGGGGTCTGATCAACCTGTGGTCTGAGTGGGTCCTAATGCCCCAGTACAGTCGCAATAAGCTGTACTGTATAAAGGGTGAAACCCTGGTGTAAAATAGTCCATACATTACATACTGCCCAATGCCCCAGTACAGTCGCCATAAGCTGTACTGAATAAAGGGTTAAAATAAACCCCAGAAAATAAGGGGTGTAACCCTGGGGCAAAAATAATCCCTACATTACATCACATATGCAGTTAGTTAGTTTCACATCACAAATGATATGAGTACTTTTAGTTCTTACAACTTACATGGAAACACTATTTATTTCATTTCATACAGTGTAGGCCTACATATTTTTAGTGTTTTTGAAAGAAGTCTCATATGCTCATCAAGCCTGCATTTATTTGTTAAAAAATACAGAAAAACAGTACTATTGTGAAATATTATTACAATTTAAAATAACGGTTTTCTATTTTAATACTTTAAATATTATTTACAAACAAAACCAACAGTCTGAACTGTTTCAAATTCAGCCATCATTGAAATCTCATAACGGAACAAAACCGACTGTCATTAAGATCGTAATCGAACAAAACCGACCATCATTAAAATCTCATAAAGGAACAAAACCAACCATCAAAGAAATCTCGTAACTGAACAAAACCAACAGTTTGAATCATTTCGAACTCGACTGTCATTGAAAAAACAGCCATTATTTAAATCTCGTAGAGGAACAAAACCGATCATCATTGAAACTCATAACCCAGCAAAACCAACCATCATTGAAATTTCATAACCGAATAAAACCGACCATCATTGAAATCTCATGATGGAACAAATGAAACTGTCATTAAAATCTCATAAAAGAACAAAACATGCTGTACTGAGATCTCATAACTGAACAAAACTGACTGACAATAAAAACCGACCATCATTGAAATCTCATAAAGAAACAAAACTGACATTGAGATCTCGTAACTGAATAAATCAGATGTCATTGATATCTAGAAGGGGAACAGAACCAGCTGTTGAAATCTCATGACAAAACAAAACCGTCAACCAATGAGATCTTGTAAAGGAACAAAACTGATTGTCATTGAGATCTAGTAAGGACTAAAATCACCCATCATTGAAATTTGGTAAAGAATCAAAAACGACCATCGTTGAGGTCTCATAAAGAAAAAAAAGTCCACCATTGAACTTAAATCTTGCAAAAAAATAAAACAAACTTTACTGAGATCTCGTAACTGAACAAAACTGACTGACAATGAAAACCGATTGTCAAATCATGGTAGGGAACAAAACCGAATGACATTGAAATTTCGTAACGAAACAAAACCGACCAAGATCCCGTAACTGAACAAAACAGACTATCATTGAAATCACGTAATGTAACAAAACTGACACTGAAAACTGACCGTCATTGAAGTCTCGTCACAAAACAAAACCAACAGTTTGAATAATTTCAAACTCAACTGTCATTGAGATCTTTTAATGGAACAAAACCGACCATCATTGAGATCTCGTAACTGAACAGAACTGACCATCATAGAAATCTCGTAACGGAACAAAACCAGTTGTCACTAAAATCTTAAGGAACAAAGCTGACCATCATTAAAACCTTGTTAGGGAACAAAACCGAGTGACATTGAAATCTCGTAATGAAAAAAAAACAGCCAGCCATTGAGATCTCGTAACCGAACAAAACCGACCGTCACTGAAATCTAGAAGTGGAACAGAACCAGCCGTCAACGAAATCTCATAACAAAACAACGAAACCGTCAACCATTGAGATCTTGTAAGGACTAAAATCAACAATCACTGAAATTTGGTAAAGAAACAAAACCAACCGTCATTGAAATATTGTAAAAGAACAAAACCGACCGACATTGAAATACCATAAAGGAACAAAACCATGACCGCCATTGAAATCTCATTGCAAAATGAAACTGACCATCACTGAAATTATATAATGGAACAAAACCAATCAGAAGTTTAAAAAAAAATAAATAAATAAACAAAAAAAAAAAGACACACAAAGACATCAAGAATCAGCACAGGAATCTCAACAATGGTGACAATCAAAAGTGTCATGCCGCAATGCATGCTAGGAACAGCAGTACAAAACTCCCAGCATGCATCACAGCATGAATAAATTATGCAGCTGAATTGTCCTATTATTTTCTTTAATTCTATCTATTTGCTTTTATTTTTTGTTGTGGTTTTTGTTCTGTCTTTTAGTAGCTTTTTGTGATGTCCAGAGTTGAGGTGATTGTCTGAATATTTTGTTGTCACCATTGTTGAGATTCATATGCTGATTGCTCATATCTGTGTTTGTCATCATAGTTTTGTATGGAAACTCTAAAAGGTTGTTGATTTTTTTTATTTAGTGATCATAGCTTATTTTCTTAAGGTTTTTTTTTGTTGTTCTTGATTTTCATGGTCTTTTAAGGCTTCTGTGTTCTTAATTTTTGTAGGCTTAATTTTTTCTTTGTCTTGATATAAAAGTTGTTTTTTTTGGGATAACAACTTAATTTTCTCATCATCTTGACATAACAAAAGTTTTGTTTACAATGATTGCTTGATTCTGAAACACACTGCACACGGATTCTACTGTTGCTATTGTAGCAAATGCAACTTTCACGTGCAACTGATCGACGGATAAACCGTGCGCTCTTATATGTTGTGGATATTTCAGCAAAATCTTTACTTCGTTTAATAATAAAGTCTACAATAAATAAATAAATGTCGTCTAATCAATCACTGTTCAATCAATCTATGCTAAACATTTTATTTGTGTAATTAACATGTTTACATTATTAACAGAGCAACACCATTCAACACATTCAACACCTCAAGAGCAGGCGGAGTGCCTTCAGAAGGATGCCAGATTATTCTATAACTAGGCTATTCTAAAAACTTTTAGAGTTTCTTGGATTCAACCCACTTTATTTTCCTCATAAGAAACAACATTTATGGGACAGTTCATGTTAGATTTTGTTGCTGATATTAATTGTGAGTTCACCAAGCAGTTTTTGAGATTTCAGGATTCCCCTATTCAAATAGATACGACTTGGTCTTGGATGCCCAAAATAGCTGCCTGGAGGTGTTGCAAATATGGCCGCCGAATGAACAGACTTTCCTTGAAAGGGACTTTGGCTTGAATCAGAGCTCTGGAGAGACTGTGCAGCGTTACAATACGGAGTTCTGGTTGATCAATCTCTGTTATAGTTTGTTAATTATCATACAGAGAATTTTAAAATTTCATTTACATGATAAGATTTACATAACACTGTTAATGTAAAGGGGATGGTAAGGGGGGATGGTGGCTTTACAGAGGGGATGCTTTTTGTTGTTGTTTTTTTTTTTTAACAAGGGGGATGCAATCCCCCTGCATCCCCCCTCAAATCGAGCCCTATACATATGAACAACATTAAAAACTTGATTTTCACCACAGGGGGACTTTAAGTACTCACCCTCATGTCGTTCCAAACCCGTAAGACCTTCGTTTATCTTCGGAACGCAAATTAAGATATTTTTGATAAAATCTGAGGGTTTTTTTTTATATCCCCAATAGAAAGCAACGTAATTACCATCATTCAAGTTCCAGAAAAGTACTAAAAACATTGTTAAAATATTCAACGTGATTACAGTGGTTCAACCTTAATGTTATGAAGCGATGAGAATACTTTTTGAGTGCAAAAAAAAAAAAAAAAACTTTATTCAACAAAATCTTCTCTACACTGTCAGACTCATACACAGTTGACGTAGTGAATGCAGTTCTGCGCTTCCGTGTTTACGTCCGAATGCAGACTCAGTAATTACATATGCATCAGACGTTCAGCCAAGAGACTGTTGTATCCTACTGAAGTCTATAGAAATTTCAAATACTTATGCTACCTGACAACAGTTTAAATTATGTCATCCAAACTGAACTTTCAAAGGTAATGGGTAAACAAGTTAAAGCTAAGCCACATTGTGTCATTAGCCGCTTTTCCACCTTCGTGCAAAACGGTTCTTAGAATTGTAAGGAACGGTTCCAGTTGTGTTTCCATTTGAGCCTGGTACGGCACGGCACGATTACAAACCGTTCTCGGCCCGGAATTCTTGGCACGGTTGCTAACCGTGCTGAGTCGTGCTGGTAGAATGCGTGAAGAGACGTCGGCACACAGGATTGGTCATTTGAGCGACGTAAACACAAATTAATAATAATAAAATGAAAAGAAATATCTGATCATCCTCCATCCTCCGGTCGTTATTTACATCTCATATCATCAGTAAACCGTTGCGTTACCAAGGCAACGACTGACGCTTTTGTATTACATTCCAAAGATCGACCGTTATCAGCCCCACAGTGGAAAACGAAACCGTAACCGTACCAGCTGGCCCGGATCGGCGCGGAATGGAACGGTTATGCAATAAGAACTATTCGGCCCAACGGTGGAAAAGCGGCAACTGACAAACCAGCTACCATGTTGTAAAACCACCTTGACCTCAGGTTGACATAACATGATTTCCAACAAGACCTAATTAAATAAATTATAACTTTTGTTACTTTTCATAGAAGAAAAATACTATAAATGGATATGGATTTTTGGTAATATTTAAACTAAAGCAAATTATTTACATCAAACTTAACTGTCCCACTTTTTTTATGATGTGCATCTGTCCCAATTCAACAAAAAAAATCTAGTGAAATGCAATGCCAAAAGTCTGTCATTATCACAAAGAAGTTATACTTGTTTAAATAATTTGTTCTAAAATATTACATTTAAAGAGTCTTAGAATCATAAAAAGAACACAAAGGTTAAAAGTAAACAGCTTTTATCAGTCCACGATCACGAAACTATACTGTGCCACATTCTCTCTATCTTCTCTAGTCAAGTCACCTAGGCAACGCCGCACGTCTGCGGTATTTAGGACCTGGGGGTTTCTGTTGTTGGCGTATGAGAAAGCATGTGACTGACTGAACTATAAAGAGCACGAGGAAAAAAGACGTCACATACTCAAAAGAAGAAAAAGGAGAACGTCACAAACTATCCTAAACATTCCCAGCTTCGACTCAGCAGCAGACATGGATTGCGGAATTATAACATCCAAAAGCGTTCTTTTGTTTCTCAGTTTAATATTTTGGGTGAGTTTGTGATGTTCTTTTTAACATAAGTTCTGTTGTCATTTTTGTTGCCTAAATATAGCCCATCATCATATGTAAGCGCTGGACATAATTTTATGAAGTTTACAAACCTATGTTGTCTTTATTCCAGGTTTTGCAGTTGTTTGATGACTATATTTGTAGGCAGAATGGTCCTTGTGATGATTATATTTATAGGACGAAGGGTCCTTTATAAGCATAACAATAGTTTGTATTCATCCAGAGGTTGTTTCTCCTCCTCCAGACCACTAAATGAATGTTTAGTCAGAGTTACTTGCTTCTGACAGCGAGCTCTTCTCTAGAATGTAATTTAATTTAGGGTGAGTCATTTGTTTACTCTTAAGACAACCATATGAAAGGGCTTCAGTGCCTTTTGCTATGCAGCCTTTAAACGTATTCAAACTAGTTTATTTCAGAATTGATATAACTGTCAGAGCTTATAACTTTATTTTTTAATGGAAATAAAGATTTTTTTGATGCCCGTATTGTCTGTGCCATCATGTAGGCCTAGTCATCTGACTCGGCTTAATGTTGCATGCTCTTTTCTGGCTTTCAGTGATCACAAAGGGGAGTTTTGTAGAAAAACAACACTTCTAAATCTTCTGCACAGCCAATTTAAAAATTTCCTGCTCACAGAGACATTGCTAAAATTTACAGAAACCAAGACAAACTTTTTAGGGCTGAGACCCTCATGGGCCCCGTTGTTCCCCCTTCCCAGCCCTGTCTGCATGGGAGACATTTTCTAATTCCCCCAGCAGCAACGACAACAGTGCAATAAGTAACAAAACCTGGAAATCTGAGAACTGAAAGTTCTCATCATAGCATCTTTGTCTTCTGAAAAGCTGATTTATTGCTGTTGTCATGTGTACTGTTCTACCTCAAGGGTTTCTGTTTAGCTTTTGCCGCTTCTGCTCAAGC
Source organism: Ctenopharyngodon idella (assembly GCF_019924925.1). Lineage (NCBI taxonomy): Eukaryota > Metazoa > Chordata > Actinopteri > Cypriniformes > Xenocyprididae > Ctenopharyngodon > Ctenopharyngodon idella. The sequence continues at coordinate 19,734,610 of NC_067227.1, forward strand.
TGAGGCACAAGACTAGCATTCCAGGAAAGATTAGTGGGCAGGAAAAGATTACTCATGGTCTCGTGACTGTGCATTGTGACTGACTACTGAAGAAACAGATCATGTGCTAGCGAGTCAGACATAAACCAGAGTTCCAAAGTGTACTTGTTATGAAATGACACCATATGACATCATGTAAGAGGTGATAAATTCATTTATTATGGAACTGAACTATGTAAATTCTGGGAAGTTAAATAAATGAACTATGTAAATTCTGGGAAGTTAAATAAGTGTCTCATTATATATATATATATATATATATATATATATATATAGGTCTGAATTTTTCAACAGAAGTTTAAATAAGTATTAAATAAAAAAATAAATTATATTTTTATTTTTTATTTTATTTTTATTTATTTATTTAATACTTATTGAAACTTCTGTTGAAAAATTCAGACCTATATATATATATATATATATATATATATATATATATATATATATATAGGTAAATAATGGTGTATGTATATAATATACACACATACACACCATTATTTACCATTTCCAACAGAAGTTTAAAATTTGATGACCACTTTTTTTTTTTTTTTTTTTTTTTTTTTTTTTACATTTTAATTTAGATTTTAATTTCATTATTTTAATATACAGGTGCATCTCAATAAATTACAATGTCGTGGAAAAGTTCATTTATTTCAGTAATTCAACTCAAATTGTGGAACTCGTGTATTAAATAAATTCAGTGCACACAGACTGAAGTACTTTAAGTCTTTGGTTCTTTTAATTGTGATGATTTTGGCTCACATTTAACAAAAATCCATCTCAATAAATTAGAATACTTCATAAGATCAATAAAAAAAAAAGTTAAAAAAAAAAAGGATATTTTAAACAGAAATGTCAGGCTTCTGAAAAGTATGTTAATTTCTATGCACTCAGTACTTGGTTGGGCCTTCTTTTGCATGAATTACTGCATCAATTTGGTGTGGCATGGAGGCAATCAGCCTGTGGCACTGCTCAGGTGTAGTGGAAGCCCAGGTTGCTTTGATAGTGGCCTTCAGCTCATCTGCATTGTTGGGTCTGGTGTCTCTCATCTTCTCTTGACAATACCCCATAGATTCTCTATGGGGTTCAGGTCAGGTGAGTTTGCTGGCCAATCAAGCACAGTAACACCATGGTCATTGAACCAGCTTTTGGTACCTTTGGCAGTGTGGGCAGGTGCCAAGTCCTGCTGGAAAATGAAATCAGCATCTCCTTCGCCTGACAATCTTCTCAAGCCTGCGGTCATTTCTTTCACTTGTACACCTTTTCCTACCACACTTTTTCCTTCCAGTCAACTTTCCATGAATATGCTTTGGCACAGCACTCTGCGAACAAACAGGTCTTTCAGCAATGACCCTCTGTGGCTTACCCTCATTGTAGAGGGTCTTGATGATCATCTTCTGGACAACTGTCAAGTCAGCAGACTTCCCCATGACTGCTGTTGGGATTACTGACCTAAACCCAGTATTTATACCCTGAGAATGGTAATTTAATAGAACTTGAAATTAAATATTCTAATAATTTGAGATACTGTTTTTTTTTTTTTTTTTTTTTTTTTGATGAGCAGCAAGCTGTAATCATCAAAATGAAAACAAAAAAGTCTGGAAATATTTTACTTTATGTCTAATAAATCTAGAATATATAAGTTTTACTTTTTGAATTAAATTACAGAAAAAACTTTTTCATGATATTTCATGTTTTCATTATTTTCTAATTTATTGAGATGCACCTGTATCAATAATAATTTTAATACTCTTAAGTCATGGGAGTTTTTTTAGGCCCACTGGTGGGCCCCAGCCCCTTGGTTGAAAACCACTGCTCTAAAATGTCATGTGGTGTAACTATCAAGTAAAAAGTAATGACATATTTGACACCTTGAATACATGTGAGTGTATCATGAAATTATATTTACTATTAATTTTGGGGGGAGTCCCACCACATGACATTCCACCTAAACTTACCTTGTCATAATAAAAAGGTCAAATTATCTGAGATTTTATGTTTTATTGACCTTGACACATAGTCATTGGAGTCTGCAGGGGTTCTCTCTGTTTATTTGTCAATTTGTGTTGCACCACTTAACTGTAAAGTTTCATGCTATTGACCCACCTGTTGTGTTGTTCTTTTTCAGGGTGCTGGAGTGGCCCTCGCATATGTTGGTTCTTATGTGATAAAGAGCTATAGCAGCTTTGAAGACTTTGTGTCTGATAAATACAGCATCATCCCAGCAGCCATTATAATCGGTGTGGCTGTGGTCATGTTCGTCATCGGGACCGTTGGCTGCTGTGCAACTCTGAGGGAGTCCAAAGTCGGTTTAGGCTTTGTAAGTATGAGCCATTCATCTGTGTTACACCTTTTGTGCCCAAAGCTTTTGTTTCAGTTTATTTTATCGAAAATAGAGAGTAGGGTCCATGTGGTGGTTTCTGTTCCTTTTTTTAAAGCCTTTGGGGTAAGTACTGTTTTCATCATGCTGTAGATTTTCGGGGGGTTTAATATTTTATGCTTTTCTCTGAATTTTTCATTTAGTTTCTTATCATCATCATGATAATCTTCGCAGCCGAGGTGACCGCTTTTGTGTTTGGCTTCATCTACAGGGGCAGAGTAAGTTATTCTCATATAACTTATGAATAACATTTTTAAAATGGGATATGAATCATTGGAAATTGTTTTTCTGTGATGTTTACAGATTAAAGGTGACCTAGAAAAGTCAATGAAAGACGTCTTCCAAAAGTATGATGGTCTGAACTCTGAAACCCATGCTGTGGATATCTTGCAATCTCAAGTAAGTCTGAAAGGTTCCTTCATATCATTGGAATAATTTTTGGTTGCACAGGAAATGACAGACAAACTGAGCAGGAAATGGATGCATGAAGGAATCTCATTCTCTTTATTCTCCCACTGATCTTTTTTTTTTTACATTTACTCTCCACTTTTACATTCTCAGTTGGAGTGCTGTGGGGTGAATAACTTCACAGACTGGACTGCATCACCATGGTTTGTCCAGCATAACAACTCTGTGCCACATTCCTGCTGTAAAGCAAACACTACACAGTGCACTGGTCAACTCACCCAACCAGATCTTCTCAACACACAGGTTTGAGCGGCGTTTTATTTGACATTGTGCATTATTGTATTCAGTGAACAGTGTTATTTGAGTATTATTTATATACTATTTTAGTATTTATTAATTTATATTTTTATATTTTAAGTTTTAGTTGTTGTTTTTTCTATTTAGTATTTTTCAGTTTTAGTAATTTTAGTACTTCAACCTCAAACTTATTTCAGTTTATATTTGCATTTAAATTAGAGATGCACCATTACCAAATTTCTCTACCGATAACCGATTATTCAGAGTGATATCTACTGATAACCGGTAATTCAGAGTGATATCTGCTGATAACCGAATATTCAGAGTGGTATCTGCCGATACCGATAACCGGTAATTCATAGTGATATCTACTGATAACCGAATATTCAGAGTGATATTTGCCGATACCGATAACCGATTATTCAGAGTGATATATACCGATAACCGATTATTCAGTGATATCTGCGATACCGATAACTGATTATTCAGAGTGATATCTACGATAACCGATTATTCAGTGATATCTGCCGATACCGATAACCGATTATTCAGAGTGATATTTGCAGATACCGATAGTTTGGGGGTTCTGCCTTTTATACCTTCTTTTAAATTAATGATAATTTCATTATAATTAAAAATTAATCATTATATTTTTAATTATATTTTGAAAGAAATGCAAATAAAAACTTTATTCTCTCCATTTCATCAACTTGTTTCAGAGTAACTGGTATCAGTTATAAACAAACATATTACTCAAATTAATATTAACACACATTAACTAAATTCTGAAGATTAAATTAATATTTCTTAAGTTCCTGAATGTAATTAATTAATATAATTACTATTAATATTGAACATCAAACTGGTTTCTTAGCATTTTCTTTACACAAAGCTCAAATGCAGTGCATTTTCCTGCCCTCTTTTGATTGACAGGATATATCGGCCCTGACTATCGGCTGGTTTTAAACTATCGGCCGATAGCCAGTAGAGTGAAAATTTAGCTTTTATCGGCCGATACCGATTATTGGCCGATCTATCGGTGCATCTCTAATTTAAATGTTTCATCTAATATTTATGGTTATTTTATTCCAGCTTAAGTAACAAAAACAAATTTTAATAATTTTAGTTTTAGTTAACAATAACACTGGCATCAGCATATTCAGCATATTGGATCAGCATATTCCCAAGCCGTTTTCTTGAAAATATGTAATTGTTTTTAAACAATTTTTGTGGGGGTAAAACATATTCTGATTTTCCTACAGGGATGTGAAGCTAAACTGGAGCAGATGCTTCAGGATGTGCTTAGTTATGCAATGTTGGTCATCCTGGGATTTGCCATCATAAAGGTACATAAGCTCATTTTAGCCTCATCATTATCCTTGTTTATCGGACAATGAATTTAACAATTTTTTTTTGTGTGTGTTTCTCTCTCTTTTTCAGTTTTTTGGGATGCTCAGCATTTGTGTCATCACCTGTAGAAGCAAGAAGAATGACTATCAGCCTCTGTATGCGTGATAGTAAAATCTCCTGAATCCCTCTCTTGGGACAGTCTGTTCTCAATACTGTGCAGCTAAACACAGCCTCACTGGCACCATAAAAAACTGATGTTTGAAGGTGTGCCAGTATTCCAAAAAAATCTGTACTTTTTTTTTTTTTTTTTTTTTTAAATACCTATCGTTTGAAAAATGCAAAAATGCAATTTGAACAAGAAATGCTGACAGGAACCACAGAGGTGTGTGGCCAAAAAAACCCAAAAAACTGAACGTTATCAAATTACCACAGAGGGGTCGAAAAAAAGTGACATTTTGAAGTATTTTTGACGGTTAATGTTTTTCTGCCAAATAGGTTTAGTTTTAGGAAATGTTACTATAGCAGCGTTTCACCAAGTGTGTATAGATTTAGGTCAAACTTTAGAGTTGATAGATGCACTTCATTTTTAAGGATTTTATGTGTTTCTGTGTGCTGTAGTTTCTACATTATGTTCGGTGTTTTTTTTTTTTTTGTTTTGTTTTTTTGCTTTTTTTGCTGCTATCCAAATTATGTCTTTATAGTCGTCTATGTGTATTATATCTATTAATATGATTTAGCTCAACAGAAGGATATTAAATTATGGAAATAAATTGGTCTGGTGAGTGTATTTCTGAAATTTTCAAGATTACAAAAGTGAATGTTAATAATTATCCTCAAATGACTGTTGTTTATCAACACCATTTCTGAGGAAATACCCGTGTGAATTCAGATAAATTGTAGGCGTTGACTTTAGTTATTATCTGTCTTGCGCTGACACATTTGTGAAGATACTTCTCATGAAAGTAAGCCATGAACTGTCATTATCAGAAATGCTCTGTTGGCCTGCTTTTTGATGCAAATAACACAAAATGTACAGACACTGTCACTGCATTTTGAAAACCATCACTTGACTCCTTTAAAAATGAACAAACTGTCCCTTACTGTGTGATGTTAAAAAGTGTTTTCAAATATTCAACATGATTTTAAGTTGAATGTAATCAATAAACAATTCAATGCTCATAATACTGTAAAATGTTGTGGGTGAATACATAGCAAGAAAAATATCAGTTAAAACCAAGTAATTACATCACTAATTTGAATGTATTCATATTCAGCTTTGTTGTTTTTTTAACCAGAGAAAACCCCAAAAGAACGAGATGAGGCCCATTAAGTTTAGTGCTTTAAAAATAAATAATAAAATAAAAAGAAAAAACTATTTGGTGAAAGAAATCGTGCTATTACGAGTATCTGATTCTAAGTCGTTTGCAATTTTATCCATTAGAGGTCGCTGCAAGCTTTAAAAACCCTGTGGTAAATTTTTCAGAGGACATAATTGGATAAAGTATGGCGGTTGAGAGTATTTCACTTCATAAAAGCATCTGTATAATCTAGCTACATACACTATCAATGATAATAAGCATATGCATAATATGAGTGTAGCAGTGACTAAACAACACTGGTTTGTTTATCATCTTACACTGCTACATATGTATCTATACCCTTCGTTTTTTTTGTCCTCTCGCTCTCTCAGAGCTGACACTGGTGTTTGGACAGAGGAAATGTAGATGAACTCCTCATTTATCTAATTTCCTCCTTTCACCACTGACTCCTCAGTGCAGTAACCTGACCTCAGTCAGGATGAAGCGTTTGGAGGGCAGCCAAACACTTTCTCTCCTGCTGAGGAATCCAAAGATACTGCATCTCTGCACTGCCGGAACCGAGGTGCTCATTTTATTTCCAGGAACTGCTGTACTTGGTCTTTGGGCATTTATAAACTTTGAGTTGAAGGTACATAAACAGAATGAGGGAAGTGAGAGTGTGTGTAAGTACAAAACAGAGAAGCAAAGCTCTGCTAGACCATCTTGACATCTAATCTTGACACCTCAGTTCACTTTATCTTATAAAAATGATGAGCACTGATCACACTGAATGGAAAACATCATTGCTAGCAGTACTTGCTAGTAGCTCAGTATTTCTATAAGGTAAGATATAAAATGCAAATAATTTTAAACAATGTAATTATAATTGTGTGTGTGTGTGTATGTATATATATATATATATATAAATGCAGTCTACATAGACATACCACAAAAAAACTTAATCTAGTATCTTTGATAGTCAGTAAACTAACTTATAAACAGTGAGTGTGTCTGTAAAGTGAAGCACTTTACATGTCAAAAACAGATGCCCTGACCAGTCAAGACCACTAGTAGACCTGATGCCACAGCCCATCATTTAAGTACAGGATATGTTGTCCTGCACAAGCGCGCAGGTGTCAGGATCACCGTCTGATGGACAGGGAGGGCGTGACGTCATCAACGGGGCACCAACGAGTTTGCCAAAGAAAAGCTTGTAGATTCATTCCACTGTGGAAGAGGGACACCGGGAGTCGAACAAATGAGGTGTATCTCAAATGAACGCTCTCTCAGCGGTTTCTCCGGGTGACACTATCGCGGGTAAGATCTTATATTATTCTCTGATAACACACGGAAAATTCCTCACGGCAGCAGCAGCAAACTGACAGACTAAAACCTCCATCTACCGGACTGCACCAGTGCCAAGATTCAATAACAAACTCTGAACTACGAAAACATCACTTTCCCGATGGAAAGGTATGTTCACTTGTGTTTTTTTCTAACACGAACAGAGCAAAGCCGTGAAGCAGCTGACAAAGGCAGGCGACGGTAAGAGATCCAGGAGCATCGCTGCCTTTGTAGTTTTCTCCGCGGATGGGCCGGAAGATAAGAAGACAGTGTTGTCAAAATCTGATTCTCTACTCTATTTCTTACGTTTATAGGCTCTTTTGTCACTTCTGAGTAGACTTGCGAGTGAAACTACTCTTATTCTGTATATTACGCAGGGGTTTGTGTATATGTATCCGTTCAATTTCAGAACCAAATACAGGCGTTACTGTTGTCACACAAAGGCGAATGAATGCAGCGCTGCCTATTGTGTGTTCAGCTGGACCCACAGCTTCATTTGTGCTCCATTCACAGGCTTAACAAGTTCTCCTGTGTTATTATTTTACGTTACCAAACGTTGTGCATAAATATGAACAATACAATCATTCAGCGCAATAAATGTATACATTTTGTTCTAATGTTCAGCAACAAATTGCATCCGCTTGCACGGTCAGCGCCATAGTTATATGCATTATTTATAAAGTTTGGCTCACCCACTAGTTTGGTCCCATTGGTTTATACTAGATTCTTATGTAAACTCAGTAATTTTTTTTTTTTCCTTTTTCAAAAAGTTTTACACAAAGAAAGGAACATCATTTTTGAGAGATCTCAATAAAAATCATTATATGAAATAAGTACTCTAAACGTATCAGTGTTCTAGAAAGCTGTTTTATTCTAAATAAACGGGTCCGTCTCCTCATGGGTGCCGCCATGTTGACATCACATGACCTGTGGTGTCGCGCTGTTGACGAGTTACTGCTTCTTCTAATAATAATGTTACTTTTTTATATAGTGCTTAAGGCACTTTACAACACAAACAATTAAAACCAATGTCCATTAAATTAATGTGTGTATATGTATGAGATACTGTTTGAGAAAAAATTAAAATCAAAAGATAAACAGTTGTGGAGTAGCTTCAGTTGGTAAAAAAACAAAACGGTGTGTTCAGGCCAATATGTGTCAGTATAAGTCCAAAACCACTGGTAGCATAGAGTGCAACAGTCGGGTTTGCGGAATTGAAAATCCCATTCTTTTTCTATATAGGGGAATTGATTTTTAGCGATAAATTATAAACCTTTAAAGACAGACCTACTGTGAGCTAAAAGTTTGTTGCTTTTGTAGAAGCCATCAACATTATTTCAACTTAGTCTTTAAAATAAACGTGTTCAACTGCAGAATTACTGGTGAAAAACTACCCATGATTCTGTGGAGAAATCTCCACCAATCAGAAAAAAAAAAAAACAAGTAAATTGCGCCAAAAGATCCCTTTTGTGCCCGCCTATTCCCATGAATCCCTGCAAATGATGTAATAATAGTAGTCAGTCTCCCTACACTCTCAAACTACTTTAATATTTGTGTATATATGCATGCTTTACAGTAAACATAAAATATGTTATTTACACAATTAACATCTTTAAATCAATAGTTCATCCATCAGTTTTAATTTCATTGTCATTCACAATGCTTTATGGGATTTTAGTTTTTTTTTTCCTCATTAAAGCCGTTAAGTACACACTCTGTACTTTTCTTTTTGTCCGATTTTAAAATACTTTTTGCTACAAATCAAAGTGTGTGATGTTTTGATTCACCTTGTTGCTGGATGATTTGTTTCATGACTTGTTACACTTTAACAAAGTTTTATTATTATTATTTTTTTAATCCCTATGGGATAAATGAATGAGAAAAATACTTTCACAACCAAAGCAGCTGAAAAAGTGAACTGTTGCAGTCTATTGAGGTGAATAAGAGCCAGCTAAATGTAAACACAAACTTACTGAGTTCACCTTTAAGAACTGATTTGGAAAACAAGGAATAGTATTGTAGTGATATCAGACTATTAAGTCTAGTGTTAGGAATAACACTAGATGCTGTGTTGCTCATTATTTATATAATAAAATAGGAAACCACCAAGCTGACATTCTATAAACTATGAAATGTAAAAATGTTAATTTGATCATATTTCTAAAGCGTACTTGTCCCTGTGTTTATTGTAATTGTAATCTAATGATATATCTGCTCTCTCTTTCTTTCTTTCTTTTTCTCCACTGAAGGGAATGCATGAGGAGCGTGACACATAGCTGCGTGAGGAGAATGGAGGGTACAGGACAGCCTGGAGCTGGAGACGGCAAGTGAAAGCTCTAGATTATGGATGAAACTAAACCATGATTTAAGTACCTGCCGTTATTGTTAAAGTCAAACATCACAGAGAACCTCCAACTCCAGTGCAGGAGTGTAATTCAGATTCAGCATAACTGGAGTGTTTTTGGGGTAGGGCTGAATCCTGGGAGACTGAGTTACAGAGTGTTTGCTGTGTGCAGCAGGCACTGGCTGACTGTGGGATGTTGCTATGGAAACACTTGCCCTGTACTGGGTGTTGAGTTATATTCCACCCAGTACTGTGCCCCCATTGCTTTGATAGTATGCAACTGTGATTTAAGATCTCTTTCTTTAAGAAGAAGTGTTATTATTGCATTATTGCGTTATTAGGTTATTTATCATTCTCCTCACTCTCTCCAGCCTCTCACAGGCAATGCCCTATTGCTCCTCTCTAAGCAATGGCCTGGCAAAATACATCCCCATTCCGATATGGCTTTGACCTGGGGGGATATTACCAGGATCTGCGTCCTCTGGGCATGGGAGCATCAGGCCTCGTCCTCTCTGCGGTGGACAGGCGCAGCGGCCTGCGTGTGGCAGTGAAGAAGCTGGTAATGCGAGATGCCGTCAGCGTAAAACACGCTCTGAGGGAGGTGAAGATCACCCGCCGCCTTCAGCATGAGAATGTGGTTAGGGTGTATGACGTGTTGGGGCCATCCGGTCACCCTTTACCCCGTGACTTGACCCATGTCCCGGCAATATACATTGTGCAAGAGTGTATGGAAACTGACCTGGCAAAGTTACTCGAGCAAGGGCCGTTGCCAGCAGAACACGCCACCCTGCTCTTTTATCAGCTGCTTCGTGGGCTCAAGTTCATCCACTCGGCCAACGTGCTGCACCGTGACCTCAAGCCAGCGAACATCTTTATAAACACGGAGCAAATGCTGCTGAAGATCGGAGACTTCGGCCTGGCTCGCATTGTCGACCCACATTACTCACACAAGGTAAGAGTCACAGCGGCAGGGCAGGAATGACTGCAGCACAAACCATTTCACTCACTAGAAAGAATAACTGCTAACTAGATAGGTCTTTGTTAGTAGAAATATTACAGTGATTTCTAATAGAGAAATCTGACTGATATTTCTTTATCAGTATTCCAAGTTAATTTGTTATCAGTGCTGTAGTATTAGATCTGCTGATAAATGGCAACATTTTGTGAGTATCTACAATTGTATTCATCAGTAAAGTATCATTTTAACATTCATTCATTCATTCATTCATTCAAGGTAGCATAACAATTAGACATTTGCCAAAAGATATTGTTTAGATCAAAAATAAATAAATAATATAAAATATATATATATATATATATATATATATATATATATAATATAATATATATGGATTTTTTTGACAATTTTTAACTTTTTTTAAATAATAATAATAATAATAATTGTAAAAATAACAAATACATATTATGTTTTCAATGTTGTATTTTTAATGATCATTTATACATTATTTGATCAAACAGCAGAAATATAACAAAAAATAAAAATCTGTTCTGCATATTGATTATTGGACATTGAAAATATAGAAATAATTTGTATTGGTATTGGTCAAATATCGATTCTATCAAAGCTCATCAAGATGTTTATCTAGTATGAAGTCTTGGATTACACTACCTGTGGAGTTTTGTTGAATGTTTTTGGCAATAATATGTTTTTTGTTCATGTACCAGGTTATTTTTCATGTAAATACCATGATAATTATCAGGTAACCTAATATATATCAAAGTACTTTTACAATCTGATGCAGCTACTGCGGTACTTTTTTTAAGGGTGTGGTTCACTTCATGCTGAATAACACTGTGAAGAACAGGCTATATTAGTTCATATTTGGGAACTTTTAAATGTTAGTTGTATGTACTGTCATACTGTTAGTTTGTACTGCCTTACAAGCTTTCAGTGTGGTTCACCCTGCAGTTACAGTCTGGCCTTGATTAGCAGAATCACATTTCCTATCAATTATCATGTGCTGCAGGCTATTAAGATAATGACATATTAATCCATTTACAGCTTTATCATCAACATAACATCCTTAGGAACAGAAGTACTTTAGATTATCTGCTTTCAATCTTTTTGATGGTTCTCATTATTATAAGTCTAGGCAGCTACAAATTACATTTAAGCAGTATCTGCCGTGCTACATACAAAAAGTTATTATGCATCTCTTAGTCATTTTATATTCCTAAAGTTAGTTAAAATAACTATTGATTGATATAGATTGTTTAGAATGGATAGTTGTTTGGAGAGTTTATTGAAGAATTTTTGGACACAGTGTTTTGTTTTTGCTTATTTGATCCTGGTACCCTATTAATATAACGACTACAGTCTGTCTGTAGTTACTTCATATTTCTGTGCATTTCACATAGATAGATGTTTTCAAACTTTGACATTTTGACATATTGCATTACACAATAATTATGAACAATTACCTTGATGTTATGGCAGCTGAAAGATTAATGTGGCACTCTACTGTCTCATTGTGCTTCTGTATTATTTAGCAGAGCTCACTGTGTAACACTAGCAGACCAGGAGAACAACATGAATGGAGAGCTTTGTGTGAGACAGGACAAGGTGGGGTGAATGATCAGGGAAGGGGGATAGTCCCAGTTTGGGATGGAAAGAACAGCCAAAATAAAAACAGGAAATTATAGAAGGACTATTATTGCAAGAGCCCTGTTTAAAATGCTGATAGTTCACTGATAGTAGGATAGCTGAGATTGCCGACTCTATAAGAGCAGCATCCCTCTGCTCTCATGTCGCTCAAAATATTCATTTATTATCAAAATGTCAAAGCTGCTCTGTCTTTAGTGGCTTCAAAAGTTGTACACTTTGTGACAAGACATTTAAAGAAACGTTTTTGGTATGTTTAACTATAAAACAATATATTATTGTGCAAAATTAATTAAAAAGTATTCAGCAGATATTAGTCATTGGTGTGCACTTCGGATTCTAACCGGGAAAAGTAATACTCCTTTCATCATACTACGATATGGGACACACTAATTCTAATTTCGAATACTATTTAGGATTTATAGTATGAGAATTGGGACACAGCGATGGTCAGGACGAGGTGATTTAAGTGACTTTGAACGTAGCATGGCTGTTGATGCCAGACGGGCTGGTCTGAGTATTTCAGAAACTGCTGATTAACTGGGATTTTCACGCACAACCATCTCTAGGGTTTACAGAAAATGGTCCCAAAAAGAGAAAATATCCAGTGAGTGGCAGTCCTGTGGGCGAAAATGCCTCATTGATGCCAGAGGTCAGAAGAGAATGGCCAGACTGGTTTGAGTTGATAGAAAGGCAACTGTAACTCAAATAATCACTTGTTACAACTGAAGTATGCAGAAAATCATCTCTTGAGTGCACAACATGTCAAACCTTGTACTAAAGCAGCAGAAGACCACACCGGGTGTCTCTCCTGTCAGCTAAGAAACTGGACAGGAAACAGAAAACTGAGGCTACAATTCACACGGGCTCACCAAATTGGACAATAGAAGATTGGAAAATTATTGCCTGCTCTGATGAGTCTCAATTTCTGCTGTGACGTTCAGATGGTAGGGTCAGAATTTGGCGTAAACAACATAAAAGCATGGATCCATCCTGCCTTGCGTCAATGGTTTAGGCTGGTGCTGGTGGTGTAATGATGTGGTGGATATTTTCTTGGCACACTTTGGGCCCCTAAGTACCAATTGAGCACTGTTTATTGTTGCTGTCCATGTCCATCCCTTTATGATCACAGTGTACCCATCTGCTGATGGCTGCTTCCAGCAGAATAACACACAATTTCACAAAGCTCAAATCATCTCAAACTGGTTTCTTGAATGTGACAGTGAGTTCACTATACTCAAATGGCCTCCACAGTCACCAGATCTCAATCCAGTAGAGCACCTTTGGGATGTGGTAGAATGGGAGATTCTCATCATAGATGTGCAGCTGACAAATCTGCAGCTACTGTGTGATGCTTTCGTGTCCATATGGACCAAAATCATTCCAATATACTGATTTGGTGGCCAAGAAACATTTCTTGTTATTATCAATTTTGAAAACCATTGTGCTTCTCGATATATTTCTAAAAAACTTAGAAGTTTTCTTTTTCTTTGGTCATGTCTCATTACCCTTAGGATACCAAGTGAGCCTGGACTGCCACCTGTGTTCCCCCTCTAAAATATTAGTGTGTCATTGTACCTCTGAGTATGCATTAAGCTTGAGTGAATTAAGGGCAGTAGTTCCCTTCACCCATTCACTGAGCGAGTTCCTGCAACTCTGCCACTCAGTGCTGAGAGCGTCTGTTCCCCTCTCAGCATGGAGGGAACATTCAGTTCCCAAATCTAGAGGACCACAGATAAGTGGAATATGGATTCACAGCAGCATCTGGATCCACATATGCTAGCAGTGCAGGCAGGGGACTGATACGGCCCCAGATGGTTATACTCCTTAAATACGACACGAAGAATAAAGATGATGTGGACACTGACCTTTATTTATAATTTAAATAAGGAACCAATGGGCCAATTCAACTGTTCTGTAGCTCAATTATGATGGCTTGACCAGCATAAGCAGCAATTTAAAAATATCCATAGATAATGAGATAAAAACATACTGTAAGCTATATTAAATTCTTTAATCATTTTCTTTAATCACTTTTGATTGTCTTTGAAACAGGTTAGACTTATGATTGTTTTGAAAACTTGATAAATCAATCCACAAGTGTATTTAGATAAATTTAAAGCTGTCATGTATAGTATATTATATTATATTATATTATATTATATTATATGTGACCCTGGACCACAAAATCAGTCATAAGTGTCACGGGTATATTTGTAGCAATAGCTAACAATACAATGTATGGGTCAAAATTATCGATTTTTCTTTTATGCCAAAAATCATTAGGATATTAAGTAAAGATCATGTTCCATGAAGATATTTTGTAAATGTCCTACCATAAATATATCAAATATGTATTTTTGTGAGTGGATATGCGTTGTTAAGGCCTTCATTTGGACAACTTTAAAGGCGATTTTTCTCAATATATTTTTATTTTATTTTATTTTATTTGTTTGCACCCTCAGATTCCAGATATTTAAATAGTTGTATCTCAGCCAAATATTTTCCTATCCTAACAAACCATACATCAATGGAAAGCTTATTTATTCTTATATATAAATCACCCTTATGACTGGTTTTGTGGTACAGGGTCACATATTATAATATAATATTATATTACATTAATCATATTAATTATATTATCATATAGGATTTTTGAAATAAATATAATAAATATGAAAATAAATAATCTAATAATATTTATCTTACACATTCTAAAAATATTTATTTATCCTATTTGTGGATTTTTGTCCAGTGTAAATGTTGGCAGCAGAAAACATCCTAAATGTCGAGTCTGTCTCTATGTAAGTTGGACTGACAGTTCTTGACAGCTCAAAATCAGCATCGCTGACATTTGTTGGTCAAGATGCCTGATTCCTGACATTTTTTCCTTATTATTACTCACTTTCAGTCTTTGTTGGCCTCACTTGCTTGTGATTGTGAACAGTTTCAAAGGTCTGTGTGAATCAGCTCCAGTGAGAAGACAAAGGCCCTCTGTTTAAGCAGGATATGTAAATATCATTCTCGTTTGTGTCACCATCATCCTTCAGAACCACCCTACTGAGGCTGCCTGCTAAAATCTCACAAATAATTCATCACCTGAGCCCTGGGGGAGAGTGGGAGGTGAGAAAGAAGAGGAAGGGATGAAGGAAGGCAGGAAGGATGAGCTGAAGGAGATTTATTGGGAGTCATAGGGTTACTGTATATCAGCTGCTTCTCATCAGACTTTACACAGATGCTGAGTCACATGGCATTTTTTAGACCCTACTCTACTGTTTATATATATATATAATTTTATATATACACAAACACTACAGTTTGTTCAAAGAAATGAATACTTTTATTTAGCAAAGAAGCATTAAAGACATTTATGATGTTTATTTACATATATTTAAATAGGTTTATTAATTTTCTTTAATCCAAAGTAACTTAGTGTACAAATCCGGATTTCTTTTTCACGCTGTCAACCTTCAAAACTACAATAAAAATTACAATTATCCTGTGAAGTACACCATTTAATTGTTGTGCATATGACATTATCTTTGCTATGAAGGGTTACCTGTCAGAGGGAATGGTCACTAAATGGTACCGTTCACCAAGACTGTTGCTGTCTCCAAATAACTACACTAAAGCAATCGACATGTGGGCCGCAGGCTGCATTCTGGCTGAGATGCTCACAGGACGCATGCTGTTTGCAGGTAAGGCTAGAAGAGCACTCAGTAATGAGCAAGGGGCCGTCATTAGTGTTTCTGTTGCTCTATTGGTTTTGTATAGATCTAGCGGTTCACTTGAGAAACAAGTATAACCAAACATCAATCTTCATTATCCGGACTTGGTCTTAGAGCATCCTCTAGTGGCTGTACGTGGCAAAGTAAAAAGAGATGTTTAGACCTGACATATCAATCAATTTCTATTTCGATCATTTTCATTTCACAGTACTACATTGGTAAGATTGTTATAAATACAATATATACCAGTAAAAAATATAAAATAAAATAGGAAATATGGTTATAGTTATAAACAGACAGCTCGATTAAAAAAAAAAATTCTTGCTTACTACACAAGCTTGGTGTAACATAGTTCTTGTTATAAACTGTAAGATCTTTATTTATCAGTATGGGAATAGATTAGCAGTCCCAATGAGATGATTTTTTTTAAGAAAAAGGATTAGTTCACTTTAAAATGAAAATTACCCTATGATTTACTCACCCTCAAGCCATCCTAGGTTAGGGTGATATTAATAATCACCCTGATGCTCCAAAGCTTTATAATGGTAGTGCAGGGAAACCACCTGTTTGAAGCTCAAAAAAATGCATCCATCCATCCATCCATCATAAACGTACTCCACACGGCTCCAGGGGGTTAATAAAGGCCTTCTGTAGTGAAGCGATGCATTTGTGTAAGAAAAATATCCATATTTAACACGTTATAAAGTAAAATAACTAGCTTCCACCAGACCGCCTTACGAAGAAAGTGTACCGCCTCTCGCAGTTCAAAATGCTTACGCTATGTCCTACGTCTGGTGGAACCTAGATATTTTACTTTATAATGTGTTAAATAATGTGTTAAATACGTTTATGATTGATGGATGCACTTTCTTGAGCTTCAAACAGGTGCTTGGGAGCATCAGTGTGATTATTAATATAACTCCGACTGTATTCATCTGAAAGAAGAAAGGATGGCTTGAGGGTGAGTAAATCATGGGGTAATTTTTATTTTCAAGTGAACTAATCCTTTAAGTGATTGTTTGCACCCTGATGTAAATAGCCCTTGTGCAGTCAGACAAAGTTACGTCGCCTCTCTGTTTGTTTCTTTTCTCCAAGGTGCTCATGAGCTGGAGCAGATGCAGCTGATTTTGGACACTGTGCCTGTTATTAGAGAGGAGGATAGACAGGAACTACTGAAGGTCATGCCCTCTTTTGTAGGTCAAGGGTGGGAGGTCAAGAGGTCACTCAGAGAACTACTGTCAGAGGTGGAGGACAAAGGTAAGATGAGAATATTTGTTTTTTAATATGTGATACATCAACAGTTTCAGTCACTGAATCCACATTTCAGGCATTGATTTCCTGGAGTGCATCCTCACTTTTAATCCCATGGACCGGCTGACAGCAGAAGCAGCTTTGTCTCATCCATACATGCAAAGATACTCGTGTCCTCAGGATGAGCCTGTCTCCCTGCAGCCTTTTCGTATAGAGGACGAGCTAGAGGACAGTGTGGTCACTGAGCACGGTCATGCGCTCAGCTCCCACTGGGACAGGTACACCGCTCACATGTCACACATGAGGCACTCTGATTTATCAACACCCAGTGTTGTGTCATTTGTTACAGTTTTCCTGGCACTCACATTTCCACTGCTGCTGACACAGACCTACGACAATATAAAAAACGCTCTTGCTCTTTTACAAGGAATGTTGTTAAATCTATATAGCTGAGAAGAATCATTGTTTAGTTCATAAATTAAATTTAAAGTTTCAAATAAAGTACAATCCACATTCCATCCTTAAAGGGTTCTTTCACCCAAAAATGAAAATTCTGTCATTAATTACTCACCCTCATGTCGTTCCACACCCATAAGACCTTTTTTAACACAAATTAAGATATTTTTGATAAAATCTGATGGCTCAGTGAGGCCTACATCGCCAGCAATAACAGTCCCTTTTTCAATGCCCAGAAAGCTACTAAAAACATATTTAAAACAGTTCATGTGACTACAGTGGTTCAACCTTAATATAAAGCGACGAGAATACTTTTTGTGCACCAAAAATAAAAAAATAGTGACTTTATTCAACAATATCTAGTGATGGGCGATTTCAAAACACTGCTTCATGAAGCTTCGAAGCTTTACGAATCTTTTGTTTCGAATCAGTGGTTCGGAGCGCGTATCAAACTGCCAAAGTCACGTGAACTATTGAAGTTTAAAAACACTTATGAAGTAACGAAGCCTCGTTTACTGAAATCATGTAATTTTTGGCGCTCTGAACCACTGTGGAATAAAGTCGCTATTTTGTTTTTTTTGACCCACAAGAAGTATTTTTGTCGCTTTATAACATTAAGGTTGAACCACTGTAGTCACATGAACTGTTTTAAATATGTTTTTAGTAGCTTTCTGGGCATTGAAAAAGTTAGTGTTATTGTTTGCAGGCCTCACTGAGCCATCGGATTTTATCAAAAATATCTTAATTTGTGTTCAGAAGATTAACAAAGGTTTTACGGGTGTGGAACAACATGAGGGTGAGTAATTAATGACATTTTCATTTTTGGGTGAACTAACCCTTTAAAAAGGTTTTATTCATGTTGTATTTCTTGCATGGACCTTATACTGAAATCAAAAACTAATAAAAAAAAAATAATAAATGTAATTAATAGTAATATTAAATAGAGTAAATAATAAATTTAGGGTTCATTGACTGAAAAAAAAACCACTGTGACAATGGAAAGAAATTGATCAAGACTTGGCTGATGTCAGAAGTCTAAAACAGCCACAAGACTAAATATAATATAAAATAATAAATTTAATTAATAAATTAAAATAGTATATATGTAATTCATGGATAATACAATTTAATATAAAAAAAAAAAACCTTACACTTTCTTTCAAAAGTAAGATTTTTTTTTATTTAATTTATTTGGCCAAAAAAAAAAAAAAAAAAAAAAAAAAACTGTAATTTTGTTAAATATTATTACAATTCCAAATAACTGTTTTCTATTTTAATATATTTGAAAATGTAATTTATTCGTGTGATGGCATTAACTGAATTTTCTGTATATAATGGCAATATATGCTGTGAAGTGTCTGCATTCATTGCATACATTTCACTGTGACAGTGTTGCTTCTAGTGTTGTCAAAAATATATCTATATTTCAATATGTATCAATATAAAAAAAATATCTGAAACGATTCCAATACTCCTTTTCTGCAGTATCGATACACTGATACCTGCTGTGCGTTCCTGCTCACGCAAAATGTCCATCTTGGCAAGTATTCATGTAAACAGTCAGTTTTGGAATGTAAATAGTTGAGAAAGACAAATGTTGTGTAACAGTATACTGGATCCACGCATAAGCTCTTAAAGTGACCGCAGTCTAATAAACCTGCTATTGTCTGTCATGTTAATCAGAGAACAAAAGACAAAGTCACGCACTGCTCTTGACTGAATTTGTAACTTAAATTGTTAGCATTAATCGGTATTTAATTTTTACAATGAAGACTATCCGTTGTTTTACTTTTTAATTTCTGTATATTTCTTACCCAAATACTACTATTAGATGCACCTGAAACACTTAAAGATGTGTTCATTTAATTTCTCTTTATTCTATTGTATTTTTTTTATTTTATTTTATTTTTTTTTTTGTACATTTAGTTGAGTTTCAAATAAAGTGTGTGTAATCTATTGCAGCAAAATTACCCAAATGATCAAAAAATTATGAGATAATAGTAAAAATGTCTATATGGCAGTTTTCCCCATGGTATTGAAAATGGTATCGATTATCGTGTCGTATCAAAGTTAGAAATTCCAGTATCATGACAACACTAGTTGCTTCTAGGCAACAAATATATTTCTCATAACAAATAGAAATAACACATGAAAATATTTTATGAGACTCTCTGAATGCTTTGAAATGTTTACTCACTAATGGAAAAAAAAGGTCTCTTTCTGTAAACGGTCTCCTTCTTTTCCTACAAACTATGTACAGTACAAAGCCAGAAAAATATTTCAATATGACTACCAGGACATAGTATGACCAAGATAAAGCTTTTAGTGGTTTGTTGCAACTTTATTATTTGGCAGTTTACCATCTTATATGCATCATGTTTTTGCAAAGCAAAGAAATGGGTTTGTTACCCTACAGGTACATCATGCAATAGCGGGTTGCCAGATAGAAACATTATTTTAACAATAGTATGTAGCAAACAAAAGCAGTTAGAGCTGAGATTTGTGGACCCAGTAAAGTGCAGTAGTTGTGATTACTAGAGCATAATGAAACCGAGGAACAAAAGAATTTCAGTTTTGGAAGAGCAAATTAAAGTCTACAGTCATTCATTGATGCTCTTTAATGATAAAAGTTTGATTGTTAAAAGTTTGTGGGTACATGCACACTGGAAGAGTGAAAACAAGGGTCACGTAAAAGGCAATTTACACAGATGGGTACTGAAATGCCCAGAGGACTTTCCAGTGACGTAGAATGCTGTTCAAATATAGAAACTTATTAAACCCCTGCATAATTAAATCTCATAGCAGACTTAATAAAAATGTCATTGTTGTCTTTTATGTGGCCATATGGGCACATCTGACACAAAGTCTTCCTTTACTGTTCAGAGCCAACAGTGAGAGGTGAAAAAGCTTGTTAGCTTAGATCAGGAACAGAAATGAACTTTTGAAACATCCAGTTATTTTGACAGTGCAAAAATGCTGCTGATTAATTAATGTCTATGCTATGTCTTCTTTACCACCATTTGATTCTTTTCTCTGTTTGCGAAAAAAAAATTTGTGGTTAAAGTAATGCACTTAAAATGGTCAGGACAGAAGTATTTGACAGCACACACAAGTTTACTGATTAATTTGATCGCACTAGTCAACTGTTAACATGTGTAATGTGCAGCTTAATGGCTATATTACTTGTGTATTTGCACAAAACAGATGTATGATTTTGTAAACACCGTTCATAAGTTTGAGGTTCTTGAAAGAACTGACTAAGGCTGCATTTATGTGATCAGTAAATACAGTAAAACAGTGATATTGTGAAATATTATTAAAGTTTAAAATATCAAATAGTTATTTTAACATATTTTAAAATGTCATTTATTCCTGTGATGGCAAAGCTGAATTACTCCAGTCTTCAGTGTCACGTGATCCTTCAGAAATCATTCTAATATGCTGATTTGATGCTCAAGAAACATTTCTTATAATTATCAATGTGCTGCTTAATATTTTTTTGTGGAAACCGTGATATTTATTTTCCAGGATTCTTTGATGAATAGAAAGTTCAAAAGAACAATATTTATTTGAAAAAGACATCTATTAAGGTTTTTACTGTCACTTTTGGTCAATTTAATGCATCCTTACTGAATAAAAGTATTAATTTCTTCTTTTTTTCCCCCCAACTTTTGAATGGCACTGTATACTATTGTGTAATGTTGATCCAAGTAAATTAAAAAAAAAAAAAAAAAAAAAAAATGTAAATTTAAAAAATCGTGGAAGCAGAGATTCAGGTGTTTTTAACCTAAAACATTCCTTTAAATAATACTGACTTACTGCTAATATATACCACTTTATACTTTGTACACTCTGTACAAATGTTCATATGTATGCTAAAACTGTTTATACAATTTTTCCAGGTATGATGGGAGTCTGTCTTCAGACGTTTTTTGGCGGCCGCAGGAGCAGTGTGGGTGCATGCAGAGCGTCTCAGAGCTGGGAGAGGCAGAAGACGACGAAGTTCAAAGAGATCCACGAGCGAGCTTGACGGCTCACATCGAGGAGGCTCAGGTAGACCCTCGCAAATACTCCCACAGCAGCTCCGCAGAGCGCTTCCTGGAGCAGTCCCACTCGTCTCTGGAGCGGGTCTGCGGCCAGTTCACCGAGCTGGACTGTGGCCGCTCCTGCGATTACAAGGTGGGCTCTCCGTCCTACCTGGATAAGATTGCGTGGCGAGAAGGGAAGCCGCAGCACTACTCTGAACCCAAGCTAATACTGGACCTGTCTCACTGGAGGCATAACAGCATGTCTGCTCCAAGAGGTGGCAGCGTGGAGAAGCTTCTTGCCGAGCCTGGAGATCTGTTTCGGGAGATCTCGCGCTGGGTGGAAAGCGCACAGTCTGGACTCCACTCACCCGGTTCTCCTCAAGAACCTCTCACCTCCCTGTGTTCCCCTCCTCAACCGCTGTCTCCTACAATGCTGCCTCATTCTCACACGCAAAGCCCAGCGCCTTTGCAACTGTCTAGCCCTCACCAGCTCCATGAGGACAGGAGGAGGAGTCCTACCCCATTCTTCTCCGCTCCTCCATCTCTGCTGCCCTCATCTCCTTCCTCTCCTCATCATGATTCATCTGATTATCCGTCTTCCTCTATTTGTTGTGAAAATGATGAAGAGCCCTCGCAGATGGATCCTTCCGGAGAGGAACATTTTGACCTAGATGTGTTTATCTCTCAGGCTCTGAGGCTTTGTAGTCAGAGCGAGGTACTCTCGGAGAACGCGGATGCTCCCAAACCAGGCAACGTTAGCCGCGTTCATAATATCTCAGATCACAGACCCTCCAGAACACAAACTCCAACCCCTGAGATTGTCAAGGCTCATGAGTGCCATAAGGAGCACTGGTAGAAGAGAGATGTGACTTTTTATTTAATGATTTTAAAGATGTTTGATTAGTACAGCTTATTTAAGGTGGCATGAATTAATGTGAATACCGAGGACCTTTTGAAGACCAGATTTTTGAGAATGTTGTTTTATTATGCTGAGATTCTGTATTCCACCAGAAATCCAAAGTATTTACCTCTAGGAGGAGGATCACCTGACAAAAACATCTGAGATCTCAGATATGAATTGAATGGAGCCCTGAAGGCCCATGGTGATGTGAACATTTTTATTTGTTCTCTCTCTCAAGAAAATGTGTTTTTACGAGAGACATCTGCGTGCTCTCATATTTGATTTCCCGCACTTTAATGCTGTTAACTATTCCAACTTTTTAATATTTTTTTTGGTGAATTGATTTAAAGCATATGAAAACTAATTTTGTTAGACAAATTTTGAAAGTTTCTTAGGAAATGAAAGGAAAATGCAAAAAGTATTTTTTCCCCTTTCAACTAATTTCCCCCCACAACTGTATCTCTTGAGACCCTTCTGTAAATTTGAAACTAAAATGTTTTATTGAATGTTACTAAAAGTTTTGTGCAAGAGTGAAGAATTTGTCTGTTAATTCTGTTTAGCACAAACTTAGGTCTGCATAATTTTTAATTAGCACTTAATTAAATTATATAAATAAGTGCGTAATGGAGGTAATTTTTCAACCGTTATCTAAAAAAAATGGCACTTTTGATATTAAAGTTTTCACTTACAATGAAATAAAGACTAGTCATTTCAATGGCCTAGAAAAAGATGTTTCATTCTACATAAGGCATTCCCCATTATTGTCCACCATGTCTAGACAAAGACTATATATACCAAGATGGTTCACTCATATTACTATGAATGGGAAAAACTGCTACGCATAATATGGTGGAACAAGTACTTGTAAATAAAAGAGCCCATCGCCAATTGGTACAGTCATTGCATCACTGCCATTTGAAGCTCTGGTTTGCTTGGCACTGCACATGCACATTGGCTGGACCAACTTGAAATAGTTTTTTTTTAATGCCATTTGAGGATAAGAAATAACATTTATGGGACAGTTAATGTCAAATTTTGTTGATGACTGCTAAAATGTTTAATGTGAATTTGGCACGAGATTTCAGTAGAGTAGATTGGTGTTGGTCTTGCATGTCCGAAATAGCTGCCAAATATGGCCGCCAAGTGAACTGGCTTTACTTGAAAGAGAATTTGGTAAAGATTTTTATTACTAACCCCCTGTCTCTGGACATAGGACATAGTGCATACATAGGATATTTTTACAATACCATTGGTAAAACAATTGGATCCACACTGTCAGTATAAAGTTCAAGACTATTAAATAAGTCGGCAAAACCAACTAAATTATCCTTAAGTGTGTAATTCCTATGCCACTAGTGACACCAACTATCTTTTTATTTTTATTTTTTCAAATAGCTTTCCTGAACATCCCCCATCTCATTGGTAGGCCAAACAGATAACCCCGCGCCAAATTCCTGCTATTGGTTTCCATGTCAGGATGCTTAAAGGAATAGTTCTTTCAAATAAAAATTTCCTGATAATTCACTAACCCCCATGTCATCCAAGATGTCCATGTCCTTCTTTCTTCAGTCGAAAAGAAATTAAGGTTTTTAATGAAAACATTCCAGGATTATTCTCCTTATAGTGGACTTCAATGGTCTCCAAACGGTTGAAGGTCAAAAATTACAGTTTCAGTGCAGCTTCAAAGGGCTTTAAACGATACCAGACGAGGAATAAGGGTCTTATCTAGCGAAACATTTTCTAAAAAAAAAAAAAAAAAAAAATCAAAATGTATATGCTTTATAGGTACAAATGATCGCATCACAAGTGCTTCCACTAGAACGCGATTCCGTATTCTTCAAAAAGCTTACGTTGAATGTCCCACGCCTTCCCTATTCAACTTACGGAAAAAATGGAACTGGTGCCACGTTCGTTCCGTAAATTGAATAAGGAAGGCGTAGGACATTCAGCGTAAGCTTTTTGAAAGCCCTTTGAAGCTGCACTGAAACTGTAATTTTTGACCTTCAACCGTTTGGAGACCACTGAAGTCCACTATAAGGAGAATAATCCTGGAATGTTTTCATTAAAAACCTTAATTTCTTTTCGACTGAAGAAAGAAGGACATGGACATCTTGGATGACATGGAGGTTAGTGAATTATCAGGAAATTTTTATTTGAAAGTGGACTAATCCTTTAAATGTCTTAAATATATCCACATTAAGCTAGGGTTGTGATAAATCACTTCAACTTTAAAACATCAATCAACAAATTAAAACAGGAGATCGGAAGATTGTTATTCTTCTTTGTAATTTTAATTCCCATAATTTAATTAGTTAAAATGCAGACAACTTTCACAAAAAAGTTCCAAAAAAGAAAGAAAACAGTAATACAGTATATATGCAGATAAGGGGGGTTTGTTAAATTAAATTTGAAGCCCTGTCTTCAGATGGTACCAGACAGTTAACAGCATAGCATTCACATCATCATGGAAATTGAGATGACTCAGCAGGCAATCAGCAGGCCAGCAGAGGATTGGGCTACATTCTATTTTCAAGTGCAGATAAGAACATGGAAACTTAAATGATATTAGTACACTCCGGGAGAATGTCTCTATAGGCTGCCAAGAACAGTTATGAAACCTTTTGTCATCACACCGGTTGTGGATATGGATGATTTTGTTTGCACAAATCTTACATAGTGATCTCTTTGGATTTTCCAATTATAAAATGTCTCATCAAAAAAGCACAAAATGGCACTGAAGTTTTTGATCTAGCATAGTAGTGGTTAACATGCCATTCTTTGAATATGTAACTCAAAACTATCCTTGTGGCCAAGCTACTGCAGCCCAATGTTCGGTTACACAAATACCTAAACGCAGACACAATTCCGAAATTCAACGCAACTGAAGTGCGCATCACATTCTCAGTGTTGCCGCAAGGGGTGCTATAGTATGGAGCCCCTAAAGCAGGGGTGGGGAGCGTTGATCCTGGAGGGCCATTGTCCTGCAGAGTTTAGCTCCAACCCTAATTAAACACACCTGAAGCTAATCAAGGTCTTCAGGATTACTAAAGTTACAGGCAGGTGAGTGTTTTTTTTTTCAGGGTTGGAGCTAAACTCTGCAGGACAATGGCCCTCCAGGATCAACGTTCCCCACCCCTGCCCTAAAAGGACATAGTGATGGAAAAATTATGTCAATGCTTCTGCGTTTTCTCACAAATGTTATGCATTCGCCCGATAGATTTTGCATAACTCAAGTTTTTGCAAGCGAACGCAAAGTTTCCTGGGGAAACGCAAAAAACATTGAAATATATTTTTCCCATCACCATATCGCTTTAGTGGCTTCATACTATAGTGGGATTTAGCGTAAATGGCTTTCAGATAAACTACTTTCTTGACAGAGCAACATTCTGAAGAGAATATAATTGAGAAATTTAGTTAAAATCAATGTTTATAGCAGCTTACTTGAGTAATGACACATTTCGTTTAATGTTAGATACATTTAAAAGTAACTAAATCGCCCCCTTGAGTGCGGAGGGTTGTTAAAAACTGGTCAAACGCAGAGCGTCTGCGTTCGTGTACTTGTGTAAAATATGTTTCTGGCCTTTTTTTATACTGCGCATGTGAATGATTTCGCTGGTGTGCCGCTATAAAACAAACCAAGTTATAGCAGAAAGGCTGATTATATCGCCAGTTTGATGCAGGTTAGTAAAACATTTTACTGGATTTTGCTGTGCCCCTGTCTGACTCTCAACGTTGGTATTGCCACTGCTGGTGAAGGGCTGATTGACCACAGTCTGGCAGCTCAATATTGCATTTCAGGGAAACAAAATTACAAAGTTATTCAACCTTACTTCTCAAAACATAATCATGAAAAACTGTTGAATTTTAACAACTTCCAAACACACTCTCTCACGCAAGAGAGAGAGAGACGTCCCTGGGCAAGAAGAAAACAATGGATATATGGAACCAATCCACATTACTAACCCCTGTCGGAACTTTTCTGACTCTTTTGCAATAAAATCATCTTTAAGAAAATGTTCAGTGGTATTCAGCACTGAATTTTCTTATAATAGTTACTGGTACTTCAACATAATCGCTGCTCGGGAGCCCAGTTTACTCTCATGTAAGAAGTCGCCACCCAGGTAAAACTTATATATGTAGAAAAATATAGTTTAATGAAATTTATATATCTATTCATTTCTTTTTTTTATTATTATTATTTTTTTAATCATATCCACCATGTAAAGTTGTGTACTACATGTAGCAGTGTGAGTAACACAGGATCATGATGGTTCACACTGCTAAAACACAAAATGACATGAAACACCTTTGCACTATGCCTGGTTATTTCATATTTAATTTGTGATTAATAGTTAGTTGATTGGCATTTTTAGGCAACTGCAATGAGTTATTCTACAATATGATTACAATGTAAACACCACAGTACTTAAGTTACTGTATCCAACAAACAGTAAAGCACAACATTACAAGGCAAATGGCCATATAAGCATAGATTTGTTCTTGATGAAAAATAAAAACAAAAGTAATACACACACACACACACACACACACACACACACAAAAAGAAACAGCAACACTTTGCATTGGTTCAAAGCCACACGTTTGTACAGTTTCCAAATCTGGTGACTATCCCGAGGCAGATTACAATGGTGTCTGACAAACATCTAAGCTCAGTTCACCTGATATAGCATGGTCATTTTTGGACGGAAGTCATGAGACTTTTTGGTTTCTTGTGGTGTCAGGGCCACAAATAGGTCGTTACATATTGACCTTTCATTATATGACACATTTGTGTCTCTGAATCACATATTGTCCTGATGTTAAACAATTTCCAGTTCTGATAAACCTCAATGTAATATCAGTACTGACGGCTTTATCAGTGAGGCTGAATCAAGTAGCTGGATGCTGATATGAGATTCACTGATAGCCAGACTCAGCATCTAATACTGCCTCTCAAAACACCATCTATGTGAAGTGGGTAAATCTATGTTTGTGTGTTTGTGCTGGTTTTATGGGTCACCCAAGTGCCCGTCGGGGGATTTTGGCTGTTTCGGCACATACAGGTATTTTATATTGGCATCATCCATTGGGCTCGAAGAACATTATATACTATGGCTAGACTGCACTACTAGCATCCTTTATATACTTTCCGTAATACAAAGACAAACTGATCTCTTTTGTCTGGACATAATTTCGATTGTAATTACAAATACTGTCAAAGAGACTGGCAATGAAACTTGACCATCAGAATCTTTGGCTATTCTTTCTAATGGGTTTAAATCACCTATTGATATGTTTGGATTAAAAAAAGCTGAATTATTGAAAGTTTAAATTTAATACTTTAGATATGCTCCTTTTTTACATCTTCAAATAATGGTGAATTCCTAATTTTTTATTGACATGGGAATCTTTTAGGTTAGTCGATTGGAGAAAAAGTTGTAAATCGTTTATTTGAAGTTATTTTTGATATAGCCTGACAGGATTATGAATGTAGCGTCTTGTCATAAGAAAATTAAATGTTTAATATTTGATCATTTTCATATGCTTGGAAGCGCATACGTTTCATACAACTACCAAACCTGGTCTAAAGTCTCCTTAAATGTAACAATATAAGACCTCGAAATAAGACATAACTAAAATCTAAAATCTAAAGCTGAATATATACACAGTAGAAATTATAGTAGCATACATAGTTCAAAACATGATTTTGTCTTCACACCTTTGTTTTTGTTTTTTTTGTTTTTAAAAAAAGGTCTGAATGCTAACATATCTAAAAATAAATACAACAATAAAAGAACAGGGAATTCTTGCACATTATCCACTAGAAAAATGATTCATCTTATAATATTTCATGTATTATGAGATAGCACAGTTTTGTCACTTGTCTTTTATGTGGCATAGAGGGTTGACTGAGGTATGATTTTAGCAATGCAGCTAATGTAGGTTTCGAACAGCAGGATGCTTCTCAGTGTCATTTACGCAGAAGTTTGATGTTTCAGCGAATGGCAATAAAGGTGCGGTTATAACGCACCACACATGGCATATTTTTAAAACATTACATTTAGAGGCCCAGGAGTAGTTAATAACTATATTTTGTGCCAATATACAGTGAATTGCGCCATAAAAGTCCCATTCTTCATATACTGATATTTTATGTGAGATCGGCAATTGTAACGGTTACGAATGCACTGAGTATGTGCACATCTGTCCAGTTCTGTCTACTCCTTTGAACATATAGGACCACAGATGTACGAGAACTATTTTTTTGGAACTTTGAAAATGTACCATTTCATATCTCTGAGTCAAAGATCTTGCGGTTTATGGTAACATTTCAACAAAACAATAGAAAAATGAAACGGAAATAAATACTCTTGACAAGATTAAGGATATTTAAGTCAAAGGATTCTGGATGCTTTTCCAGGCAGCATTTGAAGACTCTCCCCACCCTCTGGCTGTCCCCTTATATCATGATATTTATTTTTTTTCTGTCTCTGTTTTATTTTTTCATCATTACCCTTCTATACCTCCCTCTCTCTTCCCCATTTTCCATCTCAGACGTAAGGCATTATGCCGTAGACGAACAGGGCCATGACAGCAGCGCTGAAGAGGCCTGCTACAGGGACGGTGACAAACCAGGCCAGGAAGATATTCCGGAAGAGACGCCAGTCCACAGCCTTCTTAGAGCGGATCCAGCCTACCGCCACCACTGAGCCCACCTGCACCCACAGCAAAGACAAAATCAGCAGTAGCACAATACACAAATATGAAATGAAAACAATAAAACATGGATTTCATCTTTCAGATGGGGAACTAGGGATACAATCTTCATGGAATGTATTTTGTTATTCCTATAAAGGCTTTTTAAAGACCCCATGAAATCACAAGCATAGTTTTATGTCCTGTTTCTATCTTCTGTTGAAAAAGGATGCTAGATTGAGGCATATTAAAGTGCTCACCCAATTTTTTTTTTTTTTTATTTTTTTTTTTTTATGGTCAAAAGCCCTGGGGGCAACATAGCTTAGAAATTTAGATACATCTTGTTCTTAACAGACTGAAATATATCAAGATATAATATATTACTATCTTTACTATAATAAAATTATGTTTAAATCAGAGATGCTTTTAAAAGCCTTAAAAGGCATACAGTAGTTCACCCAAAACAGAAAATTCGGTCATCATTTACTCACTCTCATGTCATTCCAAAATGGTAAGACTTTCATTCATCTTTGGAACACAAATGCAGATATTTTTAATATTCTCTCATCATGATTGTCTCTCCAACCACACATCAAAAAGTATAGGAATACATCATAAAAGTAATCCATTTGAATCAAGCGGTTTAATCCAAGTCTTCTGGAGGTACATTTAGGGTTTTATTCATATATAAATTTGGTTTGTTCAATTATATTTCAATTGGGTTTTATATATAAAAGCTTTAAAAAGCTTATTAAAAAGTTCAAGCATACAAGGTTGAGCTTTTACAGCAATAAAATCCTAAATTAAATCTGATGGCAGAATTTTTATTTTTTGGCTGAACTATTGTTTTGAAGCTCTCATTCTTGCAAGTCACCAAAGAAAAAGAGATCACAAAATGTCAAAATCTCATAACAGTCTTTAGTAAACAACCGAATGTTCAAAAAGCCTATAAAAATCATTACTATATTGACCATGTTGCTTAATTTAAATATATAGGGAATATTTGATATACTGCACATGTACACATTATAGAGAGCATTTTAGCAAACAAAAATGTGTGCTCTAACTAGCATATACTGTACATAGCTTCAAAACTAAGAGACATAAGCTAAAAGCCACAAAACTCAGATTTTGATTTCATAGGGTCATGTGCTTAATATGCGTCTCCTGAATGCACTGAAATAACAAAATACATGGATTTGATTAATTGTGCAAAGTCCTGGGGGGCAGTGGTTAGTTAGAGGACACAAAGTACCACAAGGTTTGAAATAAAGCTTTCTTTTTCTTTAGAAAATCTGGGTCATTCCTCACTGAATTACAATTAAGACCTAGTGCCCAGTGCTTTTAACAAAGCCATTATCCTGCGCTGCATTAGTCATGTTCTCCTTTTGCTTGAAAGGTAAAGTCATGTCATGTCCTGTCCTGCCTTCCACAGGGCAGCGGGAGGAGTAACATTTCCATACATGCTGTGTGACTCAGGGGTTCCGGTGACAGGTGTTGTGCTAGATACAAGAGCGATCTGGCTGTTCTTATACGGTCAGTGTAACCGAAGCCTCCGTCACAGGGGGCTAAATCTGGAGCAAAAGTCAACCCAAAGTCAACAACGGAGAATAAAAGACTTCAGGCCTTTAATTCTCCCATGAATTTCTTCAAGATTTAAACCCCAAAGTTCATGTAAGATGCTTGACCTGTGGGCCATGCAACTAATCCGTGAATTCAAGACAAGCATTGTGACCTTTCTGTGAATTTGGTGGTATCATTTGTTTAGCAAACAAGCAACTCTATTTATTGAGGCTCTAATCAATATACACCTGATGAAGATGAGACTCCTCCACAGCTGCCATGTGTTTGTTCCAGTTTCAAAATTATGCAATATAGGTGGTTTTACTGGACAAATCTGAACATGAACGGCCTTGCCAATTCATATTTTGGATGCTATGATGCAAAAAGCCCATAATGGGTAACAGGGTTGAAAAAAACAGCCTAAATTAAGCTGTCAGTCAAAAGTGGTGTTGTTATTGTTAACTTAAAACTAAAAATATTAAAAATCGATTTCATTATTGAAATAAATAAAATATAAATATTAGATTAAAAACTTCTAAAAGTAAAAATATATAAATATAAATGACTACTGACTAAAAAATGAAAACTGAAAATATAAAAATAAAAGCTAATTCAAAATATTAATAAATAGTACAATAGTTTATAAATAATAGTAAAACAATACTGGTCAAAGTAGGGGCTAGTAAGTTCGGGACCAAATGTTGTTTATATATTTCTGCATTTAAATTGCTGCATATAGTCATTGGATATAACTGTTTGATATAGGGTTGAGTATAGTTTTTAGCAATTCCGATTCTGCTTATTGATTCCTAGTTTCAATTCCAGTATGGTAAAAACATTTAGTATCATACATATTTATTCTGTGTCTTTTGGCGAAACATTTTGCTGCAGCTGATTTGATTTCCATGAACAAAAATCAGCAGCCTAAAGAACACTAATATTTTCCTATGGTTTTAACAAATATATACCACAGAAAAAACAATTGAACTAACTATTCAAACATTTAATAGACAATAAAATAAAAACAAATAAACAACTGAACAAAGTTCATCTACAGAAATTGTAATCAAATGTAAAACAACACTGCATAGTTTTCTTTTTATAAATAAAATATAGATTAATCCTTATTTAAGTAACAAAAGTTATTCAGTCAATATAAGTGAGTGATCTTCTTTTTCTTTTGTTTGATTACCGTTAATGACAGACTGCAGCAGGTTTATTAGGCTGCTGTCACTTTAAGACCTCATGTAGGATTCAATATACTGTTACACATGCGTTTTCTTTCTCAACTGTTTACGTTCTCTTAAGGAAAAAAAAAACAACTGTGTTTACGAGGATATTTTGACATAATTCTGTGTGTAATTGTGCGTTCAAGTGCAAGAAATGTGGCTCTCTGTGCGAGTGCCGAATTGAGTTCTCTTTCGCGTCTTCTTGCACTTGAAAATGGTTTACCATTGAATCACATTAAAATGCGCACACAGGAATCGATAAGCAAAATCAACGTTAATTTTATTACAAGTATCTGATTCCAGAATTGGATTTCGATTCCCAACCCTAGTTGGATACAGTCAAACTTTTTTTTAATTATGTTATACTTCTTAAATCGCACAAAAATTAACATCCTTAAACCAAACTATTAACTCTTTCCCCACCATTGTTGGAATTTTCCATCATTTATGACAACGCTTCTCCATCATTGATGGAAATTTCCGGCAATCCATGTTTTCACTGTTATACAGTAGGGAGCGCTATTACACATCATCTCAAAGAGTACGGAAGGTAACACTTTAGTATGGGGAACAATTCTCACTTTTAACTAGTTGCTTATTAGCTTGCATATTGGCTGTTTATTAGTACTTATAAAGCACATATTAATGCCTTATTCTGCATGACCATATTCTACATCACTAAATCCTACCCCATACCTTAACTTAACAACTAGTTGCTACAACAACTTTGCTTTACCTTACTAACTATTATTAAGCAGTAAATTAAGAGTTTATTGAGGCAAAAGTCATAATTACTAGTGAATATGTGTTCCCCATACCAAAGTATGATCAAAACAAAGGCGAAAAAGCAGAAACAAGTAATAAAACACGTAAAATAACCCAATCATCAAACAACAAACAGCCTAAAAACTGCCAAACGCTGTCGAATGAACTGTCGACCCAGGACATGGTATAGGTCTGTTCAAGCCTCAGGGGTGCTGATGAACTCGATCTACTCCATCTGTGTTTTTATCATCGCTATGAATCCGATCCGGATGTAGTGTTTTACAAAAATGCGATTTTCTCAGCTTTTTGTTCAAAATGTTGCTTTTTTTTTTTTAATGAAACTTAGCCACATACAAGTGTTGATGAAAAAAAAAATGCATGTTTAAAAGCAAAGGCTCTGTACTTTCTTTTGATATATTGCATGTTCAGATATTCATACAACAAAATATTCTGGGGCTCATGAAAATTTCGTGAAAATGATCAAAAATGCTGGCGGGGAAAGAGTTACTGTTAAATTGACAGCCCTAATCCAAACTATTAACATCTATTAATGTTAAACTGACAGCCCTAATCCAAATGAGCCTCAATCCAGGTTTTAAAGCACTAGAAAGATTTTACAAGATGCTTATAAATCTGAATAGAGGTCATGGAGTAGAATGAATCCAAATAT
Source organism: Ctenopharyngodon idella (assembly GCF_019924925.1). Lineage (NCBI taxonomy): Eukaryota > Metazoa > Chordata > Actinopteri > Cypriniformes > Xenocyprididae > Ctenopharyngodon > Ctenopharyngodon idella. Next base: position 19,767,980 of record NC_067227.1, read on the forward strand.
GCTTAAAGCCTCTGAATGAATCCCAAAGCATCCCAAAACCCACAAAAAGCACACGCAAGAATAGAGAATACAAAGAGATCAGCTCATTTCCACTCCAAGGATTTGTAGCAACAATAAGTAAATAAGCTTTTGTATTGATTTTTGACTATAGGTGAGGTTGCTGGACTCATTTCTGTCATGGTAATGAGGAGAAATGAACTACTTTTAAATGGCATCACTGCAAGTGACATGGTGTGGTTAACACATTTAGCATCTCAACTACAATGTGAACTACACAGTACCTTTAAAAAAAAAAAAAAAAAAAAAACAGACTTCGATTAATGCCTTTCTTTAAAACAACTTAGTAGATGAAAAAAAAAAAGAATGAATCAAAAAAGTGAATCAAAGCTGCAATCATGGAGTGACATGTTTGCAGAGGTGAGCACTGATTGGCTGTTCGGTGATTATGCTAGTGAAGCTATGGGGTGGAGTTTAGCACTACCAAAGCTTCACTACTATACCAATACCTTGCAGTGGGTGGAGCTTATAGGAACGCCCACATTTGAGGCAACAAGCACTGTTAGAGCGCTCATTACTTCAATGCAAAATCCACTGTGAAAAGACGACAAATGACAAGACAAAGACAGATAAAACATAAGAGACACACACAGCATGGAGCAAGACACCAGTGGCACGAGCATACGTGGACAAATACACAGCAACATGCCATGAGAGAGATGAGGAGGGGACAAAGAGATGATGTGGTGAAGCATCACTTAAACACAAATCTGTGAAAAGAAGACTGAGGTTATTTCATTCTGTATGCACCAAGGCCACGTCCGAGAGAAGAGGAGGGAGAACTCGTCTTCATTTCTAAAGGGTTTGAGAGAGCCGTCTTAGCTTTGATGAGAGAGTTCATTGTCCCAGGATTGACATCAGTGTGAAGTAAAGTTGATTTATAATCATCAGAAACAGCGACCAAGCCAATGACATCAGTAACTGGATGACTCCCATCAGAGAACCTAGGATGCCTGCCAGAGTAATCGTGATTAAAAATAAATACCTCAAATGACATGAAAAAGAGGTGCTTAACTTTCAGAACTTTCATCCTCTTCAGAAGGTCAAGTAACATATTATATGAGATGCTTTATTTTATATTTGTTACATACGTTTTGGAGAATTTTTTCAACCCGTTACTAAAAATGTTGGAAATGTTGTCTAAATTATGGGTAACACTTCATAATAACGTTCAGTTATAAGTCATTTATAACTTATTAGTTAATGATGAACTAATCATTTACAAAACATGACTATACATTCATAAATGATTAATAAGTGACGTTAACATTTTACTAATGGTTTGTTCATTTTTTCATGATTAACAATTGTTTATTGAGATAATGGATACAAAATTTTGACAAATACTTCAATGATTTATAAGTGATAAATGTATCAACTAATAACTTAAACCATCTACTAATGATCTGTTTGATTTCACTATGTACAAATAATTTGAGATAACTTAAAACATAATTTTTTTTAAGATAACTTACAACACATTTGTAAATCGTTAACATACCACTTATTAATCATTTATGAACGTAGTCATGTTTTGTAAATGATTTGTTCATCATTAACTAATAATTTATAAATGACTTATAACTGAATTAATAAAACATTCATAAAATGTTAGTATATCACTTATTAATCATTTATGAATGTGTAGTCATGTTTTGTAAATGATTAGTTCATCATTACCAAGTTATAAGTGACATCTGAATTAATGATACATTCATAAAATGCTAACATATCACTTATTAGTCATTTATGAATGTATAGTCATGTTTTGTAAATGATTAGATCATTAACTAATAAGTTATAAGTGACTTATAACTGAACATTATTATTAAGTGTTACCAAATTATGTCTAATAATGCAGTCATAAACCTGAATTATCCTTATTTTCTAACAATAAAAAACAAATGTAATAATTTAAGCTAATTTAGACTGATAAGTATTTAACAACACTTCAGAAAATGATTAAATATTTGTTGGTAGATATTGACAGTTATTTTAATATTATTTATATACTATCATATTATTTTGAATTGGCTTTTATATTTATTTTATTTTTTATTATTTAATTTTAGTTTTAGTCATTTTATTATAAGCTTTTGTTTTTTATTAGTTCAAAAAAAAAAAAAAAAAATTATATATATATATATATATATATATATATATATATATATATATATAATACATTTATTAGTTTAAAAATAAATCTTTAAAATATTTAGCTTTAATTTTTATTGTTTAAGCTTTAGTATTTTTAGTATTTCAGCTTAAACTTTTATTTCAGTTAATTGCCGAGGCAACATTTCTAATTTTAAGTCATTATTTCAGTAAACAAAAATGATTTTTAATAGTTTTAGTTAAATAACGCTGGTTATTTATCAGCTTATATTTCCCATAAATTAAAAAAAAGCACTGAACCAAATTCTTCTTACAACCTAACTGTGCTTACAGTACCTTAACTTTAGTAACAGGGTTCAATGGTTGAGCTGGACAAATGCAGTCAACAATAATAATTCAGAAAATTTAAATGAGATTATTTACTTATCTAAACATTATGCTTGTGGTAAATAAGGCTAAGCATTTTTCTATAATGAATTATAATTATAAAACTGTATCATTGTATGATTTTAACTGATTACAGTGAGGACAGGATAAAATAAGATGTTAGACATCTGATTGATTTTGAAACTCCTACTTCTCATACTATGTTCATTTTATGTTTTATCTAATAGTTCTTTTTGTAAGTACATGTGATTTGTGCATTTATTGTTGCAGGACAGCGCCCTATTTGTGGACAGGGTGTCAAGTGTGTCAAGTGTTACTGTGCATCATTATTTGTGATTCACAACAGCATCATATGCTGAAAGCTGATTTTGGCAGCTCTTGTTCCCTGTAAAAACAGACAGCTCCCTCCTCTCTCCAGGTGGTGTGGACACAATAACCTGAGGGGACCAGCTGAGGTCTGACCCAATCTTTACCTTGCAGTGTGTCGTACTGATTGGAAGTCCGATATTGGACGCCAAAACAACAGTGAGCGCTGAGGCCAGCTCAATAGTGAATCCACTGCGGGGGGAGGGCAACAGAACACAACTTTATACAGTTACACCTGCAGTTAAACCAGTAATGACAATGCATGCCACGGAGAGAGGCTGGTACACACGTACTGCATGCAGGTCTGGAGGAGCGGAAACATTTTAACAGGCATGCAAGAAGTCCACGAGGAGTTGAAGGTGGTGCAGTAACAAGAAAACAGGGTTGACAGGTTTTCTTTCAGTTTTTGCCTATAAAATGTGTCAGTATATATGTGTGTGCACGCATGCAGGTGGAAACAGCGGCAGCCTTGTGGTGATTACGGTTGTGCTGAAATTGTGCTGATAAACTCTCCTGTGGCCTCTTAAAACACACACAGACAGCAGGAACATGTGGGTAAGATATGCAGTGCGCACAAACAAGCAGACAAACCATCCACAAAATCATGCAAACCTATCTAATCAGCAAGTTTTGAAATAAGGCATACTTGCATTATCCCCAAGTTAAAGTGCTCCTATTATGCTCTTTCGGAAATTACCTATCATGTAGTGTGTAATATATAGCTATGTTTGAGTGTAAAAAGTTTACAAAGTTTCAAAGATCAAAGTACAAATAAATGGAGTTATTAGCTGGGTTTTCATGCAAACGTGAAGTGAATCTTTTTAAAGTTCGCAAAAAAAACAACAACAACAAACAAATGTGATTTAGGTGCGTTTCCATCAAGCTGTTCGAGCGGATGACAGTGGTATTGGTAACCTAGTAACAAACAGTAAATAAAACAACATCAGCAGAAACAGCTGATTAGTCACGTGGATTTACTGTTCGCTAAGTTGCGTTTCCATCTCCAAATTAGTCGCATTAACTCTTTTTCGCACAAATCAAAAACCACCTCAAGCAAGCGTAAAAACTTTTTTGCGAATTAAGGGTTTTTTCCCCCCGAAATTTGACGTTTCCATCACTCGTTTCTGATGCGATACTTCAAAATGCGCATAAAAACAGTGATGGAAACATAGCTATTTTCTGAACTGCATGAAACGAGTCTTCAGTAATTCCAGTATTAAATCCTGCATGAATCGATTTAGGTTTGTAACAAATTTGCTTAATGCCAGCATATGGTCTTCATTGGCTAGGTCCCTCAAACACTGTACATCAGCTTGTGGAAAGCTAATTGTGGTGAATTTTGATTCATCATGGGTTTTTCTGTTTTACCACCTGTATTGTTATGGTGGTTATCAATAAGTTATAAAGGGATAAAGCAGATTTTAGTACTTTAGTGGGATGGAATATTAACATTGCATCAGTTAATGAAATATATGTTTTTTTTTTACAGTAAGTTTAAGTCCCGCAAAACCTCAAATGTTGATACCGTATTTTTTACAGTGAAGTATTGGTGACCACAGCTGCCATTTTTAACGGTAAATTTAAGTCCCGTAAAACCTAAAAGGTTGCTACGGTATTTTTTTACGATAAAGTACTGGCAACCACAGCTGGTGGTTTTTAACTGCAAATTTAAGTCCCGTTGTATATTATGAGAAAATGAAAGTGGTTTTTTTTTTTATTTTTTACTTTGGATGCATGTAAACCTATTGTAGGAGACCTCCAAAACAAAATTAGGAACCTTTAAAATAGCATAATAGGGACACTTAAAAAAAACAAAAACAACTCCTTCCTGTCAACAAACATCAAAGCCAAAGAGCAACTGACAGATGCTGAGGTCATGTCGATTGTTATTTTTGTGAGCTATGCAAGGGAACAGGGCTGGGAACATGGCCACCTGATCCATACTCACTTAGATTGTCATGCAGGATTATAGAGTGACCCTTCAATGTGAAACCTCTACCATCACTAACACGTATTTTGATAAACTGCTAATTTGCGAGCAAATCAATATAATTTACAAATAATACGATTTCTATAAATAACACAATACTAACTTTTTAATAACAATCCTAATTTTTTTCCAATCCTTAACCTTTATGAATTTTCTTTTTTGTTAATGTTTGTTGTTACTATATATATATATATATATATATATATATATATATATATTTTTTTTTTTTTTTTTTTTTAAATTGGCAACGCTATATTAATGCTACATATTTAACAACCATGCAGCATTTTTCTGGGAAGTTGTAGTTCCATGTAAATCAATAGGATTTTTTAACAATAAAATTCCAGCCACTTAAAATATTAGAGAGAAAAAGGCGGAAAAATTGTTACTTTAACTTCTAATATCAGATACTTTGATTTGTAAATAAACAGTGTGCCATGAAATGATCCAGGTTTAATTGCATCTAAGGCAGTGTTACTTTAGTATTACTGAGATATTATTATATTTTCTTTTTTAATTAGTTTTTATTTTAGTTAAAATTTTAGTTTATTAGTTTTTTTTTTTTTTTTTTTTTTATATGTCCAAATAGTTTTTATAATATATATTTTTTATTTCAGTATTTTTTGGTACATTAGCTAAATGAAAATGAGAAATATTTCCTTGGCAACTAGCTGAAATAAAATAAGTTTGTTTATAAAGTTACAGTTTATAAAACTTATTTTATTTCAAGTAACAAAAATGTTTTTTTTTTTTTATGGTTTCAGTTTTAGTTAACAATAATAATAATAACCCTGACCTAAGGAAAAATGTAAGTGAAGATGGATGACATATTGACGGTAAAAAAAAGTCATGTTCAGGGTTCACAGCCTGAGTGTAGTGACATTAATATAATTTCTAAATTTAATATTTTAAACATATACACTGTTTTGGAGCTTAGATGTTATTTAAGTCATGTCAACAGAAAAATATTATTAAATTAAAATAATTGGCCTAGTTTAAAGGCTTACTTAAAATAATCATCTTTGGTTTTGGTTTTCGGCAGAGTGTTTCGATCAAGTTACATTTCAGTGTACAGTAGGGCTGGGTATTGACACAAATTCCAAAAATTCGATTCGATTTCGATTCACAAGCTTGCAATTCGATTCAATTCTGATTAAATTCGACTCGATTCAATATCGATTATTTTAGATATATATAAGTAACAATAGCTACATGCCAAATTTTCTCAAGGAAAAAAAAAAAATCTCTCAACTAATGCTGTAAGCTATACATGGGAATCAGTTCTACATTACTATAATATCAAAGGTTAAAATTACCTGATTTGTATACAAACACCTAAATTAGTGGAAGTTATCCTTAAATCAGTAAAAGTTTTTATAATAATAAAGTTAAAATACTAACTTTACAATTATGTAATTATATTTCTACTCCAATTCGTTTTTTGAAATACATTACTTAAATGGTGGCTGTTATAAAACTTGACGGATTTATTCAAACATGCATTAAATATTGAAGAACATTATAAATTATAACGAATGTGTAATATGGTGCATATATTTAGCAAAATGCTATTCTCTAGAGTTCAGTTTTATAGCTGACGAGTTATGGTCACTGAATATGGTTTTTCTGAGGTAAATGTGACGTTACGTGACATTGCTTACAAGCTGTTTTATTGACGTCTTTCGCATTTGAATCACTGATTGAGCTATTCCATGAGACAGAATACGGATTTCGGTAAGTTGTACTGTATCTTTCAACATACCTTTGGGTGTTCATTCATGTTTATTTCGCGCTGTAACTGGTATTAAAGCTGAGGAGATGATCAGTTCACGCGCTTCGTGTTGCCGCCTCTCTTGATCTGAGGCTACAGCCATCTGTTACGCCACATTAAACAGCGCCAAAACGGTTATTTTTTTGAATTTCAGAATAAAATGGACAGAATTTGAAATCTGAGACTTTGTTTCATATCAAAAGTAACAAAGCACAAAGCTTATTGCCATTTATTGGATTTACAATGTTCTATTCATTCATCAACTGAAAACAGACTAGACTAATCAATTCTTGGGATTTAAGAATCGATATCGGTTCGTAAAAATGAGAATCAATTAAAATCGAGAAATCAATATTTTTTACCCAGCCCTAGTGTATAGTAATCACAATTTCTTAACAAGCATCCTTATAAAAATTATCTGCAGCTCATTTTCTCAGAACAATGATGAGACTTCTTTTTATAGGGTGAAATCTTTTGTTCTTATTATCAACTTGAGCTCATTTGTTTTTGACAGTTTGTCTTGTTACTAAGAGAACGCAAGGTCGCTGAGGCCATGTGCACAAGTGTCTTGCTAAATTTAGCAAACCCAGGCAGTTCTGAGCGGAGGGTGCAAAACAGTGACTGGCCTCTTTAAACTGCCTTTATTCTAAAGTGTGTTAAAAATGTAAATTACGGTCATTCTGAGGTGAATTTTAAACGGATTTGTGGTGGCAACACAAAGAGGGATTGAGGGCAAGTACCCAAACGAGAGAGAAGAAAAGCCGATATACAGAACTAATCTAGCAAGATTTCAATATCAGATAAACTGTTGTGACCCTGCAGCTAAAGCACATGCTCCGTTTCTGTAGACTACGATTACACCTTCAGCACTGCTTTAGGACCAAGAGGAAGGTTTTAGTTCTGTCAGATTTTTACACCAAAACTGGTCCTCCATTTCTGCTATTTTCCAGTTGCTACAGGAAAAGATAGACAGCTTTTGTATAGTCAGAAATAAATAAACATGGAAAAATGGTGTGTTTTTGACATGGGTTAACCGTAGGAGGCCACTTATATTAAGCCTGCTGTACACTGTGCAGTTTTTCTGTCCATTCTAATTAGAGTAGATTATACATGAAATGAACCCAGAGAGAACCTGGGTGACATTCCAAAATGGAAAAATTATGGCCAAAATCGCACAGTGTGCACTGGGCTTAAGAAGACTTCTTACACTGCTGGATTAATCACCACATCTGCATGCAACAGAAGCACACACATCAACCATCATGCACAGACGTCATGCACTCGGCCAAAATGCTGATCTCACCTGGAGGGGGTGATTGGAGTGAGGTCTTTGCCCATCGTTTGAATTACACGGCGACCCCAAACCCACAATCCAGCACAGATTCCCAAGCCGCCATAGAGCAGCAGCCAGACCGGTGTGGCCGCTTCCTGCATCACCCCACCCTGGTCGTATATCATCCACAGGGCCACCAAAGGACCAATTGCATTACTGCAGAAAAGACAAAACAAACAGAGGAAAATTACTACAACAAGGATACAAATTGTAAGGAGATCAAGCCATGTGGTCTTTAAATCAGCATATTACTTTAACTCTGCCACAAAATTTATCTTGATTACGAAATGAGAACTTTTTTTTAACAAGTACACTACTACTGTTCAAAAGTTTGGGTAAGTTTTTTTTTTAATGTTTCTGAAAGAAAACTCTCACCAAGGCTGCATTTATTTAATCCAAAATACAGTAAAAAGTTAGTAAAAATAGAGTAGAAAGATCAAAAGAACAGCATTTATTTGAAATAGAAATCTTTTGTAACATCATTACTGTCACTTTTGATAGATTTAAAGGGTTGGTTCACCCAAAAATGAAAATTCTGTCATTTATTACTCACCCTTATGTTGTTCCACACCTGCAAGACCTTCGTTCATCTTTGGAACACAAATTAAGATATTTTGATGAAATCCGAGCGCTCTCGGACTCCTCAATAGATAATTTAACCATCACTTTCAAGTTCCAGAAAGGTACTAAAGACAGTTAAAATAGTCAACGTGACTACAGTGGTTCAACCTTCATTTTACGAAGCGACGAGAATACTTTCTGTGCGCAAAAACAAAACAAAAATAATGACTTTTTTCAACAATATCTTCTGTGTCATTCTCCTACGCTTTTTACGTCCAGTGTCTCCTATGCTTTTTAAATCCGGCTCAGTACTGGCAGTACTGACCCTTCACAACCCAAAGCAAGTAAAAAACATATATTCACATATTCAAGAAGTGCAGTACAAAGTTTATAATACCCATACACATATTCCATCAGTACAATAAATCCAAACATAGCAAATGAACACAAATATACAAAGCATTTACAAATTCATAACTACTCAGTCCCTTCAGCATACTTTTACGAATTACCCTTTAACGTGTTGGAAGTTTTTTAGCTTGGATCATCAAAGTCTTTTAGGAATGCCCGTGGAGCGTTTGTATAGTCCATAACTTGAATCGTATCCAGTTCAAAATAAAGAAATAAAACCCACCCCTAAATACAAATAAATTAAATATAATTAGCACAAAAACAAAATAACAATCGAATTTACAAAATCCCATAAAAATAAACAATAGCAAAAGAGAGTTAAACTTACACTTCCCCTAGCACGACTGGTTTACCGTCAGTCTCCGTTTACATCAGGATAGGTGCACAATGTCTCTCTGTACACGGCTTCAACAAGCGTTTCAAACATTCCATACACAAGCGGGAGATTCAAATAGTCCATACACAGCGGGAGAGCGAAACATCAACGAGAGTAATTGAACTGCCATGTGAAACGCAAAGGTGTCTCCTGACACCGGACTTTTTCTTTTTCCGCTGTGGAGATGACGTCACTCATCTAGTAGCTCGTTATTTAAAGGGAACAACCTTTAAAGTTCATCAAATGAAGTTCGCTACATCATGTTGACAGTTTTAACGATGTCTTTAGTACTTTTCTGGACCTTAAAAGTGGTTGATAAATTGCTGTCAGACAGCGCTCAGATTTCATCAAAATATCTTAATTTGCGTTCTGAAGATGAATGAAGGTCTTATTGGTTTGGAACGACATGAGGGTGAGTAATAAATGACAGAAATTTTCATTTTTTGGGTGAACTAACCCTTTAATGTGTCTATTACTTCAATGTCTTGTACAGCATCTTAAATATTTTGTGCTAGCAGAAGTGGTCATTTTTTTATAAATTAATTTGCCCCCCTAAAACTAGTGATAATTTCAAATAATTTGAATGCACAAATAAATATAATTACTATAAAATATTAATAAAAAACTATTGTTAACACATTTTTATTTTTGTGATTTTTCTAAGGTGGAGAAGTGACAGGAAATGATAGGGAGAATTTTGTTTAAACTTAACACTAAATAAAAACACAACAATCAAATTGTCACCAATAAAACCAATATAAAGATTTCAACCATTTAAGGCATTAAGCAGCTGAAGTTAGCCTAAACTCATGGCCACGTCTCACATCTTAACAGTCTGGATATGTGCCAAATCATCTGTAGAGCCGTGAACTAGATCTGTGGCATTCAACTGAGGGCTTGTTCTCAGGACACACTAATGCTGTGGAATGTGAAGAAACGATGCAAATAGTACAGTAGGTCTTATTCTGACCTCGCTAATCTCACACTAAAAAGCAAAAATACTAAAAAGAAAATACTAAAGTTTCTCAAAAGCATACTGAAACATAAGAAATACCTGTAGTAGGAAAAAGAATCTTGGTCTTGAAACCTATAAATACTTCAAGTGGCATACCTGACATCGTTCCCCCCATGAGCAAACGATCCAAAACAGGCGGTGAGGATTTGCAGGAAGTGGAAGAGCAGGTAGACTTGAGGCTTATCCTTCTCCTCCTTGTCCTCATCAACACAGTCCTCCAGCACACCTTCAGCAGGGACCCGGGGCTCCCTTTTATCTGCTGCCAACTTCACATCCACATCGCCTTCCTCTGCTTCAATCTCGGCCTCCGCAACCGCGTTACAGTAGCTGGAGTAGCTGTCATAGCGCAATCGCTTCTTCGAATAGAAGACGCTGTCGCCCACTAGCTTCTCGCTATCCTCTGGAGGAGGGGCGCTGGACTCCGACCGCATCAGGGGCTGCACCGGCATGCCACAGATGGCTGCTGTGTAGCATGTGTAGCTGTTGTTGCGGCGAAGGTGACGGTAGTTGTTGTCGGGACGCGAGCCACTGCGCTCATCCTCCAGGCGGCCCAGGTGGATCTTGTGTAGGAGGTCCTTGTAAAGACCAGAGTCCTTGTGAACCGTGTGATAGACTTGGCCGTCGCTGCGCATGTGTCCGTCAAAGCTGAATCCCCCATTGGACACGGGTGACTTGAGGCAGCCGTTCGTCATGGAGTTGGTACGACCTGACATAAAAAAAATAAAAAAAACGAAATAAACAAACATATAAGGTCAGCGTAGGACATTTTAGTCAAATGGAACCCATTAAAAACAAGATAACCATGTCCTTTTACGTACCATAGACTCTGCCGTTGGGCAGGACGGTGCCTCCATTAGCCAGGCTGTTCAGCTCCCCTGTCGACTCCTCTGTCAAGGGCAGCACTGCATCGTTGCTGTTTTTCGCACCTGGAAGCTCTTTAAACACAGGAGCTTCCTCTTCCTCCTCCGGAATTTTATCCAAACTCTCATCAGAGATGCGGGAAAGAGCATGTGCTTTCTTCAGGCGACCTGTTTGGCAGAAAAAGGTAGGAAATCATTGATAAGAAAGGTATCAAAATTAGGTATCAAAAATAGGAATGCACAATATATTGGTACCAAATTGGTTAATGCCCAATGTTTTTTTAATGATCGTATCCGTATCCATATTGGATATTTAATTTTGCTTGATCATTTCTTTTTTTTTTTTTTTTTACATTACCTTTGTAATCATTTAACACTGTAAACACTGATTGTAATCAATTACAGTATTTTCCAGGATACAAGTTGTGTTTATAATCTGAAACATGCTGCAACATATATTTCAAAGCAACTTATAAAATGCACGTCAAGCACGCAAAACATGAGCAAAGTGCACACATTCAGAGTGTGCATACAAGCTTATTTGTATAGCGCACGTCCCAAACACTGGTAGTTGCAGTTTTGCTTTAAATAATTTGTTTAGGCTTGTCATTTATAATAAATGTTGATTATAATGAATGTCTCATTTATTTGTTTAATACTTATATATTTTTATTCCTTTTCTGTTCTGAATACCATTAAACATTCAGAATTAAAATGTATATAGTTTTCATAATGTTTGTAAACACTTTGTTTTATTTACCAGTATTTTACATTATTTCTGAATGTAATGATAAAATGTGGAGTATACACCAATGTATGTGGGTTTTTTTTCTCTCAACAATGCAATTTTAACAGGGTGTGACTTATAGTCAGACGTAACTTATTTTCCAGAAAATACGGTCATCTTTAAAGGGTTAGTTCACCCAAAAATGAAAATTATGTCATTTATTACTCACCCTCATGTCGTTCTACACCCGTAAGACCTTCGTTCATCTTCAGAACACAAATTAAGATATTGTTGATGAAATCCGACGGCTCAGTGAGGCCTCTATTGAGAGCAAAGCCACTGATCCTCTCAAGATCCATAAAGGTACTAAAAACATATTTAAAACAGTTCATGTGAGTTCAGTAGTTCTACCTTAATATTATAAAGCGACGAGAATATTTTTTGTGTGCCAAAAAAACAAAATAACAACTTTTCAACAATATCTCGTGATGGCCGATTTCAAAACACTGCTTCATGAAGCTTCTGAGCTTTATGAATCTTTTGTTTCGAATTAGTGATTTGGATCTCCTATCAAACGGCTAAACTTTTGAAATCACGTGATTTTAGCTCTCCGAACCACTGATTTGATTTGAAGCTCCGAAGCAGTGTTTTGAAATCGGCCATCACGAAATATTGTTGAAAAGTCGTTATTTTTATTTTTTTTCGGCGCACAAAAAGCATTCTCGTTGTTTTATAATATTAAGGTGGAACCACTGTACTCACGTGAACTGGTTTAAATATGTTTTTAGTACCTTTATGGATCTTGAGAGGTTCAGTGGCTTTGCTTTCGATAGAGGCCTCACTGAGCCATCGGATTTAATCAAAAATATCTTAATTTGTGTTCCGAAGATGAACTAAGGTCTTACGGGTTTAGAACGACATGAGGGTGAGTAATAATTGACATTATTTTCATTTTTGGGTGAACTAACCCTTTAAAACATTTTTTTTTTTCATACTGAACATTATAATGTTGCATTTAAAAATATTTATTTTAGTTTTAATGTTTTATTTCAAATGTGCACCACCATTCAAATGTTTGGGGTCGGCAAGATTAATATTATAACAAAAATATTACTACGATTTAAAACAACTGTTTTCTATTTTAATATATTTAAAAATGTATATCCTGAGATATCGAAGGTGAATTTTCAGCAGCCATTAGTTCAGTCTTCAATGTCACATGATCCTTCAGAAATCGTTGCTGATTTGATGCTCAAGAAACATTTGTTATAATTATCATTTTGTTGAAAACAGATTGTGCTGCTTAATATTTTTATGGAAACCATGATACATTTTTTTCAGGATTCTTTGATCTTTAAAAAGTGATACTTATAAGGACACTTATAATGTTACAACAGATTTCTATATCAAATAAATGCTGTTCTTTTGAACTTTCTATTCATCAATTTAATGCATCCTTGTTGAATAAAAGTTAATTTCTTTTATTAATACATAATTAATAAAAGATTTTAATTAATAGAGCCATCATTTTATTATCAGTGCATCCCTAATCAAAAGAAATGTTCTTTGCTGAACAGAGGGGGGATTGGGGGATGAACTGGTGAAAAGCTGAAAATTAAAAGCAGCATTTACAAGATTACAGTGAAAACAACAATCAAGCAAACAATCACTAATAAACATGGATAATCCATGCGTGAAAAACTGTGATATCGGTATGATTACCACTGGCCCTTTTAAATTGAGCAGTGATAATGAACAACAAGCACTTTAAATTAGTGCCTCTCATATTTAATGCTAATTTGACCTTTACTAATAGAATTGATCCTTCTCAAAAGCTTAAGAGCCAATAAATAAATAAATCAGATTTTTACAATATCTCACATGGGAAACCGCACTATGAAATAGATCCTTGATCTGAAAACAAATTCAATAAAGCATGCAACAATTCAACAACACGTTGATCCGTGAGTGAAAGCAGTGCTTTAACATATAATTTCATTAGTGATTCATTTCATTAAGGCACTTCTCTCAATCAAAACATGTGGGCAGCCAATCTTGCATTGAAAAAGGTACAGCGACTGCACAACGTCCGTGTGACTCATCTGAAAAAAATGGCGATGTTCTCAAATAAACAGCTTCAGTTTATTTGCTTTTCATTTCTCTCAGCATCAGTCAAACACAACATGGGCCCACAAGCCAGAGCCAACAAAAGATAGTCTTTACATTACAGAGCGCCCCAGCAGAGCAGCAGATGTTAGGCAAATCCTTCCCCTCATGCTGAGTCACATCTTTGACTTTTTCCAAAGCTAGATTAGAAATAACATCTAACTTAATGGCCAGATGTCAAGTGCACAAACAATTTCTGCAAATGTAGTTAGTATACAATCACAATTGTCCTCAGACAATTGATTCCTAATCAGAAAAAGAAATAGAACATTTAGGGCAAATGGTACAGAGATCTAAGACAGACATTAAAAACACCTAAAACCACTAGTCTGCGGGAGGGAAAAGGACAGTACGTACTTGCTATTTTCCTTCTCATCCAGGGGCAAACAAAAAACCAGACCACACCGGCGCATACCACAGCACCAGCCAAGGTAATGAGGGCAATAGCCCAGACGGGGAGCATCTCCAAGCCCAGTACTGCACAATAAAGAAAGAGCGTGACACGGTCACACACATAATTAAAGTTTGCTGTGAGATTTAAAAACAATCAAGTGAATACATTTTAAAAGTAAAGGCATTTATATGCAAAGCTGTATCAAAACAATGTGGCCTATTCAATGACACTTATTCAGTGACAACAAACAAACTCAAGGCAGATCAAGGACGTCTCTTGGGTGAATGTGCTATCATTTCAAGACTGGCTTACAGGGAGCTCCAGTGTACATGATGGAGAAGGTGTTGATTCCGATGGTCGAAGCGTAGAAGAGGGGCAAAGCGCGGAGACCATTGGGAACAGGGTCATCCTGTAATGGACAGATCGCAGAAAGAACATCAACTCTGAATAAAACCACAAAGACTTCAGGAATAAGGACAAAACATTTCCAATTTTACATTTATTGCTCATTTCTTTTGTTTATTAAAGTCACTGTGTGATTCTTTAATAAAAGTAGTTGCAATGTTTTGTAGCTTAAAAGAACAAATAAGTTGTTTTAGTATTTTTTATTTAGCATTATAGTATTATTTATTATTTTGAATGAGCTTTTATTTTTAAATATTTAGTTCTCACTTTAATTTTATGTAATTTTGTCATTATTAGTATTTGTTCTATTTAGCTTTTGTTCAATTAATTTTTATTTCTAGTAATTTTAGTATTTCAGTTTAAACTTATTTTAGTTAGTTGCTAAGTCAACATTTATAATTTTCATTTTTAAGTTTTTTTTTTTGTATCTAATATTTATATTTTATTTTATTTCAGCTTTAATTCAATTAGTTATTTCAATTAGTTTTAGTTAAAAATAACACAGATTTAAATACGGTCTTAAAGGGATAGTTAACCCAGAAAATGAATATTCAACCCTGTTTTATTTGAAACACAAAATGAGACATTAGGCAGAATGTCCAAGCTGTTCTTTTCCATAAAATGAAGATGAAGCTTGGGTTAATCATCAAAACGGGGAAAAAAAAAGAAAAAAGAAAAAAAAAACGTTGTCTATTTCAGAGCAGAACATTTTCAGTTATAGCTGCACGATTCTGGATAAATTGAGAATCACTTTTTTTGTTGTTTGTTTAAAATAGAGATCACAGTTCTCCCAAGACTCAGAATAGACAACTAAACAAAATAACATGTAATTAAACAACACATAAAAAGAAAAAAAATATTGTTTTGAATGAATGATTCAATTACTTTCTCATAAAAGACTTCACTTGTTTACTGGATGAATCAGCATGTTTGAACAAATCTCTTGAATGAATGATTCAATGGCAAATACATTTTTTTTTAACAGTCACTTGTCGCCAACTACTTTGTAAATAATACAATTCTTATTACTTTCAAAAGGTGATTTTGATCGCTACCATAGACATCAGTGTTTATATATGAACTATAAACTTTTTATCCCAGTACTTCTGTGATAATTTGAATTATTGTAACACAGATATAATGATACTATGTGGTTGAAAAGACTGCTTGTTTATAAGTTTCTTACCTATACAACACCTGCTCTCTCTGGCTCAGTGGCAGCGCCAACGCAGATTTGAATGTTCACTGTGATTGCACTTGTCAAAGGTTTAACAGACATAGCCGAATCATCGTCATTTAGGAATAAGAACGCATGGGTGTTTGAATCGAGATCTTTTACTGATTAATCATGTAGCTCTATTTTCAGTATAAATTAAATGTAAAAAAAAAAAAAACTTATGGCTTCAGAAAGCGTTGAATATAGCACACACGTAGTATGGACAGCTTTTATGATTTTGGTTATTATCTTATGAATTTTCTTGTCTTTTTGGAGCTTGGTGTTACAGTGTATCACATTTTACTTGCATTATACAGAAAATAGCTGCTTGTACATTCTACTAAGCATCTCCTTTTATTTTTCACAGAAGTAGAAAGTCACACAGAACAGGCTGATGAGCAAAAGAAGAATTTTCATTTTTAGGTGATCTGTTCCTTTAAACCACTGTGCTTATGTGGCCACAGGTAAGAATGCATTTCCTAGCTCCTAACTCTTTAAGGCTTAAATATTTAAGTGTTTACAGAAGCAGAGCCTACACCAGGCACACATTTAAAAGATGAACTGCTGTCGACTGCAAAGCAGTTGCTGTGACATCGCAGATGAGCTATTGTCAAAGCAAAGCAATCTAAACAGCCACAGGCAGTTACTTGGAAATATAGCTGAATGCACATTAATCAGTAAATATAATGAAAACATGTGAGGTCTAACAAGGACTCGTTATGGACCGGTATATAACACTGAAGTAGGCTGCATGATACTGAAGAAAAATTTGATTTTTTTGCAATAACTTAATGTGATATTCGAAATGAGATACAATAATGCTTTAAGTGTGTAAAATAAATTTAAATTATATTTAAAAACTGAAATCGATATAACCAACATACATTTTTCACATTCTTTCGTGAGAAGAAAGCATCCCTACAACTTCAGTGTAAACCAGGGGGTTTAGGTAGTCCTACATTAGCTTTAACAGAAACTGAAATGTAAAAAATAAAAACACTGCTTTGTCTTTACTGTATAAATTAAATATATACTGATTCTTATTAAAGCTTCAAAAAGTTATTCAGTCAAGAGCAGCGAGATTTTCTCTTTGTCTTTTGTTGTTTGATTAACATTAATCACAAAGAACGCTGCACGAATCCAATATGTTGTTACATGCATTATTTCTTTCCCAACTGTTTAATCCACAGACATAACTGACTGTGTTTACATGAATACTCACCAAGACAGGCATTTTGAAATAATTTTGTTTGTATTTGGCCGTATAACTGAATACAGGATCACGCGCTGTCCGAGAGGCAGCTTCCTACGCGCGCGAGTGCTTTTAATAACATTAAGCATGTCACACGTATGTAACAGTCCAGTCTACTCTCTGCATCAACCCAAAACTTGGACTTTTTGTTATCTTCTGGAGTATTAAAATCATGCAGTTATCACAAGCCATTGTGTACATTCGTGATATTTCGATATATCTCTTAGCCCTACTCTGAAGGACTGGGAGAAAACCTCTACTGCACTTTAATGTTTATATTGGATGTGTGAATAAAAGGAGAAAAACACTTAAAGCCTGAGTACTTTGATCATTTTTTTTTTTTTTTTCATTTTGATGAAATTTGTCAAAGCAAGATCAGTGAAGTAGAGTGATGTAAGACAGGTGTAATAGTCGACCCATGACTCACCTTGTTAAGAATGAAATATCTGATGATGAAGAAGAGCAGGCCAGACATCAGGCCAGACAGCAGAGGGGAGATGAACCATGAGGCAACTGCATCAAATAAACAGCAATTACTAAATCAATAGCATACCAATATAATGATGCATTACGCTGCTAGAGGCACAAAGGCCAACATGCGACATTACATCAATTACATATCTCGGTTACAAGAATATTGACAGCAAAAATTAGATAATTTACTCCAGAGAAACAATACATAAACACACACAGTCAAACCAAAATTTATTCAGACACCTTGAACATTTCATTCATTATTACAGTTTATTCACTATAGTTTAAAAAATGGTAATAAAATATGACACGATCTCAGAGTTAAACTGTGTCAGGAAAAATTATTCTTAATTATGTCAGATAACACTTAAGCAAAACATGGTCAGGTCAAAGTGTCTGAATAATTTTTGGTTCCAAATTTTTATCAGTTTTACTGGCAGTCCACTGTATGAAGAATTTTTGGGTATAATATATCACAGTTTACTTTATTTTAAATGAACTATAGTGTCCTGCACCCACTAGTAAAAATATACAAAAAATATCTGAATAATTTTTGGTTTGACTGTACATTACCATTCAAAAATTTGGGGTTGGTGAGGTTTTTACACTTTTTTGAAAGATAGCTGCATTTATTTGATCAATAATGTGAAATATTATTACAATTTACAACTGTTTTCTATTTGAATATATTTTAAAATGTAATTTATTCCTGTAACGTCAAAGCTGAATTTTCAGCATCATTACTCCAGTCTTCAGTGTCACACGATCCTTCAGAAATCATTCTAATATGCTGATTTGATGCTGAAGACACTTTATTATCAATGTTGAAAACAGTTGTGCTGCTTAATATTTTTTTGTGGAAACCATGATAATTTTTTTTTTTTTTTTTTTTTCAGGATTCTTTGATAAATAGAAAGTTCAAAAGAACAGCATTAATTTGATTATTAAAAATGTAAATCTTCTGTAACATTATAAATGTATTAACTATCATTTTAGACCAATTTAATGCAACCTTGCTAACTTAAAGAATTAATTTCTTTAAAAAAAAAAAAAATCTAACCCCACACTTTTGAACAGTGCAGCAAAGCATAGCATTAAGTAGTAAATAGTGCAATAAAAGATGAATTAGACAACAGAAACAAACAGACTGCACTCAGTTGCATCAAAGCAATGAACAAAAATGTTTGCTGGCATGCAAATAACTACCACAGTATGATAAATAATGAAGTTCATTATAGATTTTTTTTTTTTTTTTACCAATTTTGACTAACTGCATCCACTGTACTCCTTTTGTGCCAATAGCAACCATGGAGAAGCCAATAGTAGATCCCACAATGCAATGAGTTCCAGAAATGGGCAACCTCAGAAAAGAGGCAATGAGCTGCCAAACCGCAGACCCTGAAAGAGACGGGAATATGAGTGGGAGGTGGAGCAACAAAAAAAAAAGTCTTTCAGCCATATGTTCTCTTCCCTTCTGTCTTAAATACAGTCTCTAGAAGGGTTTACTATTAAAAACATTACAATACAGCTATTCATTACCAACTGACATTAAAAAAAAATCCCAAAGACCTGTTTGATTTCATTACATAACTTCTTTTAAATCATCTATGCAATGTTCTAACTTTGAGTTTTGCATTTCTAGATTTACATTTTTAGATTAAAATTTTTCCTATAAAAGCTAATTTAACTCAGGCATCAGCTAAGACACTCTATTACAACTCACTATACAACATGTAATAATGAATCCCAGAATCTGGCAGCCTACAAAGAATAAACAAATGCCTCACTAAGCTTCTTCATCATTAATCTTCAAAATGACACACTGAGGTTTCAACTTTACATGAGCCATTACTTACCAACCATAGCGCTGACCTCTCCCGCCATCAGTATCGGCGCCGTGTCATTGTATAAACTGACATCTATAATTCCCTTCCGAATGGTTTCCCCGACCTTGGCACCGAGGAGCATGGAGCCCAGGGTCTCAAATATGGAAGCCAGGATGCAGGCCTGACGTAGTGTCACCACTCCTGACCCGACCGCTGTGCCAAACGAGTTTGCCACGTCATTGGCCCCCACTGAAAATGCCAGGATGAAGGCTATAATGAAGCCAAGCACGACCATCCACAGGTACGTTTCCGTTTCCATTATGGCTTTTGTTCACGCAAAGCTTACAAATGAATCCCAAACAACTACAAAGAACTGGAGTAAGGTGCTGTACTATGAAGGAAATTCTCCTTCGCTTGGTTTTTATTTCTCCCAACTTTCCCCAGGCTAAAAGAGTTCTTGGGGGAGAGGTACACTGCTAACTAAGCCGTTTAACCTCAGTCTGTAGAGTGCTGAGCAGTGTAGGCAGGAGAGAGCATTCCATTGTTTGGCCCTCTAAGTGTCCTGTCCACAAAGACGCCTTCAGCTGTCAAAACAAGAGAGAAAAGGACATCATTACACAGTATTCACACTTTCCTTATAGACTGCGTAATGTAGCCCAAAAAAACATGGGAAATGGAAAAGTTTTCGGGGACATCAAGGAACGTGAGAGATAGGACATGAAAAAAATTAAAATACAGGATTAGGGTAATTTTCCACATATAAAGTACAAAAATGAGGCAGAAACATCAACAAATGGTCAGTAAAAAGAGGTGCTGCTTATCCTTCAGACAATGTTGATTATTAAAAAAAAAAAAAAAAAAGTTTGGGACACATTTAAAACACTGATCCAAGTTTTGTTTTGTTTTTTCTAGTAATAAACATTAAATAAAAATGAATATGAATGAGTAACAGGGTGGTAAATTACCACTCAGGAAGGGCTATCTATAGGAACTAAATGTCAGTTTGTAGTTATTTTCCATAAATAAAAGAAAAATATGTGAAAAAGTCAACTTTTCACATATGGAATGGAATGGAATGTTATATGGTTATCCTCAAGAAAGTGGTTACTATAAACCTCAAGAATTCAACCTTAGGAGTAAGGACATATAAATACATTTAAAACACTGATCTAGTGTTTTTTTCTAGTAATAAACATTTTAAAAGACAAAATTCATAATTACAAATAAATAAATAAATAAATAAATAAACATGCCAGAATGCGTAACAGGTTTGAATATTTGCCACTCAGAAAGTCCAAATAAAAATGTAGAGAAATGCTACATTGTTTGGAATAAGGGGGAAAATCATGTGGTAACAGGATTAATAATCAGAAATTTGTTTTGACTACAATGAATTGAATATTTCAAAAGAATATGTATGTGAAGATTATGATGATATTATGACGTTATTGTATGATTTTAATCGTTGGAAAGAGTCAGTCAAGAACTTTGAAGTGAGACAGACCAAAATAACCATGTTTAGGAGGTGCCATACAGACATGCTAAAATTAAATTATGAAAATTTGCTATATTTTTTTGTAAGTACAATAAAGATGTATTGAACAAAAGACATGGGATTTCAAGGTTTGAAATCAGATATTAAATAGCATTACATAAAACAGAAAGAAAAGCACTTGATCACTTACATTAACTGGCCACCTTACACTATGACACCAAGGGCGAAGCGTTCAGATGTGACCAAGACACAATGTGACTAACACAGTATACGTCCATAACAGAATGTAACAGCGCAGTAAGCACTGCAAAACAATCACTCGTGCTTCACACCTCCTCTCGGCTTCTTGGCTTCGTTTCAGGTTTGAGTCTCCCACCGAGGCGAAGCAGTACAGCGAGTCGTGCTCCAGCTGCACTGTGCAACACTGCAGAGTCGCAGCCCCTAATACCCGCTTACAGCCTCCTCGCTTCCTGCTTTCCCCACTCTAAGAATCTTAGTGGGACAAATTCATTGGAAAACGGCAGGTCTGTAAATGGGCCACTATGTGCTTGGTGAAATCTGATCAGTCCTGTTTATCAGAACGACTGATCCCATAGCACAAGGGGACAGTACGGTATTTAGACCATCAGTCAACAGCTGATGACTGAATGGACTTTAAAGCATTACAAAGACACAGTATACGATCATATAGTGACGTCAAAACCAACACCTGTAAAATTACAGAGCGTTCTCACCACAGACCAGACCTGCAATGCAGAGGGTGAAAAATCACTGCTCAGAACTGATACTGAAGTCAACTCGAGGGGGGACAACGACACATTCTTCCACTTCACTAAGCCTTTTGTTTAAAGGGAATTAAATGTAAACAGTGGGAAAGCCAGACTAATACATGCTCAAGGTATTTACTGATTGTGTGCAAGCGTCACGTGAACGGCAACACCTCACGTATCAAACATCACATGGTTGTCACAAAAGATAGTCTGTATGGTATTTACGTTTATGTTTTAGTCACCCATGGATGTCGTCAACACCAAGATGGCAGAAATAGGAGGTTCGAGAAACCTGTCTGAAACTGTCCTTATTCGATTTAGTGCAGACCACTAACTTTAAAATCGGGTTTCGCAGGCGGGGAAATCGAGTCCTATAGAATTTCGAATCGGCATATTAGAATGATTTCTCAAGGATCATGTGACACTGAATACTGGTATAATGGCAGCTGAAAAATCAGCTTTGACATCACAGGAATAAATAAAAAAAATAATAATAAAAAAAAAAATATATATATATATATATATTTTTTTTTTTTTTTTTTTTTTTTTTCAAATAGAAAAGTTATTTAAAATTGTAATAATATTTTACAATATTACTGTTTTTAAATCACATAAATGCAGCCTAGGTGAGCATAAGAAACTACTTTTAAAACATTTTAGAAAATCAAATCAACCCCAAACGTGTGTGTGTGTGTGTGTGTGTTTATATATTACATGTATAGCTATTCATTTCTTGCATATCTGTTCAATTAAGCAATTAAGTACAAAAACTGCTAGTAGTCAGTGAACTTCTAAAGGAGTTATAATAACACATCCAAGCAGCAGATGTTGGGTTTTTCAGAAAAATATGCACTCTTGAGAAATGTCTAATGCATACTAATAGCAGGTCTGGATTTTAAAGAGGTGCATTTTAGAACTAGTAATGGTTACAACACATTTTTGGAAAACTGATGCAGTGCCGAAACACTGATACTGCCATGTGACATCAGGACAGGGTGATGAGCTGAGACAATTTGGATGAAATTAGATTCTTCTGCTGCTCTTGGAAATTTGAGGTCTATTTCTTTTTGGCCCTTCAGCTCTTTAGCAATCTGTGTAACAGCTTTAGCGGTTCATTTGTTGACAGCACCTGTCAAAGCCTATTTTTCATACTATTATTGAACTGATTCTTTTTATGAGAATACAACCACCTTATTCACTATTCAGAGAATCAGATATCAACAATAATCTACATTATTATTTGTTCACAAGGTTGACTTTGTTTAAAGGGTTAGTTCACCCAAAAATGAAAATAATGTCATTTATTACTCACCCTCATGGCGTTCCACACCCGTAAGACCTTTGTTAATCTTCGGAACACAAATTAAGATATTTTTGTTGAAATCCGATGGCTCAGTGAGGCCTCCATAGCCAGCAATGACATTTCCTCTCTCAAGATCGATTAATGTACTAAAAACATATTTAAATCAGTTCATGTGAGTACAGTGGTTCAATATTAATATTATAAAGCGACGAGAATATTTTTGGTGCGCCAAAAAAAAAAAAGACTTATATAGTGATGGCCGATTTCAAAACACTGCATCAGGAAGCTTCGGAGCGTAATGAATCAGTGTGTCGAATCAGCGGTTCGGAGCACCAAAGTCACGTGATTTCAGCAGTTTGGCGGTTTGACACGCGATCCGAATCATGATTCGATACGCTGATTCATAATGCTCCGAAGCTTCCTGAAGCAGTGTTTTGAAATCGGCCATCACTATATAAGCCGTTATTTAGTTTTTTTTTGGCGCACCAAAAATATTCTCGTTGCTTTATAATATTAATATTGAGCCACTGTACTCACAAGAACTGATTTAAATATGTTTTTAGTACATTAATGGCTCTTGAGAGAGGAAATGTCGTTGCTGTCTATGGAGGCCTCACTGATCCATTGGATTTCAACAAAAATATCTTAATTTGTGTTCCGAAGATTAACGAAGGTCTTACGGGTGTGGAACGGCATAAGGGTGAGTAATAAATTACATTATTTTCATTTTTGGGTGAACTAACCCTTTGAAATGTGAGAAATGCAATCAGTCTGGGACTATACTTACAACTTAAGACATACTTAAAGAGTTAGTTCACCTAAAAATGAAAATTCTGTACTCACCCTCATGTCGTTCCACACCCATAAGACCTTCGTTCATCTTCGGAACACAAATTAAGATAATTTTGATGAAATCCGAGGGGTTTTTTTTATCCTCCATAGACAGCAATTTAACCACCACTTTCAAGGTCCAGAAAGGTACTAAAGACATCGTTAAAATAGTCCACGTGACTGCAGTGGTTCAAACTTAATTTTATGAAGCGATGAGAATACCTTTTGTGCGCAAAAACAAAACAAAAATAACGACTTTATTCAACAATATCTTTTCTTCTGTGTCATTCTCATACGTTGTTTACATCCAGCACTTCCAGATTCTATGTCAGAACGCGAACTCATTATTGGCCGGCTCCTGCGTCAGCATCACACGCATGCATTGAGCTGCTCACGTGATCAGCTTTGGCCAATACTGAGCCAGAGTTCTGATGTAGAACCTGGAAGTGCTGAACTGCGTAGGAGAATGACACAGAAGATGTTGTTGAATTAAATCGTTTACTTTTTGTGCGCAAAAAAAAAAAAAAAAAAAAAGATTTTCTC
Source organism: Ctenopharyngodon idella (assembly GCF_019924925.1). NCBI lineage: Eukaryota > Metazoa > Chordata > Actinopteri > Cypriniformes > Xenocyprididae > Ctenopharyngodon > Ctenopharyngodon idella. The sequence continues at coordinate 19,792,624 of NC_067227.1, forward strand.
GTTGCTTCATAAAATTAAGGTTGAACCACTGCAGTCACGTGGACTATTTTAACGATGTCTTTAGTAACTTTCTGGACCTTGAAAGTGGTGGTTAAATTTCTGTCTATGGAGGAGTCAGACAGCTCTCAGATTTCATCAAAATATCTTAATTTGTGTTCCGAAGATGAATGAAGGTCTTACTGGTTTGGAACGACATGAGAGTGAGTAATTAATGACAGAATTTTCATTTTTGGGTTAACTAACCCTTTAAAAGGATAGTTCCCGCAAAAAAGAAAATTCTGTCATCATGTACTCACCCTCATATAGTTCCCAACCTATATGACTTTCCTTCTTCTGCTAGTTTGTTTTGGTTACCACTGACTTTCATTGTATAGACGAAAAACCCACTGAGACATTTCTCAAAATATGTTCTTTTATGTTCCACCGAAGAAGTCATTCATACAAGTTTGGATCAACATGAGGGTGAGTAAATGATGACAAAATCATTTTTAAGTGAACTATCCCTTTAAGGACCCATACATGCAAACATGAAAAACATTAAATAGGGTGCACAAACCCTTGTAAACCCTCTAGGCTCAACGATTTATGATGCATTCCACAGCTTTACACAGATTTTTTTTTTTTAAATTCCATAAAATTTAAGTTATGACACCATGGGACATTCGACACTATTAATCCCTAATACTAACTAATCTGAATATTATAAGCATTAAGCTATACTTTGATTGTTAAACACAGGAATGAGTGTGTGGGGTCTTTTTATACATAATAATAGTAATATACTGCACCCTGGCTAGTTTTTACAATGCATTCCTCTTGATACTGACATGCCCTGTCCAATTTATGAGGTACATACAGAACCTGTTGCATTCGACACGACACAAGAAGAAAGGAGAGAGTGCAGTAAAAATGTGTCTGTAATGACTGCAGCACTCTAAACTCTAATCAAGAGTACTCACCTTTGGGCTACGCAGTGCTCAGAGTTTTCCCCCTTTTTGGAAAGTGGGGTCGGAAAATGGGTCGAAAAATGAGAGATGGACAGATTAAACGTGAGGGATCATGAATGAAATGTGAAAATGCTAAACTGATGTGCTGACCTATGCCAGTAAAACAGGAACAATGAGACTGGTCAATGGATTCAGACAAAGAAAAGATCACAACGTTGTGTAAAATGTAGCATGAGGAATTGCCAGATGGAGAGTCAGACGTGTTGCAGGACAACAGCAGCGCGATTCTCATTGAAAAACCTGTCACTGCAGTCTAGACTGCTTCTTAAAGAGAGGCAGCAGCATCACAGGCAAGCCAACCAATCATGCACACGCTCAGTGGGAGCGGTGGAACTGATTGGCTAATGCAGCATGGGAAGAAGGAGTGACGAAGGAGATCAAGCAAATGAGAGTGAGGAGAGAAGAAGAGGGGTGGGTGATTCCTCTCTAACAGTCAGGAAAAGGCATGCAGTCACACCAAGGACATTCAATGCTGTATACACTGACTGCTGGCACCATAATATCTGCATTATGTCTCTCTAAAGGCATTTAGTATCAAATAAACACAAATTACCAAACGCAAGAGGAAAATTAATAAAGAACCACTCTCCTCAAAGTGGAGCAGGCAATTTCAATATTATGGGATATGTAAACACCCATCCTGGCACGATAAATAAAAGGAAGTCAATGGTATACAGGTCATTTGTGTGGGCAAATGTTAGAAAAACAATTACATATTACTTATTTTAAAAATATATAAAAGAAGATCAAACAAACAAAACCAAACTACATAATACTGTCAAATAAGTATAAATAAAAATAGGTGTGTTGTACATAGCCATCATTGCACACATTCATTTGTATTTCAGGTCCCTAGATAGGCTATTGTCTTTTAAGAAAGGAAGGACTGAATTATGAATGTTTCTGACAGCAATATACTGACACTAATCTCCTCCACAGTGAACAATAAAATCACATCTGGTTTCATAATCTCATTACGCAGGGCTCCCACACCTTTCAACCAATGATTTTGCATTATTTTTGCATGACATTTCCAGTCATTTGGATAAACTCAACTCTAAACTCTAACTAAACTCAACAGTAAGGATTTTTCTGCTACCCTGGTTAGAAAAGTAGTTCAGATTTCTACATGCTCTGTCAATATTTTCAATGACCCCCATATATATTCTAAATGTAATATTTATTTTGCAAATATTTTAGACCTTAATATTTATTTTTAAATATTTATTATACATTTTTCAGATTCACACATATATGAAATGTCAAATAGTTTGATATATATCTTTAATAAATATCAAAATATAAAAATGAACAAATATTTGTGTTTTCTTTACAAAGAATGTGTGCAATAATAGCTGAAGATTATACACACCAGACAGACAGACAGATAGACAGATATATAGATAGATAGATAGATAGATAGATAGACAAACAGACAGACAGACCTTTACTGGAAGTTTTTTTACTCTGTCTTCCTAACCCTTTCTTTTTGTTTTTCTATCTTTCTTTGTCTCTTGCAGTGTTTGGAACAATCGGTGCTTTCAGGATGATGATATCATTATCATGTGCCCGCACCCATTCACAGTCCACCTCTCTTGCTCCGAACAGTGAACACTCAGACAAAAACAAAGGCAGAACATGCCGAGCGGCTAACCCTCTCCAGCACATCACAGACTGCCCCGCGCCGCTGACACTTGAGGGATGTCTGTAGCTCCGAGCTGATCGACTCACCCTCAGGTCATCCATCTCTCAGTTCTTAAAATAGCCAAACCTCCAGAAACAATCATTCATCCACTGCTGAGACTGTAGCTATAGGTGATAGCTGCAGTTATTGGAACACTCTCTCCAACAAGAAGCGTCAGAAGGGGATGACAGGCTGTCAGACATTGTCATAAGCAATTCTGGGCCTCATCGCTCTCACATCTACACAGCCCTGACTCACAGACTAAGCGCAATACCGGCAGCACATCACGCAGTGTTTCAGAACACAACACTTTTATCAACTTGTCCTGTAGCACAGAGATACTCTAAACAAGTCTGTGTGGTTTCTGGCATCATGGGAGATAATATATGGGTGGTTTGCGAATACAAATCCGTAAACAAACAAATGACATTCACAGGATGCAATCTAACGACTTCCTTCTCTTCCTTTGTTGTGCTGACGAAAGAGACTGAAAACCACAGAATAACAGCCACTGTGTTTACAATGTTTAAAGTGTCCATTGTGTCAGATGAGATGACATTACAAATGAGTGGCTGGTTTCATTTTTCATTAGGGATGTATTAATATTAAAATTCTGGCTGACACTGATACAGAAAATTCTAAACTTAAAAAACTTAAAACTAAAAATGATCACTTCTGAATCAAACTGAAAATCAATGATTTGTACATGAAATCAGTTAACTGCAAACCCAAAGATTCACAACCCTGATGTTTTTCATAGCTTTTTCAGTCTGTATGAAGTTCGTGACAGGAATCCTGCATCAAATAAGCACTCAAAATCAACAATGAAGCTCCACAATATTATGACCCCCCCACAGACATTGATGGTTTCAGATGTCTGCCAATAGCTGCTTTTACACTGATAGCAGGGTGCTCACTTCCTAAACTGACCCTAGGGTGCTGGAAATAGTCGTGACACATGAGGCAGTTCAAAAAAAAGAGCAACCAGCTGTCCATGTACATATTCTATAATCAACTGTAATACATACAAAACACCCTCACAGGAACAAACTGCACACAGACACCCTCTTGTGTGCACACCACTCCTCCTCTAGTGCCAAGCAGTAATTTGATATTTTTAGATGGGCACTCTGCTGTCTGTGTGGTGTTGGCAGGAGTAATAAGTGCTTTGGTGGATGGTTTATGGAAAATATTAGTTTAGGGGCTCCCATTCATGTTCCCAGCTTGAAAGCGTTGGAAAGCTTAGGTGTTACGCTGTTAAATGTCATGCAACCATGCAGCTCGCAGTGCGATAAATGTCCAAATTAAGACCTGCGGATGGCTGAGAAATGCAGATGAAAAGGCCTTGTGCTACTAATATAACTACTAATTTGTCATTATAGACCCCATGAAATGGCTTTGACAAGTTCAGTTTTCTGGCGAATCAGAGGTGAGGCAAAGGGTTTGTCCCTTTTTCTTTCACAGCCATAAACCATAAAACAAGCTACTGCTAGTCATGACAAAAAAATGCAGTTTTTTTTTTGTCTCCCTATAAAATTTTTTTTTTAAAAATAAATAAATAAAAAACATAAATGCTGCAAAGATGCAATTCATTTTTTGTGGGACTTAAAGTCAAGTAGTCTGACAAATGTCCAGAAACTGTAATAAATAAAAAAAAGTCTCATTAAAAGGCTGAAATCCATTTTAAAAAGTGACATAGTAACTTTATTCACGATAAAACACGGCTATGACCGCTTTACCCAACGGTTCTGTGTATCACTACACAACACCCTTAGCAACCACTCTTAGCAACGTAAACTGTATGTTCTCAATTGATATTGTTCATTGATGTTTACTGTATTATGCAGAAGAGTATTGTGAGAAAAAGATCGAGTGAGCGAGTTTATTACCTGCATTCAGATTTAGCATTTTCCTTCAGGTCAGTCCTATGTTCATAATAAAAAATCTGTTTAAATGTCCGATGTATTATCTTGTCCTTTTAACAGTTAAGGGATTTTCCCGTGACTGACAGTGCTAGTCAAAGCATTTGTCAGTTGCGTCTTGTTCCGTGTTCACAACAATTCAGTCTTTTCAATGTGAAAGTCTTCACTACTGACTGACACACTCATAAAGACAGGCTTTGCTGCCATCTAATGGCATAATAATGTAACTTCTGTTGCTGTTCTCGGTCAGGGACTATTTTTTCCGGTGGAAGGAAGGCTTTTAGTGAAAGTTTACTTCATGAAAGTTGCATTGATACATAGTACACAGCCTCTCGTACCTTATTGCTTACATAATATAATATATGTAATATTTATGGCACTTTTTTTAAGGTTTGTTTACAAAAAAAGAACACTTTTTTCTTTTAAAATAACAAATTTTGTCATCTTTTAGAAGTACAATATAGCTTAAATATACCTTAAAGTTAACAGGCACACAGACTAAAATCCACAAAACTTAAATTTTCATTTCATGATGTCTTTAACTCCATAACATTACATTTATCCGTTTTTTTTTCCCCCTTCAGCTCCTTCTAGCTTTATTTCATACATTTTTGCTTGCACCCTGCAGGAGGAAAAGAGTTCCTTTTAAAACATCTGCAAGTGTACCGGTCATTTCAGAGACATATTTGCCAAAATTATATAGTAAAGGCTCGGTGACAGTATGCCTACAGCAACATCTAGTACACTAGAGGCAGCCCGTGGCTACTGTCGACCTGCCTTTCTACTTTACCCTAACATGCCAACTGCCAACACAAATTTGAATTTCAGTCACAATGACTTATCTATATTTTATCGTCAGTCAGATTTTTTTCTCAATTCTGCCATCTCTAGATTGACTGAAAGATTCAGTGATGACAACTACATGACAGACCTGCACACAATTAATGACGTTAGAATTTTTCACCCATTACCCTTTAGTGTGCAAGCAGCACTACAGTGTCATCTGGGACTGGTTCCAGTTGCCGAGGAGTGACAGCAAGACAACAACAAGCAGCCATGTATTTCCATGTGACAAAAAGAGAAAACAAACCCTTTTCAGTTCTTTACACACTGAACTTGTACATACTGGCAAAGCACAAACTTGTTTGATGTTGAGAAGGGCATGTACAGGGTGAAATGACTTGTCAGTTTCTGTTCTTCCTCCAGTTCAGGGTGAGGCTTTGTGGATTCCTCCACCGAATTTATTGGTGGGCGTAAATGGAGTTACTCAAAAACTAAACAAGACGCAACCATGGGCATTTTAGGCATTTCATTTTGTGCTCTTGTAACAACAACCTAACTCTTAACACCACTTAACCTGGTCATAAATTGAACCACGGCACTTCATTTAAAAAGCCATTCATCTTCATGATAGCTTAATGGAGTCAGCGACTTCACTTCGAGAAGCCAAGTGTTTGCCATAATGTACCACATTCTTGTTTAGAAACATTTCAGAATGTGTCTATTTCATAAACAATGACAAACTAATGTGTTCATCTCCTCTCCTTCTTCTTATGTCATGTTTTTTATTTAAATTCAGCCACAATGTTCTGCTACAAAAAGTACCATAACCTGTTCCGACATCTTCACAACACCATCATGTCCCTTTACAAAGAACTAGCCATTGTGTTTAAAGAGCACCTCCCAGCAGTTCCTCAGACATATCAATGACTTATTGTTCCTTTAGTGCTGCAATGGGCATGGTAAATGGGCAACTTGCCTTCCTTTGAGAATGCCAAGCGAAGAGCCAAATGTTGTCGGGGATACACACAAGGCTGTGTTGTGAGTACTGGCATTCAAAGCTCAGAGGGAGCGTATGGAAAGTATTGTGAGAGCAGCAACAGGGAACATGGAAGATGGGTAATTCACTCCTTGTATTGTGGAAAACTACCTCATTCCTTAATTAAAGGAATTAAATAACTATCACTATATACCTTAGATATATTTATTCATTTTTTATCAGAATCAAAAGATATATTTTTGGCAAAGATTAAAAATAAACTAGTACACTCTAAAAAATGCTGGGTTAAAACCAACCCAGCGATTGGGTTGTTTTAACCCAGTGGTTGGGTTAAATGTTTGCCCAATCTGCTGGGTAGTTTTATTTAACCCAACTTTTGTTTAAAACAAAAATAACAAAATTAACAAAATAAAAGACTTTTCAAAGATATCTAGTGATGGGCGATTTTAAAACACTGCTTCGAATCTTTTGTTTCGAATCAGTGATTCGGATCGCATGTCAAAATGCCAAACTGCTGAAATCACGTGACTTTGGCGCTCCGAATCACTGATTCGAAACGAAAGATTCGAAGCAGTGTTTTGAAATTGCCCATCACTAGATATCGTTGAAAAGTCATTATTTTGTTTTTCTCGTCGCTTTATAATATTAAGGTTGAACCACTCTACTCACATGAACTGTTTTAAATATGTTTTGAGTACCTTTCTGGATCTTGAGAAGTTCAGTGACATTTCTGCCTATAGAGGCCTCACTGAGCCATCGGATTTAATCAAAAATAAATGAAAATGAAAATGAAAATTCTGTCATTTATTACTCACCCTCATGCCGTTCCAGAACCGGAAGACCTTCATTAATCTTCGGAACGCAAATTAAGATATTTTTGTTTAAATCCGATGGCTCCGTGAGGCCTACATAGGGAGCAATGGTGATTCATTACGCTTTAAATCTTCCTGAAGCAGTGTTTTGAAATCGGCCATCACTAAATAAGTCGTTATTTTGTTTTTTTTGGCGCACCAAAAATATTCTCATCGCTTTATAATATTAATATTGAACCACTGTACTCACATGAACTGATTTAAATATGTTTTTAGTACCTTTATGGATCTTGAGAGAGGAAATGTCATTGCTCCCTATGTAGGCCTCACTGAGCCATCAGATTTAAACAAAAATATCTTAATTTGTGTTCCGAAGATCAACGATGGTCTTACGGGTGTAAAACGGCACGAGGGTGAGTAATTAATGACAGAATTTTCATTTTTGGGTGAACTAACCCTTTAATTTGTGTTCAAAAGATGAACGAAGGTCTTATGGGTGTAGAACGACATGAGGGTGAGTAATAAATGACATTATTTTAATTTTTGGGTGAACTAACCCTTTAAAATGAACCCAAAGTATGTTGGAAATTAACATTTATTAATATGTTTAATAAATGAACATTTATTAATCAGTATAATGAATAATAATGAACAATAAACATATTATTAAATTGCTTATTAATATATGTTCACCTTTTGATTATTATTGTTGCCTCTAGTAATTATGTGTCTGATTTTTAATTTCCAACCTATTTTGGGTTCATTTTAAGCCAGCCATATAGTCATTTTTAAACAATAGTTGGGTTAAATAAAACTGCCCAGCACGTTGGGCAAACATTTAACCCAACCTCTGGGTCAAAAAAATAAATAATATACAAATTATATTAGTTTAATATTTGAAAGAAATTCTAAAATTTTCCCAAATGAAATCTCTTAAGGCGCCAAGTTAAGGCTGCACTTTGCCAAAATTTAGTGTAAAGACATAATGCTTGCATAAAAGCTCCTATATCACAGTATACAATTGTAACTGCAGTGTAAAAATCATTTATGCCACCTCACTCTGAGCAGTATAACAATCTCTGAAAGGCCACTTCAAAAGTGTTTCTGTGCCACCTTTGCAGTGTTACTTTAGCATTAAATAAAAAGATTGGCGTGGTAAGACCATACATCCGTACGATTTAACTTGCTTCAAACTGTTTATTCACTTTTCATTGATTGAGGTTAACTAAAGTTTTTTTGTGAATAAATCTCTGAGACCAAAAATGGACAAATTGACTTGAACCTGGCCAGTTCTTTTTTTAGTACTGTAAGTTCAACAACTCAGCAAACACTTATCAGATGTAGGCCTGGATACATAAACACTAAGAAGCTGTTGCGGTCTGATTCTATCACAATGTACACAAAGCACATGCTGCTGCACATGATGCTCTAATACTGCTTTTAAAGTCTCTTCGTGTGTGTAAAGAAAATACACATTCGCATTCACGTTTATTACATGACCTAATGATCAATTTTTAGGCATTCAGTGATTATTTGACATTCTTCCCATTCAAATCTGTGGAGAAATGTGTGACCTCAACAGAAGGTGAAGTCTGTTTTGTAGGTCCATAAAAGGACATAAATCTGATATACCACCAAATGATATTGCGCGCTGTGAGGAAGCATACAAGGCTTCCAGCATATAAATACTATTTTTAAAAAATAATTTCATAGTCTTGTTGTGCTGATTCTTTTCATAGCATATTCCAATCAAGATCAGACTGAACACAAACCATAAATTGCACACTCTTATGATTATATATCAATATATACAGTAGGAGATGAGGAAGGGAGTCTAGACACATTGATTTCACATGTTTGCATAATATTATTGTCCATTATGTTCTTCAGATTTGACTGAATTAACTGGCCATTTTTATCTGAAGCATAAGTTACTCAATATAACATAACAGATAGTTTAGATTCTAGACAGCCATGTTATATTTAAGCAAAGTCCCTTTAAGACAAGTCATTTCACTTGGCGGCCATCTTTGAAACGCCTCTTGGGCATGCAAGTGCAGCTCCTATCTCTTTGAATGGGGAAACATCAAATTCTCCAAAGATTTTTGCCAAGCTTTCGATTAAATTTCATATTTGAAATCACCAATGAAATCTGACAACAACTGTCTCATACATTTTGTTTCTAAACGCTCACTCATTGGGATTTTCCAGGCTGGATAAAGCTAATGCGCATGCGCAATCCTAAATGCGTGTCTCTTGTGTTTCATTTCGGAGGAAGTTTCAATACTTCTTATTTAGAAGGCGGGAATTATTCCGCCATATTGCGCGTTGCACTTTCTCCCATTCATAATAATACGAGTGACGCGTATTGTGTTATTCTATAGTCTTTGGTTTAAGGACATGGTACAATAGTCAGGTTCCAGAAGTAAAAATCGCATTTATGTTCACTAGAAGAATTGATTTTCAACAATAATTTAATAAAAACCATTGAAGACAGACCTACTGTGAGCTGTGAGGTTTGTTAATCACTGGTAGATGCTTTTTTAAAGCCATCAACCCACATTATTTCAACATATTTTTTTAAATAATCATATGCTGCGTTCACGCCATGTCATAATTACCATAAATAAAGCTCAGTATGCTTTTGAATCACTCTCGCAGTACTTTGATGTCATACATCTGCACAGCGCCTCTTCAAGTCGAACAGACCTTAAATCAGCAGTGGTCAGGTGGTATAACGGCCATGTGGTACAAGTCATAGCTCTCAGAAAAGTTTACATGTTGTTACAAGTTCTACAAGCATGTGACAGGCTTTTTACAGTTCAGAATTGTTACAGTAATTACGACATGGCATGAATGCACCTATATTTAACAGTGGAATTCCTGGTGAAAAACTACATTACCCATGATTCTGCAAAGAAATCTCCAATCAGAGAATCAAAATAAATCCCAAATTGTACCAAAAGAATGACTTAAATATGTCATTGGCAATGCTTCTTGTGATTGTTCTTTCCCTCATTAAAGCTGTTAAGTACACGTTCTTGTACCTTTGTCTTTTTGTCCAATTTTTGAACAATTCTTTACTTCAACTTAAACTTGAAATGTTGCGATTCACCTTGAAGCTGTTTGTGCAAAATAGGACGCCTAAAAACATGTTGGGCGAGTACTTTGTCCTATCACTGCGCAGCTCACATAGCCGTTTGTTATTTGTGTTGCATAGCAACGTTCCTTTACGAAACATCAACAATCTTCACAATAAAACAATGTTTTTATGTAATTGCTGTTTTTAAATGTGATAACCGAATTATAAAACGCACTGGGGTTTCGTGCCTTTTACACCTTAATTAATTACTTGTTACTTGTAATTAATTACTAAAAAGCAATATCACAGACCAATTCTGTCATGTGGCAAGAGGCAATTCTTTTTGTGTGACACTGCTTTACTATAAACTACATGTGCGCTATATTTTGTTGTGGGTCGTGTAAAAATAGTTTATAGTAAATACGTGCTTCTACATTAAAAAAAAAAAAATTTCAACAGACAATCACGTGTATAACGTCTCTCAAATCACTGCAGCCTGTCAGTTGCTGTCTTGTCTCGACAGGCTCTTACCTGACTAGAGCTACAAATATATAAATTCACATAAAACAATTCAGAAAAAGCTCTGTCATACTCACAAAACGAACACCGTGCTTAATACAAAGCGGTTAATAGCATTAAATACCAGGGGACAAATCTGACCCTGAGAAAAATCACGCAATCCCTCCCATTAATATACAATCATTTCGAGACAATCTCACCGCGTCTCAAAACCATATGTAGCTGCACGCGAGAGTAACAAAGTAATAAGCGGGCCCTTTCCTATTCCCGAGCGCGTGGTTCTGAAAATATTCCCGGTCGCGTGAATCTAATCCATTGACGAATTATCGACGGCTTGACAGCGGTCAGTGACACAGCTCTTACTCACCAAGAAGAAAATGTAGTCCTCCGGCGAGGCTTTACGTGCTTTAAGCGACCAGTATAAAAGCCGTTACTTTATAAAGAGAATTTCAGCGAAGAGATTCCTAAACGCTTCCTTCAGCTCTGGCGACCATGTTTGTCCTGACTGACTAACTGACTGACTGTTGCTGGTGTGCATCCGGGCGCTTGAGGGATCAGGGGGCAGGAGCTTTCCGTGTACGGAGAAAAAAACTGGAGACAAACCAAAGTCCTGTCCCCTTTCAGCTTAAGTATCAACTAAATGGCAGTGGATTCAAGCAAATGGGCGTTTTAATTTGGTTTGTTATGAGCTGTTTTAGATATGGCTGTTATAGGAATATATCCTTGTGGGTGCACGAGCCACGAGGTCATTGTTTTTCTGAGGGAAAAAAAAGGAGGTTTACTGTAATGTCTGGATCACGTGACGAGAGATCGATTCTCATCCATAATGAATCTCGATTAGGATAAGAATGCACAAGGTATCAATACTTAATTATTAGTAATATTTTATGTCTCAGAAAGCGGGCAGGTAGTTGTAGGTATTCGTATTGTTACGTAACAGCATTCGCGCGCTCTCAACACATGCGCGCCACACGAGACTAGTGATATTGGGAAGTCCGACTCCATCCTTTCTGCGAATCGGTTCTGCTAGTGAATCGTTTTGAAAAAAACTTAAAACGATTCAGCGATTATTTTATGCTCGGACGTAATTGCATAATCACGTAGTCCACATTACACCCTAACGTTCAACAAATATGTTTTATTAATAAGGAAGTTCGTTGTAATTTCATTTGTGATTCATCTCATAAAAACGTTATTTAGAACCTAAATATCTGCATTATATTAAACAATACTATTGTAAAATTACGTCGCGCCTAACAACGCCCTTTAGCTATTATAAATTCACTGTAAACCACGGCTTCTTGGGGCTTATTGCTTTAATATATCACGTATTTTAAACCGGGTTAATTCAGGATAATTGGGACATTTTTCCCACTCATCTCAATGGCAAAAAGTGTCCCAATTAATTATTTACTTTACTAAATTATTTTCTTGAATGAATCGTTCAGACCATGTTGTGATTCAAAAGATTCATTGAACAGATTCGACTGTGTAGAATGATTTGTTCATCAACATAGACGAGACAAGTTCAGAAGAGCAACACGACAAGTTCACTGAGTTCACCCTAGACATTGATTTACAGCATCAGAAATTAAGGTAACATTTAGGAATATAGCATGATCTTCACCTCTGTTAATTACGTGCATCAGTCCGAATTATGTGCCATCGGGGTGCTTCAATATAGGCGTTATAATAATAATAATAATAATAATAATAGAGGACAAGTTATTTCTTCAGTGCTCCTATAAGATATCGTTTATGATACCGTACGATAACATGAACCCTGTATATTCTACATATGGCCGTTTGCATAAAGTTAAATTATTCGAGAACTTAATACTTGTATTGAAATTTTTCGTCCACATACTAATGAACATTCAGCTACATTTAAGAAGATCCAAAATGCCAAACTCATTGCTGCTAAGAGATCATTTAAGATGCCGTACTATAATATGAACTATAGGCCTATAGCCTATATATAGTGGACGTTTGCATAATTAAAATTAAATTATTATAGGGTTTGATACTTGATAGTTATATTGAGATTTTTCATCCACATTTAATACGAGCAAAAAATGCCAAAGTTGTTGAACAGCGCCATCTGCTGTTTCATCCCGACATGAAAATGTTGATTTAGTAACACCAGAAGTGCTCGTTAAATAATAATAGAAAACATTACAGTGAAGATTGCACATTTCTGCATCTCACTAATAACATCCCTCTTGAATCATGAATGAGCAATGAGGCAGAAAACATTTGACATCCATTCAGGTTAAGCTATTCCTGAGTAGGCAGTGGCTGGCAGAGCCAAACAAAGCCCTTCTATGAGACTTATTAAACTGAAGAGTGAGTGAGTGAGTTTCACTTCTGAGTCTACTCGCATAATTTAGCATCTGTTTTGGACAGTAAGTAGAAAATGGAATTGGCCAGGATAACACGTTTTATACATTACGCAGTTGGGCTGTAGGGTGTGATTTTTTTTTTTTTTTTTTTTTTTTTTTACCACTAGGTGGCGGTGGAGCTTCTTGAATAAAGTGCCACAGAGAGTTCAACACTGCAGTGCCAGACTAATGTGCTAGACGGGGCTGATGAGAGCAAGAGAAGGGCAATTAGTGATGATGAATTAAGAGTGATTGTTGACTTTTCTTCACAAGATCAATAATTGTGAAAACAAAATGTAAACAAATGAGGTGAGTAGTGCACATTTACTGTAAATCAAGTTAATATTCAAGCTGTTATTTAGTCATACCTTTCAGTCTTCCCATGAAAAAAGCCAAGTTTGGATTTTTTTAAAAAAAAAAAGGTGGGTCTGGATGTTCCTACTGATAAATTATTAATAAAATATCACCCTCCAGTTTATGATCACCCAGGTTTAAATTTATAAACAGCAAAATCTTTTTTTTTTTTTTGGAGTAAAAAACATGTTCATGCCTTATTGTAACATGACAAAATGTGTTTTTATATCACCAGTCCATCTCTACATTAATTATTACACTGAACTGAATGTGACAATATACATAACAAGGGTAAGGCCCAATGATACCAATAAATTAAGCTGGCAGATTTTCAGTCTCTGAATATGATCAAGATGGCAAGCCATGTCACAAATAAGATTATAAAAACAAAATAAAAAAGATTCAGGTAAATTTCCACACAAGAGTTCAAGTAGGGGGGTGGGGGGCGTGGAGTACTAAAAACTCGTTCATAGGTTGTCAGAGAGTTAAAGAGCTTGGGACCATAATGACTAAAGTCCACTTTTTTGCCTTTTTTTTTTTTATTTTATTTTTTTATCAAGCAGCCTGCAGATAGAAGATATGCCTGATCTAGAAGGACTATATTTAGCAATTATTGCTAAAGTATACAGGGGCAACACAATAAAAACATTTAAAATCTGTTCTATAAGACAGCAGTGATGTGCCGAAATTTGATTTCTTAGTACAGAATGAATCTACATTCTGTAATACAAGGTAAGTCACTTAAATTCACTTCACTCTGGGATTTGGAAGACAATAGGTGAGCTTACTTGTACTAAATGGCACAACACACACACACACAAATCAGGAATGTGAATTATGTCCTGGTCAGAATGGGCAGAGAAGATTCTGATTGGCTGAGGGGGCTGTCATCATTGAGTTTTGAAGCTTGTGGTCAGATTAGATGAGAGAATGAGAACCGTGGCAGTAAAAAGAAGGATCAAGATAGCAGGAAGGACTCACTTTAAGCCTTAAGAAAATCCATCATGACACTCACTGAGATTATATTTATCTTGACCGGGACTTGCACCGTCCTGGTTTTTGGAGAAAAACTAGTCTGCCTTCTTATGATGCTTGCCCCGAAGCTCTTCTGTCCTCTTCCTGAGTCTTTTTTCACCTCTCTGGGGAAATGGGCAGGTGAGATACACCAAAATTTTGATTCTATTTCATGTATTTTTGTCTTAAGCATATATTTTTCTGTATATAACAAGCAGTCAAGTTTAGTTATAATATTATACTTGAAAATTTTTTGTAAAAACAAACAAACAAGATAATCTCATTTAGCAATGAAAATTATATATATACAGTATATATATATATATATATATATATATATATATATAAACAGACCCCACTACCACCCAGACTCTCATGCAACCCAGGGACCCTTAGTTTAAAACCTGGGTTGGTAACACTTTATAATAACTTTCATTGACATTATTTAACGTTACTGCATTAAATCATGCTTAATAGATGATAAGATTAAAAGTAATTTATTAGTTAACAGTTATATAAATGCCATGATTCAAGCATTTAAGAAAATGCAGTGTTTCTTGTATCTTCTCAACGTACCTCTCACTGTACCCTGAGGGACCACTGGTTGGGAACAGTGAGAGTGAAGGAATAACCACGTCACCCTCCTACAAGCCAGCACTACCTTGGTATTGTTCCACTGTTTGACCCAGGAACAAGTTTCTCATCTCACTTCAAATTGTCATTCACAAAGTGTCTTGCTTCCCTAAACAAGACTTTTATTGTTGGAAAAAGAGGGACCCTCCTTATAGCTTTCTTGAAATCATACTGTGTATACGAGTTCAGCAACACAAAACAACAATTCCAGCCACTTTTTCCCAAGCTTCCCTTCCATTCCATTCCGGCACTGAGAGTGACAGAGAACAAAAGGCAATTAGAACAGTATGTTCCAGGACGCTATTTCCCTTTTCATTTCTTGACTTTGAATGGTTGTTCCTGTTCATTTGAAATCCAATTAACAGTTTTCTTTCTTTCTGCAACTATTCTTTCACTTTAAGGCTTTGAAAAGTTCTCCCTGGTGTGTGTGTGTGCATTACAATGTCCCTTCTCAGGGGGTGTTTTCTAGCATGTTTAGACATAGCACATCTGCTATTCCTTTCACTTTGAATAAATAATCATGCAGAGAGTTTTGTAAGATGTTCTGCACATTCTAGAATGTCACAGTTGGTTTGGCCTGTATGAGTGCATGATTGAATGTCTATATACAGTATATTCTCAGGGACTGCATGAACTGAGAACATAAACATATATAAACATTAGCAAGAATTCAAGTCAGTGTAAGTCACATTAATATATAAAAAAAAGGTAGCACTTTACCATAAGGTCCCATAAGTGATTGTTAGTTTATGCATTAACTAACAACGAGCAATAGGCCTACATTGTTACAATTTTTATTAATATTTGTTAACATCAGTTAATACAATGTACAAATGTTCAGTGTTAGCACATTAGCTCAGGTCTGATAAATAATATTAACAAATACAATTTTTGATTCTATCAATGTATTAGTAAACTATAAGATTAAAACTTGCTTTAGAAATATTTTGCAGTGTTACTGTAGTTCATGTTGCCTAATGTAGTTAATTAACCATTACTCCATTTGTTAGGCAAATGGAACCTTGTGTTATCAAAACACGTCATATATAATAATATTTACATAAATATATTTTATAATTAATAAATATCAATAGGACATTTATTTATTATAATTATACTTGTAAATTTATTATGTACATGTATATGTACATGTAAATTTGATAGAGTTTACTGATCTTTCTCCTCTTCTTCTCTCAAGACACCTTCCTCCAACTTGGTTGAGTTTAGGGCTTCTGCAGGTTATCAATTGGACAGCCCCCTCCCTTTATGTTTTGTCTATTTTAAGCCCATGATATCTCAAAGGGGCTCAACGGTAGAACCAGCATCCTAGTTCCATCCCCGCTCTTCACCTCCAAACTCAAGATGTTCTTAGCCCTTCACCATGTTGGTTCTGCCACTGCTCGTTCTGTTTTATCCATATCCACCAGGATGCTAGTTCTGTCTGTTTGGTGATGTTTGCTACCAGCTGCTTCCTAGCCTGGCCATCAATCCCAAGCAGTCCAAGGGTCCTCCAAAGTTACTGCCTTGCGAAACTCTTAGAGCTAGTCTGACAGGTTCCAAGCCTTCCATCCTTTCCACTGTCACTCAAAGCCTGATATTTCTTAAGCTTGTGCTCTTCTTCCGTCCTCTATTCCCAGGGTTCTGTCAGCTCAATAAATACCACCTGCTTGGTACCCTTCGACCAGAGCACAATGTCAGGTCCGAGGCTATATGGATTATTTTCTATGGGAATTTGAGGTCTGCCCGCATCTCCCAGTCGTTGATGGCCAGGACTCATTTACTCCTTTAAGGCCCTTTAAAAAGTTGTTTTGTCTTCTTTCTTGCCTGCTCCAGCCCACCAGCTGAGTTAAAATTTGGTCGTGTTGCCACCGAAATTTTCCATCCACCAAACTTGACCTGCACAAGGAGAGGATGTGCTCAAGATTAGCTGGCCTTCCACAGAACATGCAGCTGTGGTCTCCATCTTTGGAGGTTTGATGGAGTAGGTAGGACATTATATATGGAACACAACAGAAACTTAATCCGATGCTCTTCCATGGTCCAGATGTCCTGCCTGTCCCACACACTCTCCCACCTCATCCAGTTGCCCTGATTATTTAGTTGCCTATTCAGACTTATCATGTGACCTCCCTCTGCACCACGCCATGCCGTTCCCTTGTATTTGTCCGCTTCCAGGTTGCTCTGGTCAAGCAACCTAGCCCTTACCATCCCCAGCCCACTGACCCGACAATGTCAGCATGACTCCTCCACCTCCCTCAATGCTCTGCCAGCTAACCACTTGCGACCTGTTCTAACCTCAATGTCCATCAGATGTACTCTTACGTCTCTCTCGCAACATCATAGCCTGCTGTGTTTTTGTTACCTTACACTCCTCCGCCACTGATGTTACTGGCAGCTTGCTGCCTGTGCTGTACAGGCCTATGGAGCAGAAGCTTTTTTGGAACACTCAACCATCTCCTCAAATAGTTGTTCATCTTCCTTTCCAACCTCTCCACAGTAGAGATGGGTACCTCATAAATGAGTTTGAGATACCATGCTGGTATCCCCAGGCCTTATACTTGCCAGGTAAGCTGCTCCATCACACTCTGCTTGTCATTGAGGTCTGCCCTGTACCACTTCCCCAAGCTCTTCACTGTCTTTTCTTGGACCGTTGAAATGGTGTCCTTTTATGGCTCATTTCCTTCGAGCGGTATGGTTCAGTTCAGTAAAGTACAGTATGATTCGGGTCGGTAAACCCTGATCTGGCTTGCCTTTCCACCGCCAACTGTACCCTTGCTTGATAGGCGTGGTGTATGCCGGAAAAGTAGTCATTCTCGCGTGAAAAACAAAGTGACGGTAAACAACAATGGAGGACATACAGCAGCTTTGTTTGAGCAAAGGCAGAATGCTGCAAGGAAAAACAGTCAAAAAATACATTGTGTTGCAAGGGTATTGTGTTGTCATTCCCCTTGTAGCACACGCAAGTGACTATTCTCTGTCAACCAATCAACGTTCTGCAGTGAGTTTAGCTCCACCCTTTTGTTACCGGTTCTATTGGTACTTTTGTGCTAGGTACCCCAATGGAAGGGTCCCAGAAAAGTGGTACGGTTCGGTATTTTGGTACCATATGCAACCTCTGACAATGGAAACGGAAATAATTGCATACCGTACTGTACTGAACTGAACCATACCGCTGGGTGGAAACGAGCCATTAGATCTTAAAGCGAAATCGGCACGCTTAACCAAGTCCTCCAGTGTCCATCTCCCTTTGGGTACTGATCTTACCGTGATGGTCGAGTCATCCATGAATGCTCTGATGCCATCTGCCAGTACTGCACCCCAATGTAACTTGACAAGGAGGTTCATTGCTGCTGAGAACAGAATGACTGAGATTGTACACCCAGTGACAATGCCCACCTGCCAGTGAGTGGTAAATTTCCCGCAGATGAAACGCATGTTAACCATACTGAAGTAGCGCTGCATTTATTTATTATAAATGATAAAACGGAAGCAGGCCAACTGAAGACTGAATGATTCACAAAGGTTTACAAAGATTTTGGCACATTCAAAATATTTAGCTTATCTTGAGATTTCACTGAGATTGTGAAACAGAGTACTACTTGTACTTCTTGTACACAAGAACACTGGTGCAAAGAAAGAACGAAAGCATGGGAAACAACTTAAGTAAGAAAGACACAAAAAAAACCATTTTCCCACACAGAAGACAACACACGGACAGTTCAAATCTTTCTGCAATGAAAGCATGAAGGCAGTAATTACATCTTACATCATTTCCTCTGTAGCACCCAGCACCCCTTTCCTCCCACTCCCTTGTACCACCTACAATGTGAACTTCTCTGATGGACTAATAGTCAGAGGGGGAGAGAAGATGCAGCTCCAGACTTTCAGAGAAAATTACTTTTCACACATATGCACCACTCATGCTTCCTATTTGTTTATTGAACTGGAGGGTACACGCAGTCAAGAACATGTTCAAGAACATGCTGTTAAAACAAACAGACACTGACTGCCTATCATCTGAAGCTTGTGAGATTCTCAGAGGGAGTGATGGGAGATAGATTATCATGTTCTGGATATACTTGAGAGCTCGAGAGCTTATTTTCTGTAATGAAAGACATAGGCCTAAATTATGTATAGGTCATAGTTATTTACATTGTAAAATATATTTAAAAAAAACTTTTTCTCAAATTGAATAGGTTGTTGATCACATTTGTTCAGAATTACGTAAACTGACACATCAGTGAATTAGAGACATAATATAAAATCTTACCGTTTATGGTTTGAAGAATAATGCTGAATATTTCCTCTGTTTCAGTTGTCACTGGAGGGTCAGATGGAATAGGCAGAGCATATGCAGAAGAGGTAACAAAATTACTGCTTATGTGAAAACTGTTTTATTATGACTGTATCTAATATTGATATTAGATTACTTCAATAATTAAGTGGATAAAAAGGTAACAGTAAAATATTTTTATGCTTATATTTATTATGAACAAAAATATACACTACTACACTAATTATTACTTTTATTCTGCAAGAATGCATTAAAATGATCAAAATAAAGGGAAGAGGAACAGAGGATCTTAATTGGAATTAGTTTATTTACAAAAATAAAGATGGCGGAAGGCAAAAATCAGTGTAACAGTTTCACATATGTAAAGAAGACAGTACAGGACAACGAGAACCAAACTGGGGGCTCAAATACATGGCTAAACGAGGAACCAAAGCAGACTCATGTGAACATAATCAATTAACCAATGAGTAACCACAGAAACCAACTAACAACGGGAACAAAGGGAACAGGAACTAAACACAGGAAGGAAACACGGGAACCAAAGGGAAAACAACATAAGTGTCCACACATAGAACATTACCATTACAAATATTATCAAATGTTTTCAACATTGATAATAATAATAATAAGAATAAGAATAAATAATACATTTTGATTCAACAAATCAGCATATTAGAATGATTTCTGAAGGATCATGTGACTCTGAAGACTGGAATGACGCTGAATTCAGCTTTGCCGTTACATGAATAAATTACATTTCAAAGTATATTCAAATAGAAAACAGCTATTTAAAAGTATAAAAAATTTTATAAAATAAATGCAGCCTTGTTAAGCATAAAATACATTAAAAACCATTAAAAAAATCTTACCGACCCCAAACTTTTAGGCCTGGTTTCAGAGACAGGGCTTAGCCAAAGCCAGGATTAGGCCTTAGTTCAATTAGGATATTTAAGTAGCTTTTATAAACGTACCCTAGAAAAAAAAAAAAATACTGTTGTGCATCTTGAGACAAAACAGTGGCACTGA
Organism: Ctenopharyngodon idella; assembly: GCF_019924925.1. Taxonomy (NCBI): domain Eukaryota; kingdom Metazoa; phylum Chordata; class Actinopteri; order Cypriniformes; family Xenocyprididae; genus Ctenopharyngodon; species Ctenopharyngodon idella. Next base: position 19,813,132 of record NC_067227.1, read on the forward strand.
CATATTTTAAGATATGTCAGTACAAGTTGCTTTCAGTTAAAACAGCTCAAACATGCATTTTAGTCTAGGACTAGCTTAAGCCTTGTCTGTGAAACTGGTGGTTAGTGTATGTATAAATGAATAACTTACTGATCCCTGAAAAGTTTTACACCATAAGTACTGCAGGATTTCTACACAGCAAAAATGATGGGACCAAATGTACTCTGAGTTTATTTAACTCTGGGGATTTTGCTTTATGCTTTGATTTCTGTAGGATTTATTTTGTAAGGGTAGTAGGAGGAGATATCTTTTTTTTTTTTTTTTTTGGTCAAAAAAGTGATCTCAGAACGCTTTCTTCCACAAAAATGTGTATACCTATGGGCCTGTAACCAACCTGAAACAGGAAGTAATCTTTAGTCTGCTCCAAATTCTTTGTTAAGATCGTATTAAAGCAATAAATTACCAGCTCATCCCCTATGGAATAAGCTGTTTCCATAACACTTTACAATCTTTGTATTTCCTGTGTTTCTGTGCAGCTTTCAAAACTAGGTATGAGCGTGATCGTCATCAGCAGAAATCAAGAGAAGCTTGACAGAGCAGCCAGGAAGATCGGTGAAGTGTTTACTGTTGAAATTTCAGTTTCTTAGCTTGTCTGTAGTCTTAGAGCTCAGTTTAACCAGCTTTCTTTTCTTGTTCTGACAGAACTCACTACAGGAGGGAAAGTCAAAGTAATAGCTGCTGACTTCACCAAAGATGATATATATGGACACATTAAAGAAAACATTGAGGGTTTGGATATTGGTATTTTAGGTCAGTAGGTATCAGATATCTCGATGTGTCAAAATATGAGCTGCAGTTATGTTAAAAACAGTAGCATTACTGTTACTTTTCTTTAAACACAGTGAACAACGTTGGGATTCTGCCCAGCCAAATACCCTGCAAGCTACTTGAAACATCAGATTTGGAAGAAGTGAGGTCACTTATGGTTCATACAGTCATTGTTCATACATTTATCATTATAAATAATAAGGGTTTTCAAACTGTTTCTGCATAGATCCTTCTCATCACTGCACATTTTCAATGTCTCTCTTTACTTAAAGTCGTCATGAAACTATAGTATATGCTGCTATCAGCTCCCATTAACAGTGTAGTAGTAATTAATTTAGATATTAGAAATAGAAAAATGCCCACTGTAAAACTACAGTACATGGAAGCATGTTGTAATAAAATATCACAAATATCAGTAATTCTATCAAGCAATAGTTGTAGATATGGTAAACCTATTACAGAGTATTTATCAGATACTTTGTTTATATGTTTCATGTGGTGGCCTCTTAGAGAATACATGATGTTATCAACTGCAATGTAAAAGCTATGGTTAAGGTGAGTAAACGCAAACAGAACTATACACTATGAATACTGTTGGCTCTGTGAAGAAATGCTTATGTTGCTCTATTTTTAAAACATCTGCTTAATGCATACATGTAAATGTAACTGGGTCTTTACCACTCACTTATATACTGTACAAATGGATAAGGCAGGTGGGTCAAAGTTGTCACCTCCAAATCTGAGTCACAGCTCTGACAGGGTTGCAGAAAGCAAGGAAAAAATGCAATTAATTAAACAAAACTATTGATATAATTGTGCATAATTAGCAAAAATACATGTTTATAAACTTAAAACTTAAGAGAGAAAAGTTATCTCTCATCAACATCAAAGTCCATCAAACTTGAAAAAATTGCCAATTTTCAGCATGAAATGGAAGTTAAAATAGTCTTTTCTTCCCTATTGTGACATATATTTGAGTAAAACAGCTTCTCCAACAGGAAAAAAATGTTGAGCGGGACTTGATTTTGTCCATGGGGAATGGGCTATATGCACGGAGCGTTCTTTAGAACTTCCGCAATAATATAAGCCAGCTCGAAAACTTCCGGTGAGATGCCATTTGCTGGTGTGTTGAGCATCAGTAGTTTATAATCAGAATATAGTCACTTAAATAGTCAGGCATAGCATTAATTTAGTTATTCAAACGTAAGTCAGAATAAAAAAATACATAAATAAAGACGTACCTCAGTGTTCCTCCTCGGCTAAATTCAATTTGACCATTAGTTTTCATACTTTTATGTGAAAAAAAGCTTCAAAAATGAAATATTTATTGTGCACTTTAGTTAGATTAATTGAATAAAATGTGTTTTTACAAGTGTGCTGAAATCATTGATCTTGCGCTGCACTGACTGACAGCTGCTGTGATTACAAAGGGAAAGTGCGGTGCTCACTTTCTGTGTCATTCATTCACAAGAAAAGTTATTGTTTTTCTTAGGATTTTTTGAGTATTTCATACTTCACATTGACAAAAATGTATTTTTAAACCTTGTTATTTTATAATGTTTAATATTTAGTCAAAAACAAAGTTAAAAACGATTAGAGGAAATGGCTGATATATGCGCAAATAAATGCTACTTTGCCGCCACCTGCTGGTTAAAGTGGTAATTATTGTCTTTTTTATTTTTAAATAAAAGTGTTTTCTATCAAATGTATTTCCTAAATTTTTAAATGTTTGCTTTTACAATGGGGACAATCTTAGAATGATGAAAAATGTTTGTGGTCATCACATTAAAAATAACATTTGAATTGCTGGGGAAAAAATGCGTGTGCGTGTCTAATTACAGACACAGCGTTTTTAAGCGGTCCCAATAGCTTCGTCTTTATTGCAATCAATAAAACTGGTTTATTGGCAAATTAGGTAAATGTGATAACTGCATTAAAATATGAATACAACATTAAAAAGTCAACCATTGATATTTTTGTGTCGATGTACAGTGACTACAGAATGAACAGCTAACAGTTCACCGGAAATGCCCGAGCTGGCTTAACGACAACCAGGAAGTAACCGTGCATATAGCCTATTGATTGGATATAGTAGTTTGCTATTGCTGTGATCTCATGTGAGTGACAGGTTGTCCCGCCCTCATGCCAGTAAACACATCAGAGAAGAGATGTCGCTGCAGGAGAGAGGGGAAGTTATTTTGATTAAAGATTATGAGTACATGAATTTTAAAAAATATAATGATGTACACAGATAAATCATTTGTAATAAATACTGCAATATTCCATAAAAATTAAGAATTGTCAATTTCATGGAGATTTTAAGTCTGTCATGTTAAAGGGATAGTTCACCCAAAAATGAAAATTTGATGTTTATTTGCTTACCCCCAGGGCATCCGAGATGTAGGTGACTTTGTTTCTTCAGTAGAACACAAATGATGATTTTTAACTCCAACCGTTCCAGTCTGTCAGTCGTATAATGCTTGTCAATGGGAACTCCATCTATAAGAGTCAAAAAAACATGCACAGACAAATCCAAATTAAACCCTGTGGCTCGTGACAACACATTGATGTCCTAAGACACGAAATGATCAGTTTGTGCGAGAAACCGGACAGTATATCATTTTTCACCTCTAAAACACCACTATGTCCAACTGCCTTGCGCATCCGGTTGGTGAGGTCTGAACGCGTGTTCTGATGACGGAAGTGATGTCTCGCGCTTATACTTCAATGAGTGTGAGACATCACTTCTGTTGTCAGAGCGCGTTCAGACCTACTGTTCTCCTGAAGAAACAAAGTCACCTACATCTTGGATGCCCTGGGGGTAAGCAGATAAACATCAAATTTTCATTTTTGGGTGAACTATCCCTTTAATAATTTTGTATTTTTGTTAGGCATATACAGTTAGTTGTAATAATAATACATATTACTGTTTGATTTCCAGATTTTTTTTATTTTTTTTTTTTTTTGTGGTTGAAAATTTAGATTCTAATCAATGTTGAGTGGCCACTTGACGTCCAACATAAAATCTTAAAGAAAAGCCAGATAAGGACCATTGGTTTAGTGAGATTTAGAGATTTAATAAAATGCGCTCACACTTTTTTTTTCATATTTAGATGTGCAGAATTGTGCTACCAGGAATGCAGCAAAGGTTTGGCCTTCTCTGTTAAATAGTTTTCTCATAATTGTTTTCTCAAATTTTGGTTACACTCTATTTTGATGTAGGGTTAGGGTTAGTGAAATAAGTTGACATGTAGTTGCAAAGTTACTCATAGTCAGTAGTATGTCTGTTGGTGTCCATCAAAATAAAGAGACAGTTTACTAATACTCTAATGAGAGTTAGTTCAAATGTAGGTTCACTGTTATTTATAGTAAACAGAATGTGTAAAAAGGGATCATTAAAACAAAGTGTTGCACATATTTTAACATATGACAAGCACACTGACAAAAAGTATTCCCTTAGAGGAAGAGGAGTCATTCTGAATGTGTCTTCTGGCATAGCCAAAATACCCTGCCCCATTTACACCTTGTATGCAGCATCAAAGGTAAATTTAGTTAAGAACAAAACATCTACACAAAGTAAAAAAAAACAACCATATATATATGTGTGTGTGTGTGTTATTTAACATATATATGTATATATTTTCAGGTTTTTGTTGAGAGATTTTCACAAGGTCTTCAAGCAGAATATAAGGGAATTATTATTCAGGTGGAATAAAAAAACTTTAATAACAGTTAAATAATGTTTTTGTGCATCAAATTTTACATATACGGCTAATCAGGAGTAAGATATCAATGTCTTCATTCCCTAATGTATTATTTTTTCTCAGACCGTGGCTCCATTTGGGGTTTCAACATCAATGACAGGACATCAGAAGCCAGATATGGTTACATTTACAGCTGAGGAGTTTGTGAGGAGCTCACTGAAGTATCTGAAGGCTGGTGATCAAACATACGGCAGCATCACTCATACTATATTGGTAATGACATCTGTTTATTATATATACATATCTGATAGTGCACTCTTAAAAATAAAGGTTCTTTATAGGCATCAATGGTTCCATGGCAAACCTTTAACGTCCATTGAACCTTTCCATTGCACAAAAGATTTATTATAGTGGGAAAAGGTTGTTTAGATTATGTTCTTCACACTAAGAAAAAAAAATGTTTCTTTTAAAGGGTTCATCCAAAAATGAAACTTCTCACTCTCATATCGTTCCACACCTGCAAGACCTTTGTTCATCTTCAGAACACAAATTAAGATATTTTTGATGAAATCTGAGAGGTATATGACTCCTCCATAGACAGCAATATAATCAACACTGTCAAGGTCCAGAAAGGTAGTAAAGACATTGTTAAAACTGTCGACATGACTACAGTTGTTCAACTTTAATTTTATGAAGCGACGAGAATACTTTTTGTGCGCAAAAACTGAACAAAAATAATGACTTTATTCAACTATATCTTCTCTTCCCTGTCATTCTCCTACGCTTTTATGTTCAGCGCTTCCAGGTTCTACATCAGAATGCCGACTCATTATTGGCTGGCTCACGCGTCCTGCTCACGTGATCAGCTTTGGCCAATAATGAGTCGGCATTCTGACGTAGAACCTGGAAGCCTTCACTGTGCTTTCTGCGTCACCTGCGTAAAGATAATGAAGATGAAAATGAACAAAAGTCTTACAGGTGTGGAAAGACATGAGGGTGAGTAATTAATGACAGAATTTTTTTATTTTTGGGTGAACCAACCCTTTAAGAACTGTTCACTGAAAGGTTCTTTGGAGAACCCAAAATGGTTCTTCTTTGGCACCTCTGTTATAACCCCTTTTTGAAAACTTTATTTTTAAGAGTGTGTGTATTTTATGTATGTGTACCAAATGCATGTATTGTTTCTGACCAACATGTTATTCTCCTATAGGGCGGGATTGTGCAGTCCATTCCCACCTGGGTCCTGCAGAGTGAAGCGTTTCAGTATTACTTTAAGAATATGTGAAGGAAAGGGTCAGAAGCTGAGAGTTGTCATTCTCTAAATATGTATACACTCCTGGGCAAAAAATGGGCCAAGCCAAAAATGGCTAAACACTAAGCTTTTAATTCTCTTAAAGGGATAGTTCACTCAGAAATGAAAATTTTGTCATCATTTACTCACCCTCATGTTGTTCCAAACCTGTACGAGTTTCTTTCACAAAAGAAGACAAACGAAAATATTTTGAAGAATGTTGGTAACCAGACAGTTGACAGTAACCACTGACTTCCATAGTAGGCAAAAAAAAAAAAAACCATGAAAGTCAATGGCTACCGGGTTACTAAAATTCTTCAAAATATCTTCTTTTGTGTTCAACAGAAGAAAGAAACTCGTACAGGTTTGGAACAACATGAGGGTGAGTAAAAGATGACAACATTTTCATTTTTGGGTGAACTATCCCTTTAACCACAAATTATTGATCAGGAAATTAGCAAAAATTTAAGCAAATGCACTACTTAAAAAGCCATTGCTGTCTCAGAAAAACATTGTTAGACAGATATGAAGTTTTTGGCAGAATATGGGAAGTTGTATATGGAATAATGAATCACAATAAAACAAGAGTTGCATAGTGATGCTCCAGAGCGGTGTCTTCAATAATCTGCTGAGAAATATAATTTTAAATGCATCTCTATCACAGTGAAGCATGGAGGAAGAGATCTCATCCTTTTTAGCTGCTGGTATTGGTGAGCTATACTTCACTGTGAAAAGTCATTTAATGCTTTGGAGAACAGGAGAATATTGTAGAATGGCTTGCTTTCCACAAATGAAAAGTTATTATCTAAAGAGGAATGATCAGATGAAGAAAATGGTCATGCCTAAATTGCAAAGACAACCAAGAAGTGGCTTCAGAACAAGTCTGTCAGGCTCATGTTTTGGCCTGGTCAGAGTCCAGATTTGAACCCTATAGTGAATATTTGGTCTTGCATTAAACTCAAATGAACTGGGAGACAATTTTCAACCACTCATGAACTGTTTAAAGCCATTAACATTGAGTGGAACAACACTGACTCTTCCTGTAAAAAGCTGTCTGCAAGTTGGGAAAGGCTGTTCCATGCTGTGACTTTATCCACAGTATTTGTGCAATTCTTGCTAATTTCCTGACCAGTGACTTGTAATTAAAATGGTTAAGACCATTTAAAAACCACTAAATATTTTGGCATTTTTGACTCGGCCCTTTTTTGCCCAGGACTGTACAGTATTGAGCATTTGATACTTAAAACACCACAACTGTTATGTCAATTATGACAATACTGTATGTAAAAATACTAGACTGCAAAAGAAAGTGAGAGGACGAAACAACTGACAGGTCTCCATCCACGGTCCTTCAAAATATTTTATATCAGTGTTGATAATGGAATGTAATAATTATTAATCATAATCATATCAGTAGACAGGAGATAGTTGAGCAGAACTGACCTTGATAACATTAACAGAAGGTCAGTCTCACAAAGGCCAAATAACAGACTAAGAAATGTGACCTTGTTTTTTGTCTATATTTTAAGATTAGAAAATGTTTGGTCTTATTTAAAGAGCATTTGAAATCGTGTTTTCACTGGAAAGATCCACAAAACACTTAAACAGTTTTTTGGCGCCACATAGTGGTTAAATGCACTTTCACGTGATCTATAAAGCTTGAATGTACTTTTTTGTGTTGTCATTATCCCATTATTTTGACTTTTATGTGAATAATCTCTCTGTAGCTGCAATGATATGTGGATAGCACTACAAGAACACACATTTTTTATTTATATGATATATGGATATACCCTACATAACATATTTTTGAACAATTTCAAGAACAGATACAAGTAAATACATCCCCCACCCCACCCATTAGAAATGAGGCATCAGAGAGGGGAAAATAGTTAATTTCGCATTTGAAGAACCATCTGAGAAATAATTGGGCACTTTAAAACATCTACTATGATATAATTACATATTAGCAATATACAAGATGTTAAGGCTGGAATACACTACACGATGTCTTGTCCTGATTTACAGTCTATACGAGTCACCGCTGCCGAAAGTCAGAGTCAGTCTTCAGATTTGAGTTGTCAAATTTCACCGAAAAATTATTTTTCCAGTACCAGACATTACACACTTCACCACACTGCACACTTACGGATCTTCCTGAAGCAAAGTCACTGCAGCTAACTAAAAAACGAGCTGCTAGTTTTGTTTCTGTGACACTCTGCCAGCAGAGGGCAGATTTTTTATTCTGCAACCTGAAGCGCCTCACATGGAGTGTGTGGACTCAGGTTTCAAAGATCTCTTGAAGATTCTAAGCAGGTAAAGGACACAGACAAGTGCAGTCTGATGGGGGATTTCCATTTTAGATGTAGTTCTTAATAAAGCTGTTCACACTTGAGCAAGCTGTCTTGATTGAAATACAGTTGACAGGATAACTATCAGTTTCCACTCATATTAAAGGGGTTTGTGTTTTTACTACAGGGAATTTCCACTGATAATTTATAATGCTCCTGCTTGTAACAGAAAAGACATTTATGTGGAATAAGGCTAAGGCAATAATTAAAATAAAAAAACACTGGGAAATGTATTGTGTTTATGATGTCTAGCTGGGTAAGCTGTGCTGCAGCAGTGATTTGTGAAAATCTAATGTTTTAAAAACGTGTTTTCCAAGTGGCAGATAAGTCGGTTCATTAAATGTGGGTGATTGTTATCACGTATTTTATTTAGGTCTTTTTTAGAATTATTCAGATCAGCCAATCAACTTAGGATCATTACCAGACCACCAATGCTCTGCAGACCACAGTTTGAAGAATGCTGCCTTTGTGAAAAAGAAGTACACATTAGTATATTTTTAAAAAGGGTACTTACACAGAAATAACATACTCTAAAAACTATACTTGCGAACTGAATGTAGTATTTTCGGACACTTAATTGCATAATTTACAAATGAATGAAAATGAATTGTAGTTTACATTTATATTAAATGCAATTAGTTGAAATTAAGAGTGCTTTTTTGACCCTATTTAATTAAGATTTAAGTACATCTTTGTATGTAACAATTACTTGTATTGACTTCTACTGCTGTATGTACTGACAAGCTATTATGGCAACTAAAATATTATTTAATGTCATTTCTATTAAAACTTGTGTCATGTATTTAAATATATTTGTAATTAGTCTACACAATAGTAATGATGAAGTTGCAGTTTAAACATTTTAATAACTTTAAAATGCAATATCAAATAACACTGCAGTTAAAATTATAATCAAGAACTTTGCATATGCTTTAGTATGATAGTCAACACATCAAAATAAGTGTAGTTACTTCTTTAAGGGGCCGTTTACACAACATCATTTTCGACTAAAAACTGAAAACTTTTGAAAACGGGTTTCAAAGTGTACATTTTTGAAAACGATACCCTTATTGTCTCCGTGTAAATTACAAAAACACATTTTTGAAAACTGTGAAGTCATGTGCATACATTTTACGTGTTCATTTTATGGGCGCGTAGTGTTTCTTTCAAAGTGACCTTGCCAACTACTGGCCCGGCAGCAGAATACAGTGTTTTTTAAACCCTTAGCATTCCTGTAAAATTTGACACCGTTTTCAACAAAAAATGGAAAACCTTTTATACATTTTGGCCATTCATTTACTCAACAGAATTTTGGGGGCCTGAAAACGCAAGCTTTTAAAAACGGGTTTTAAAGTGCAAGTTTTTGAAAATTATACTGTTATGTTCTCTATGTGAAATACAAAAAGGCCCTGTCCCAAATGGCACCCTAAACACTTGCGGTCTTCCTACAAGTCCACGCTTTAGTGACGTAACGCCACTTTGACTGTCAGGAAGAAGTCTGCTGTGGAGCTCACTTCAGTGCGGGCTCGGCAAATGTGCACATCGAGGGCGCGTATCGACCGCAAAGGGGACGCTCGCGAGCACCCTTCTGAAACCTAAAATGACAAATGGGACACCCTACAGTCTCATGGACTTAACGGACATGCGCACACAGAAGCCATTATAAGTCCACAAGACTGAAAGTGCACATGAAGTGTGCCATTTGGGACAGGGCCAAGCACGAATTTGTAAAAACGGTGACGTCATGCGCATGTGTATTACATGTTCAGTCTATAGGCACGTAGTGTATTTAAATGTTTTAAGAATCATAGACATGAAGGTGTAAAGGATTAGTTCACTTCAGAATTAAAATTTCCTGATAATTTACTCACCCCCATGTCATCCAAGATGCTCATTTCTTTCTTTCTTCAGTCGAAAAGAAATTAAGGTTTTTGAGGAAAACATTCCAGGATTTTTCTCCATATAGTGGACTTCACTGGGGTACAATGGGTTGAAGGTCCAAACTGCAGTTTCAATGCAGCTTCAAAGGGCTCTACACGATCCCAGTCGAGGAATAAGGGTCTTATCTAGTGAAACGATTGTTCATTTATCTAAAAAAAATAAATAGATAAATAAAATTTGATATGCTTTTTAACCACAACAGCTTTAAACCACTCATCTGGCACTGCTCTGCAATCCGCCACGCATTACGTAATAACGTTCGAAAAGGTCACGTGTGACGTAGGTGGAAATACCGTGGAAGGGCGAAAAACTCCATCTCATTTTCTCCTCCAACTTAAAAATCGTCTGACATCATTGTTTTACCTTTTTTTTTTTTGTAAAGGGCGTTTGGCTTAGTCTTTGCACGTTCGCTTTGTACACAATGGATCAGTACTTTCGTCTACATCACGCGTGACCTTTCTAACGTGATTACGTCATGCGAGGCGGATCCCAGAGCAGTGCAAGATGAGCATTTGTGGTTAAAATGTATAAACATTTTTATTTTTTTTAGAAAATGACTGATTGTTTCGCTAGACAAGAGCCTTATTCCTCGTCTGGGATCATGTAGAGTGCTTTGAAGCTGCACTGAAACTGCAATTTGGACCTTAAACCCGCTGTACCCCACTGAAAAAAAATCCTGGAATGTTTTCCTCAAAAACCTTCATTTCTTTTCGACTGAAGAAAGAAAGACATGAACATCTTGGATGACATGGGGGTGAGTAAATTATCAGGAAATTTTAATTCTGAAGTGAACTAATCCTTTAAGTGGCCTTTTATTTAATTAATATTATATTATAAGTACTTTTTTACTTTTACTTTTACACTGAAGTATACTGAAAGTGCACATTCAATACAATTGAGCACACTTCTTTTTCACAAGGGTGGTTTAGAGATTACTTTCAAGTGTAGTTTACAACTTGTTGCACTGCGGTCAAAGCATTTGTTTATCATTAACGTTGGACTGTCTTGTCCGTTAAGGGTGTCTAAAACAAGCTAAACATAAACCACAGCTCACCACAAACATGAATTCGGTACATTTGGGACAGTTTAGAAAATAGATGAATATAAATAAGGCATATCATTTTAGAAAATGTTTTGTTTTTGTTTACTAAATTTTGCAACGTTTAACAGCTGCATGTAGTCATGAGCCAACAATTTGTTTTCATGTTGGAAATTTTCTGCTGAAATAAACAAGCACAATGCATGTTTATACCAGCAATAAGAACATGAAAGTGAGAGGACTGCTTTGTCATCACTCTACATCTGACTGCAGTCTCAATAAGCTTTGCTTGTGTGGTCCAGCTTCAAGGGCTTCAAGTCCCAACACACATAAACAGCAGGCAGATGTAGGAGCACTGATTGTTTACCAAGCTCTCAATTCTCTAAACAACAGATCAAATGACACTGAACTCTGGCAATCAAACAGAGAATCTGCCTTGTTCCCCAATGGGTAAATATTTACCATAATATATCAAAAGTCCCATTTGTCAGTGCCTGGGACAGACATAACATGCACATTTTGTAACCAAATAGTTCCTCTTTACTGTCTGTTTGTGTCATTTTCCCCTTCTTTTCTCTCAAATGTGTGCTTTTTTGGTGTTTATCGTGACAAGATCTAAAAACATCATTAATAACACTATCTGGGAAGTGGGATCAGCAGTGTTTGCTTACTTCAGTATGTACTGAAACACTTCAAATTAAGTCAAGTAAGGAAGGAGCATGTGGGAACTCTTTCGGGGGTCAGACCTTCATTCTGAGTGGGAGTTTATTGTTATACTACATTTTCCAATGGTTTTGTGAGGTGTGATATTCAATAAGTTACTCATGTTACACTTAGTGGGAGAAAACCAATGCAGCTGATGCCCGAGGGCTCACCTTAATGATGGTGGACTCGCCATCATGGTAACCACGGCTGTAATTTCCTAATAAAATTAAGTAGGGGGATTTTTGTGGACCGGCCTGAAAGTGTTGAACGAACATGAAATCAGCTCTGAAGAAAAAGTGCTCACTTGGAAGACGGTGGTTTAATCAACACTTTTCCTCATCAGTAGGATGACATTGAAATGAAAGGCGCCTTTTTCATCTGTCTGAACAAAGGTTGGGCTATTTTGCGCACTCTCAGAAATCAAATCAAAATGCCTGTTACAATGACATTGTAAAATAAGCAAAGTAAATCAGTCAGCAGGCCGATGTCATACGTGACTACTATTGTAACAGGAAAAACAAACAGCTTGTTCTACCTGCCCCAGACTGAACTGCTGTGCTGATGGAGGTGCTACTAAAACAAGCAAATATCGAGTGATTTCTGAATATCTCTTTGTCCAACATGGAGCAATAACAGGACGTCCAGTTCCTGAGTTTGCATATAGCAGAAACTGACGAAACTGTTTCATTTTCAATAGACTAATTCAAAACCATATAAAACAGGCGTTCCTTTTTTCGGCAGCCCCTAACTAAATTATTTATTTGATGTACATCTTGAGATTTATTTTTAAGTGTTGTTCTAGAATTTCCAACATGTCTAAAAATATAATAAATGTAATGATTACAGGATTTGTGTAAAATGTTATTTTGTCAATTCACTGTATCCTTTTTATATGTCTATAAAATTAACAGATAATATCCTGGCAGAAAATGACCAGTACTTTTACATTTTTATACAGATTTTTTTTTCTTACAGTGTATATAGCCTATTTGAATGCATCCATATACTGTATATGTGTGTCCTTAACACTAATAATACAACGATGGATGGATGGATGGATGGATGGATGGAGAACCCAAGATGCTAAAGCCGAAATGTCAGAACAAAGCAAATGTCAGAACTACATTCGATATAAAAACACTAACAAGGCTTACAAGAAACAACAGAAGTTTCCTCCAGTACCTATAGATGATCTTTTAAGAATATATAAGAACTGAAGACCAGTTTGGAAACATTTTCACAGTAAGTCCGCCCTACACTACTAAGGTTTTTGACAGGTTTTGACAGGCCTATACATTACAGATAAGAATCTACAGCTCTGAGAAAGGTATTTTGTGAACCAACCCTTTGAACAATTGTAGCAAATATTTAGTGAGGACGATACGCCATCCTTGTTCTACCTCCCAGAGTGTCCTGTAGTAGCCCCAACTTGTCTTCATTTGTATTGATGCTATCAACACTTTCTAATTTCAGCATTTAAGAGAAGACCAAGAGTGAAAATCCTACTCGTTCCCTCCTGTTTACCTCAGTGCAACAGCTGAGCGATGTCAGACAACAGCTGCAGGTCACACGTGTCATTGTGCCACCACTAATGCACTGAAGACTGAAAATACAGCTGTACTGAGGATAGCGTCAGGGTCGCAGGTGCTGAGCTCTGCGACACATGGCAGATGAGATTAAACAAATAGCAGCGGCCTTAAGCTTCCATGAAAGAGAGACTGCGGCGAGAGAGATCCATGCCACTTCATCAAAGCAATTACACCACTTCAAAACTATTTACGCCACTTTTTGGTCTGAGGTCCAAGACCACCAACTATTTAAGACATTTAGCTGCCTGAAACCAAATAAGAGGTATAGTTGAGTGGGGGGGATAAAATGCACTGTGTTTCCAATTTCGATATGCTGTAAAATATTTCAGGAAAAAAATAAAAATGACCAATTTACATTTAACTACCACACGTGCTCTTTATTGACAATGATTTTCTCTCTATGTATGAATAAAATTCACATTATTTTTTATCATATTTTAATCTTAATATGTACATATTAAAATTACACATTCAATTCTTAGTTTTTCCAATTTCCGAAATCTGTCATGAAACCACCAATGAACCATCTTTTGTCAATGTAATTTTATTGTAATAATTTGTTTTTTAAGTGTTTTCAAATATCTACATTTTACTTTTATGGGAACCATTTAAATTACGTCCTTGTGCCTTATTTAAAACATGAACTTTAATACACTTAAAAACAAGATAAAATAATAATTACATAAATTGCCAGTCAATTATACTGTGTACTGAATCCTGAAAATACATTTTTTTTTTAAATAAATTCAAAATTAAAAACAAATAAAAACAAATGCACATAAATAAAAAGCCTGTCCTTGCAAAAAAATAATCTATCCCTAAAACTAGAGTTTCCAGAGAAATTTCTCATTTTTTTTCCAAAGTTGCGAGCTTTCGGTTTTCTCATTACTTCTAGACTTTGCAGAGACACTAACGCTGTTACAGATCTTCTCCACCTCAGTCAGATCTGTAAGTTTGTTAATGCTCTCTTCATTCCCCTCATTCAAAATGTCCCAGAAGTCCTTTCCTCTACTTTTTGCTCTTTCTGTGCATGTAAATGTTTTCACATCCCTCGGTTGGTCTACAGTTTTCTTCTTTGACTTGAACAAATCATTCAGGATGGATGTGTCACCTATAAGGTCTGTGATTTTGGAGGAGTTGCTGGTCTGGGTTGAGCTTGATGCAACACCATCATCTGCAGAGACACAAGGTGACCGTGACATGCATTCCTTGTCCTTGAAAGGTTGTGAAGAACTAGTAATGTTGGTTTTACTTTCTTCTACATGTGCACTGCACCTTTGAGAAAGATGTCCAGAACTTGATGATGGGTATTTGTCTGTGGAGGACATCTTCATTTTGTTGTTTGTGAGGTCTGTACTGCAATGAACATGAACCTCAGAGGTTTCTGGTTGACCCATTCTCTTTTTCTTTAACAGTTTTCTTTGATCCTCAACTTCAGGGGTTGGTACCTCAACTTGAGGTTTAAGAGGGGAGTTTGGGTGGGCTCTTTTTGAGGTAGTTCTTTGTCTGGATGTAGAAGGTTGCGGTGAGGTGGGTGGCTTTGGCTTAACGTTGGGTTTAGGAAAGGTCTTTTCGGTGATGTTCTTGAGTTTAGGGTTCTTCTGGCTGTAGAAGCTCTGCAATCGGCTCAGTCTCTGTGCTGAACTGTTCTTCAGAATGTCTTCTGCAAAGTCTCGCACAGAGTCAAATCCAAAGAACGGAGCCATTTCTTCCAACTGCTGTCTGTGAGACCAAATATTATCTTAATGACACAAATCAACTTATCTTCTACAAAATGATTTTTAAAGCTTTAAGTGTCTTGATTTGGCTAAATCATCTGTAGTAATTAATTAGACTAGGTCAATAATAAATAAGAAAAGTAAAAATCTTTAAAAACTTTGGTTTAAAACACATGTGCCAAGTTTGTAAAGTCATACTCTTTGTATTAATGTTGGTTTCATATGGTTTGAAAAAAACATCACGTTTTTGGGGAGTTGCACCATGTGATATTTTATATCCATGTCATAAAAAGGTCAAATTATCTTTTATATTTTAAGAGACTTATTGACCTTGACACACAGTCATTAGGTTCTGCAGGGTCTTCATATGGGGTCCACACATATAATTTCCTGTTTTGTTTTGGGACTTTTTTTCCTAAATGTTTCTGCAAGTTGGTTAGACCACACGACTTGGAACTTGAAATATTAATAAGCAGTTTAGTTCAAAACTGAGTGTACTGTACAATTCTAAGAGATTGTTTTATACTCCATGCATTGCAAAATACAGGCAGGGAGCAAGTTTATGACAGTCTGTATATTATATCATAAGACCACAGCCCATAAGTTACAGCATAATAAGAACCAGAGGATTTGCTTAATGCTAAAACACGTGACATGTTCTTAAACTCTTAAAGGGATAGTTCACCCAAAAATAAGAAGTCTGTCATCAGTTACTCACCCTCATGTGTACAAACCTGTATGACTTTTGTTCATTTGTATAACATAAAAGAAGATACTTTGAGAAATTTCCCCCCTTTTTTGTCTATAAAATGGAACACTCTTCCAAATATCTTCATTTGTGTTCTGCAGAAGAAAGTTATATAGGTTTGCAATGACATGCAGGAGAGTACATAAATTATGACAGTATTTTCATTATTTTGAGGTGATCTATGCCTTTAAGATGAACCCCAAATTCCACATTTTAAAAGCCCCATTATAAAACATAAAAAAACAACCTTGAAAATTCAGTGTAAGGGTCTTTAAGGAAAACCACTTAGTAATTTGAAACTGAAAGAGCTTAGAATCTGCTTGTGGCGTAACTTCTAATGGTTGCCACCCTTTGTGGTTTCAAAGCAAAAACTATCTATGAAGCAAGACCCTTAAGTATGTGTCTGAGTGGAGTTGAATCCCATTACAGCAGTTCATCAAGAAAAAGAAAATATATATACTTGTGTGTGTGTGTGTTTTCACCATTACATGAGCAAACAGTACATTTGTGAGACTGTACTGAGGAGAAAAGCAGAATAAAGAGGGGGTTTTGCTCATGACTTTGGCCAGACTTGGGAAATGGGTGGGTGAGAGGGCTCCAGGGTGGTCTTCCCTCACTCCTGCAGCCCCAGGGGCCAGGCGGGGGCAGCACACCATAGCTGTGGGGAGAACTGGCACATGGCCCTCACTACCAGGAATTTCCTCTCACTGACTTGCTGTTCTAGTGTTTGTGTTTTTAGCCAATTTGACACAATTATTTGCTTTGTGTGGAGATGACAGCTAATCGGATCTTGCGCGGGGAGAAAAGCGAAGGGATCTGGAGCAGAGAATAGTGTTACCTGCACATGCTACTGGGTGTTTCGCCCACTATGACAGTGACATTGTTCTGGCGGTAAGAGGTTTTGATGGTGTGGGTGACCGGATGCTCCATGTGAGGTCTGCCATATGCTAGCGGTGTCTGACCTCCATCGTCGTGATCTGCGAGTACGGGATCAGATGACTGGGTGGAAGTCACAATAAATACACAGTGTTAGAATTGGACTCTAAAATTATTTAACAAATCTTTCCACAGAAATTGTGATTCTCTCTCAAATAATTCTGGATTGATTACCTGTCTGGAATTTCAAACTACTTATTAATTATTATATAATTATTGAAAAGCAAATGCAGGACAAAAGATAACTAATACGGATAATGGAACGTAGCAGATCTGTATCTGCAGTGGATTTGTACCACAAAATGTATCATTTTAAACAGCCGAGGACAAAATGGCTGAACTGGCTGTATTTTACAACATCTTAAAGAAAATTACCAAACAAAAGTTACTGGTCTCAATTAGTCTGACTAATCTTTCCCCAAGTGAACACATCGAATTGGAGCAACTACTGAATCAACATTTGATTCACTCACTAAATAGAAGTTTTACATTTAGTCATGTCTGACAGCAAAAGGTTTGTGTAAATAAGGACTGTGGAAAAAAATCAGTTTTGTTACTGACTGGTTGTTCAAACATAGTTCAACATTTTTTGTTAATAAATTATATATAAATTTGAATACAAAAATTACTACCGATTTATATAAAAATACATCTCTCAAACATTAAAATGATACAAAGAAGATACTATTGTTAGTCGCACTCAAATACCACACACACACACACCAAAAAAAAAAAAAAAAAAGTACCACACACTCACTCTTTGTGTGTACTGCATAAATATAAAACTTGTAAAAAACCTCTGATGAATCCAGGAGCTGGTTAGCAGGAAGTTGCGAGTGCTTGTTGAGTTCAAACACATCTCGTACGGCAGCGCGGCTCAGGCGGTCTTCTGCTCTGCTGGAGCCCACTACCTTCTGATTCGAGTGGGTGTAACTCACGTGCTGAAGTCCACCTGTCAGTGAAGTCAAAACACTCAAGTATATTAGAACAAAGAGCACTGAACAAACTCAAGATGACTTCTCAAAATGCCAAAACTTTTTATTGTCTCTCTATTAATTTCATATACAGAGTCAATAAAAAAGCTTTGAAATTTTGAGAAGATTAGTTTCTGAAACACCCAATCGTGAAAGAAAATTTGCATTGGGTGTTTCAGAAACCAATCTTCTCAAAATGTCAAAACTTTTTATTGACTCTGTATATGAAATGAATAAAATGACTGGACTGAATGTGTAAAACAAACAACACAGCATGACTGCATTGTAATGTTATTAATTGTTATTCAGTTGTAAATCAATGTTGCGTGCACTTATTATTTATTTTATTTTTTTTATTTTTTTTCGTGTGTGTGTGTGGGCGTGTGTGTGTGTGGTCCTGGTAAACCCTGCGTTATGTGGACAAAATGTCCCCACAAAGATGGTAATATCTAAAATCCTTGTCCTTTTGGGGACATTTTTGGTCCCCATGAGGAAAACAGCTTATAAATCATACAGAATGATGTTTTTTTTTTTTTTGGTTAAATCTATTTTTGGATTGTTTAATTATATATTCTGTTTGTGATAATTGGTCAAAAAACAATAACGATATTGGATATACAAGATTATGTTAAATCCAGGTAAATACTCCAAGTTATACCTAATAATGAGTCCAATGTTCCAGCGTTTCCTTCATCTCTGGCCTGGGTTTTGTCAGATCCTAATGTTTTTCGGCTCTTTATGCCCAAAGACATTTGAGTAGTGTTGTCCTTCCCAGAAGATCGTCTGTGAGCTGATTTATTCTCCTTACACCTCACGCCTTCCTGAGGCACTTCATCTTCTGACGAAGAAAAACTTCCAATATCATCTTCAGATATTTTATCTGCAAACTTCACCCTTTTGTGAAAATGATTCTTGCCACCAGTTGTGCTGTAATTGTTGTGTTTGTGTGATCTTGGTGGAAGAGGCTCAAGGTTTGCTGACTCTTCTGATATTCTCTGTTGTTTACCATCAGTGACTCCCTCCATTCCTTCTTTGGATTCACTGGACAGATCCTGTGTCTTGGATGCTTGTCCCTTAATCATGGTGGGTTTTGCATAGTTATCCTCATCCTGACTGTGGCTACTAGAGTCTTCATCACTGTCCGTCTCCTGCAGTCCTCTCTGAGCCATTTGTCTCTGCAGCACACCATACAGGCCCATATTGCCAATACAGGTAGTACCAGCTCCCATCTGCTCTCCTGTGTGTGTTTCTGATGGCCTGGAGCAGCAGGGATCTTCATCCTCACTTGCACTGCTGAAGTCCAACACCCCAGCAGGTTTAAACCTAGCGCCTGCTGATCCACCTGCTTGCTCAGTAGCAGCATCTGCTGACTGGGGATCCTGAGGTAAATCAAAATGGTTCATTAGTTTTATGAAGATGATGTTTTGTTTTTTTTAACTATCAATATTTCTTTTATTATTTGTATAAAAATATGAAAAATAAGGACACAAACGATTTAGTGAGTTCTTCAAACAGTTTATTTTTTAAGTTTTTTGATTATTTTTATCTGGAAATTTTGTTCTATTTCATGTTGTGGTTTTTTTTTTTTTTTGTGAATACAAATGTTTTTTGGAAAATTGTTGGCACCAGTTTTTCTTTTTCATTATTTTATTTTTGTATTAATATATCTCAATTTATTTGCATCAAACTTTGTAGAAAACTCTCTCAACCAAGGAAACATCAAACTTTACATTAATTTATACTTCACACCAATCTATATTGAAATCTCTATAACATTTTTTTAATGGATAACATCTAAAACTAAATTTTACCACACTTTAATGATAGCGACATCCAGTTTTTAGCAAAACACTGATTTTAACAAGCCGAGACATTGCAGTCAGTGCCAATCCTCTTCAGAAATTCAATGTGTGAGGTTCTTTCCAGAAGAACAATTAGATAAGGCCTCTGCTGAGTAAATAAATGTGGTATAGATAGTATGTTTCTGTGTGGTCTTCACCATTGGGCTTCAGAGGGGGTTGATTACGACCATGTGTTCGCCCGTTATTCCGTGGGAACAGATAGATGATGGGAAAGAAGAGGGGAGGGATGGGTGGGAAAGAGAAACGTTTCAGACACGGGTCTGTGACAGGGTGGGTACTCACTGGCTCCTGCATCCTCTCGTCCAGTGCTTGAGTTCTGGCCGTCTTGATCCCCACCTCCACTCGGCCTTCCCTCTGTGAGCCAAATACATGATTCCCATCATGTCAATGAGAAGGAATTCATTTCATATAAACAGTTCATTAAAGGCATGTCATTAGGGATATGTATGATCAGCTGGGCCCTCACAGACAGTAAAACCCTGTAGATAGTTTCCACATGCTCATCAGAACCTCTGAATTATAAATTCACAATGTGCCCTAAAAATGTACATAGATTTCACAAGACTATGGCTAGAAAACTGAACAATGTAACATATATCAAATATATATATAGGACTTAGACGCTGGGTGTGTGAGTTGTTAGATAGAGAATGTGCCAACTGCAATGTTTTTGCCTTTTTACCTCCAGAATGCGATGGGTAAGACAGGTGCCATCAGTCTGCAGGCGGAAAAGGTTTCGGGTGCCAAACAGCTCCCCTGCCTTGCCGTCAGTACCCTGAACAGCCTCAAAGTAGCGTCTGGCATTCTCCCGACCAATCACTGACGACTGAAGTTGCTGTCAAGCAATAAAGGAGAGAAAGCAAACAGATCTCAATAAATTTTACATTATTTTAGTGTATTCGTATATATTTAGGTGTAATGATGAGGGAGCTAAAACTACAACTGCACACACCAACAAATGACTGTTAAACTGTATAGGAATGGTTTCTTCATATACATATATATGAAATGTATTACGTCCATTTTTTATGAACATACCTGTTTGTAAATCTGGCGCAAGTATATGATCTCCTCTACCGTTCCTAAAGAGATGAGTCTAAAAACCGTCACATCCCTACACTGGCCAATACGATACACTCTGTAAATTAAAACAGAAAGATTTACGGGTCCACACAGGTCTTATTGGGACTTTGATAAATTCCATACAACCTGAAAATGCAATCATAAAATACAGTAAAAACAGTAATATTGTGAAAAATTGCTGATTTGATGTTCAAGAAACATTTATTATCAATGTAGAAAACAGCTGCTTAATGGTTTTGTGGAAACCATTAAGCAGGCATCTTTAATAAATAAACAGTTCAAAAGAACAGCTTTTATTTGAAATATAAATCTTTTGTGTGTAACATTATACATTTCTTTACTGTCACTTTTGATCAGTTTAGTGCGTGATTGCGGAAAAAATTCAAATCTTTGAACATTGGTAGTAAATAATTTTGAGAATGATTGTCAATATTCAATATGCTGTCTTCCATCATTTTGGCATGCTGCTGTGAAATGCGAATACCTAATTATATGAATATTTCCTTTCATAACTAGGTTTGCTCACCTGTCAATAGCCTGGAGATCATTGGCAGGATTCCATGTTGGATCAAACAACACAACAACATTCGCTCCGATGAAGTTGAGACCAAGCCCACCCGCCCTACAGAAGAAACATGAAGATCAAAGTCATTGTGAATCAGACTTTCATGTTGTCGTAACTTTTGGGAAATCTTGTAATTAATAGGCATAACGAAACATAATAGCTTTTGGAGCCACACTCACAAAGTAGACACCAGACACAGGTTGACTTCTCGAGAGCTGTTGAACTCTCTCACTATCTTAACTCGGTCCTTAGACTTAGTGTTTCCATCCAGTCTGTGGTACTCCAGACCCTCGGCCATACAATAGCTTTCCAGAACATCTAACAGCTGTGAAAGTATAAAGAAAGATTTGTTTAACCTGATTCATGTTTAATAAAATTAGGACCGTCAATCAATTACAATGAACTGCAATTCCATATTTTTTAAAAAAACAATTATATAAATTATATACACTGATGAGACAAAATATTATGACCAGTCACAGGTGAAGTGAATATTACTGAACATCTCCTAACAAGACCACATATTAAGGTCAGGGTAGATTAGATGGTAAACAAAAGGGTGCGATTAATCGTGATTAAAATGTATCATCTATTGACAGCCCTAATATATATATATACACATACATACATACATGTGTGCGTGTGTAAATAGCATAGCAAACTTTTTGTAACCTCCTCACCTTGGTGGAAAGAGAGAAGAGTAGAACTTTGTCTTTCTTCGCGATAAAGTGATTTAGAAGCTTTTGCAGAACCTGAAACAGGAAGAAAAACAGGACACGCTTTTCAAAATGATGATGGCAGCAAAGACCATCTTGCTTATCATAACGAGAAAACACAAAGTTTTTCATTTAAATTGTAATGAGAAATAACACGTCAGTCCGTGGCCACTGGGTAGAGATTAACAGAGCAGGCTGTGTCTTTTCTTTCTATTGCTGATGTTTCAGAAACCAGCCGCCATTCTTGTGAGGATGCCAGTAACTCAACATCTGCCAATAACAGCACCCTCAAGATGCTCCGGCTAAAGGGAGGGGGAAACCTTTGAAAGGAAGGCCTGAAGAAACGTTAAATACTGTCCTTGTTATTTCTCAAGGAAGTGTATCCACAGCCTCTGAGGGAAGACAGCTCAGGGCCAGTGCTAGCCACAAGAGGGTTTATTAATCTCCATATTGCTAGGGAAAAATCCGGAATGGACTGGAAATGAAGATATCGTAGTGAAGCAAATTTTCTAGGCTGTTTGTTTGATGATGTGGGCACCCCTGATTCTAATAACTGTAATATGAAACTAAACATACTTTTACACTCAGGGTTCAACAATGATGATGGGATATATTTATCTTATACATTATTTTTATGTCTTGAAAAATTAAAACAATGTATTCAATATAGTTGTTGAAAATTCTGCTAATGTGTTGAAAACTACAAACCAATCTTTTTTCCATCATATGCAGGTCAGCAAAAGTGTGTGTAATGTGTATGAAGTTATAGAGTTACATTATAATTATGTCATCTTCAGCATTTTGTAGAGAAAATAACAACAAAATGAAATATTTACATTTAATGAGAACTGATTATATTCAAATATAAAAATGCATTGTTAAAAATGAAAATTGATAATTAGGAAAAATGCCTCACCTTCATTTTTCCACTGTACATGGGGTCAGACATTGCTTCAAAGGCTGCTTGTTTGCACCTCTCTGTGAAATCTGGAAATTTCCTAAAAACTTGCTCGCAAATGGCTGTCACATATTTTTCCTGTGGTTGGAAAAATTACAAAAAATATTTACAGAAAGATAATGAGGATGATAATAAAGACAATCTGTTCTTGATGGACAGAGTACATTTGATTCTAAATTTACTGCAAGATACATTCAATCAAAACTTAAATCTGATATACACTGATAATAATCAGAAATGTTTTTTGAGCAGCAAATCTGCATATTAAAATGATTTCTGAAGGATCACGTGACACTGAAGACTGGAGTAATGATGCTGAAAACTCCACTTTGCCATCACAGGAATAAAATACATTAAAATAGAAAACAGCTTTGAATTGTAATAATATTTCACACTATTATTATTTTTACTGTATTTTTTATTAAATAAAAGCAGCTTTGGTGAGCATAAGAGACTTCTTTCAAAAACATTACAAATCTTATAGACACCAAACTTTTGAACAGGCAGTGTATCTGACAACAATCCTTCACTGTTCCCACTACACCCGATTACTAACCTGTTTTTTGCTGGTTCCTTCTTTGGACTGCAGTAGTGCAACATGATTGGCAACCTTTCTCAGAATAGCCAGATAACTGAAGTACAGGTGTCTGACCGGCACGCCGTCGGCGTTCAGTTTGTAGCAGCACTTCTTCCGTGGACGGCCACTGCCACAATGACACTTTGCTGAGCTCTGCAACAGCAGGGTCACATCATCTGTGTCCAGCACTGCTCGGTACACTGTCCGCTGGAAGTCTGTGAGTGAGCAGTAGACAACCTGGAGAGGGACAAGACATGAAGGAGTTCAGAACAGAACCTGTACTATGAGAACTCATATTATAGCAGTTGATTTCTTTGACTTGAACTAACTCACTCGATCATCTTTCTTAGGTAGCTGGTCACTGATAATGGCCTTTGTTCTCCTGAGGAACCAGTGCGAGAGTTTTTTGGCAAGTTCCTGAACTGCTTTACGGCCTTCTGCTAGAGCTCTTTTTGTCACAGTGTGCTTCTGCCCCTGCTCAATGGGGTCTGAAAACCTGTTTTTAAAACCTACCAAAGTACCCAGGCATCCAGGAATGGCCCTATGACACAAAAGTGTTTTAAACAAATGAATGAAGAAATTCTCATTATCATAAGACAAAAATATATAACTTATGTTTCAAACCCCAGTCTACAAAAGCATCCAAGTCTGAGGGTCTCACCAGTCCATAACACACCACAGCTCCTCAAGGTTGTTCTGAAGGATTGTTCCTGTTAGTCCAACCCTCATTTTACATCTCATCTCCTTCATGGCCTGAGTGATCTGGGACCTGTGGTTCTTTATTTTGTGAGCTTCATCAACGATAACAGCAGCCCAATCAATGCTGTACAAAATTAAACATTATATTGTGTAATGTGAAAAAGATTATTAAATCGCAAAGAAAAGCAGAAAAAGAAATATGTTGAAAACTGCACTGACCAATGAACTCTGAATGTTTAAATATGATAAGAAATAATCATTTTAGCCAGTAACCATTTTGAAATATACTCAAAATAACTGAATAATACCATGCAAAAGTGTGGGTCAGCAAGATTTTGTTTTTCTTTTATTTGCGAGGACACATTAAAGTGATCCAAAGTGACGGTAAAATTGTGATAATGTTAAAAAATATTTTTATTTCAAAAATAAATGCTGTTCTTTTGAACTTTCTATTCATCAAATAATCCTGAAAAAAAAGTATCATGTTTCCACAAAAATATTAAGCAGCACAACTGTCTTCAACATTGATACATTGATAATAATAAGAAATGTTTTTTGAGCAGCAAATCAGCATATTAGAATTATTTCTGAAGGATCATGTGACACTGAAGACTGAAGTAATGATGCTAAAAATTCAGCTTTACCATCACATGAATAAACTACATTTTAAAACATATTGAAGTAGAAAACAATTACTTTAAATTGTAATCATATTTCACAATATTACTGTTTTACTGTTCTTTTGTATAAATATGCTACCTTTGGTTAAAAATCTTACCGACCCCCAAACAGCATATTTATGTGATGAAATAATGACACAGTAAACCACAAAATAAAACATGCTGCATAAAACAATAAAATAAACTGAACTCAGTATCAACAATATACCTGTTAAACTGGTCCAAACAGAGTCTGAGGGTCTCATAAGTGGTAAGAGCAATCTCACATCTTCCTCTCTGCACACGCGCCAGTTCTTCATCCTTCTTCACACCATGCACCACCACAACTCTAAAATGACCCCAAGTGTCTAACTCATCTTTCCAGTTGTAGAGGACAGAGAGCGGAGCCACAATGAGGAAAACCTGAATAGAGACAAACAAACAAACAAACAAACAAACAAAACTATTAAAGGGCTTTTAATGCAGTATTACACAAGAAAATCATGCAGTAAGGAAATAGTAGATCTCATATGCATAACAAAGCTGATACCTTCTGAACTTGTTCTGAAGGCTTCTGTGACAGCAAAAACTGTGGCCTGTTGTTCTCAACGTCTTTCCATGTACCAGTTTTCTGCAAAACTGCAGCCAGGAAGCCAATGACCTAAAAGAACAAAGGAAAGAGGAAAAATGAGCAGTCCTTACTGGGTTTATTCTATACATTGTAATATGTAGATTTGCATGCATTTACCTGAACAGTCTTTCCAAGACCCATGTCATCACCCAAGATGCATCCTCTGGATTTGGCATAGTTATGATAGATGAATTTAATGCCCTCTCGCTGATAGTCTCGTAAATATCGATTGATGGTGTATGGAACTTTTACATCACTTCCTGACAGCAGAAACGGCTCAGAAGGACCCTGGAGGCGTCTGGTTACTATGGAAGAGAGGCCTCTCATCCTCAAACTGAGGACTAGATGTTCTGACATTCTGGCCCTTTGTAGATAAGCCTTCCTCCTCCATCTCCATCAAGACAGAGTCCACATCAATACAGATGCTAACTAGATAATGGCTTGTTTAGTTGTGACAGACTTCTCCTTCGGAGCAGCACAAATGATGAAATCATTTTGGTGATCAGAGTAGGAGTTGTACGTTTGACCTGAAAAACAGAGGCTAAATAAATAAATTCCATACAAGACATATTATATGGAAATTGAGAACTTTGCTGAAAGGTTAAAAGCAAAGCTAAAGTATAGAACCGCCCAAAGTATTGTCATTATTAAATCAACATCAGCATGCTTTTTCCAAACAATGACAGTGAATGGGGACTGAGACTGTCATGCCAACACCTTCTTTATGAAGTAAGATAAAAGGAAAGAAAGCCGTGTAGTACATAGTAAGTATAGAACATGAGATGAGTAAATGATTTTTCCTTTCAATTTTCATTTTTTGGAGGGTGCTATCCCTTTAACTAAGCTCAGTTGTCTCAATCACTCATGAAGTCTGACACGAATCAAATCACTAAAATAATGTTCGTAAACAGACGGGTATAACATCACTAAAATTATTTATTTGATTAAATATTTATTTGTTTAAATCTATGTATTTTTACGCGTTGCGATCTCTTTAAATGCTGTTCTGAGTTCATTCGTAACACAGTGGAAGTCAGTTGGGTCTTACCATCATCATGAATTCATTTTATTCTCGATGTAGTTTCTGGGATGATCATGTATTTCTGGTGCCTGTAATGCCTTGACTGTGAGATAAACAAGTAGTTATTCCTCTGCATGTCCAATGTATTTTGATTTCGTTCACATCAACTTAGCAACATGCTGCATGCAGCGTCACAAGGGAGAGATTCGCGTTTATTTACCTATCTGTGTGTTGAGAGCAGCACTTTCCGTACAAGCGCTAAGAGAGAAACTACACGAATTATTAAATTAAATTAAAAATAATTGTAATAAATTAAAGATTAAATTAATAAACTCAGATCAAATAGCCTATATTTTAGCTCTTAATATTTATACTGTTAATTTTTCTATCATCAGTTTTGTTTTTGTTAAATAAAACTAAAAGTATTAAAATAATTGAAATAAATTAAATTGAAATAAAATAAAATAAAATATAAATATATGTTAGCTGAAATAAAATATAAATAATAGATAAGTTCTAAGATACAACTTAAAACTTAAAAAACATAGAAATGTTGTCTTGGCAACTAACTAAAAGTAAAATAAAAATGAAAGTTTAATAGAAATATTTAAAAATAATAAAAATGACAAAAACACAACAAAACTTACAAAAACTAATTCTTTAAATTAGCTTTTATATTTATATTTTTCAGTTTTCATTTATTTAATAATAAATACTATAATAAATTAAAGAATAATATGATAAATAATGCTAAAAAAATAATAAAAATCAGATATGCCTGATCTATGCAAACTGAGGCTTTATTGTTCTACTTGGTGCAAAAAAGGCACATATTCTGTCTAAGCACCTGATCAATCATATGCTGACAACCAAATCTTCAAATCAAAATATTTTTAATTGCAGTTAAATATGGAAGGTTGTGTCTGGGAACCAGACCAGGGGTGCGTTTCCCGAAGCCAACTATGGTTGCAATTTCCGTCATTACCAACTCAATTCAACGGAACTTGCGACCATAGTTGGCTAACTATGCTTTTGGGAAACGCACCCCAGACCAGTGCAAATTAGCACAGCAATAGATCTACATTGGTAGCTAGGCTCAGACTGGAAAAGTTCCACTCATTTGTTTGACATCCTCTTAATGTATATCTTCTCAGTAGATTATGAGCCTCTTTCCAGGGAGCCACCAAATCTGCTAATTATGGTCAACGAACGCTGTTAATGGCTTTGCTCAAGGGTGGTCCATATCTCTTTAACACATTCATTCTGACTGACCTCACCATTACCACCCATCTTGGGTGGCTGTTTTTTCATAGGGGGCAAACAGACCCATGCGCTTCAGTAGAAGAACAAGTGTTGTGTTCGACCCAGTGCTATGCCTACTGCTATGTAAACCATCTGTCATGACTGTTTGGGCTTCTTTATAAGAACATCTCCAGCAGCTGCCCAATAAATTCCCAGCGTTGAGAGAGGAGGAACAGAAAGTTTCATTTTTGTCTTGCAGTGTACCATAGCCGAGCGGACAACACAGGCTTCCTCCTCATCTTTAGCTTGGATAACAATAACGACAAGCTGTTTCCTTAGGTTTTCATTCACATTTAGGCCCTCTTGATTGTTTCTACCACAAATATCCTCAGTCTTTCAGGTAAAACGTTTCCTGAGGAATAATGTTCAAATGGAGACACATCAGGCTCTTCCTGAGCAATAAATGCTCTTAGATGACTTTCCTACAATAGGCCACAGTGTTGTAATTTTGAACTCCAGGCACATTATGTTGTCCCGTACAGTAGTGTAAAGGGCATTTTTCATTAGCAGTGTGAGATGGCAGGCAGCAGAGACCACTGAAGTTCCCCCTCACTGCAGATGCTGAATGGGAGATTTGTCCTCTTCTCCCTGTGCTTAGGAAATTCTCCATCTGTGTTTCACAGACTTTCTCCCATGAGTCACTCAAACTTAGAAAGCCAAAACCAATTACTGCTATGCCAAAAATGACAGTTTCAATTTCATAAAAATTGATTATGGAAATTTAAAAAAGGATTTTGTTGATGTTATTGTTTTTATTCCTGTATTAGCTTGCAGTAACTGGAATATATATGTGCAACACACCAGACCAGACGTTTTTGAACTTGTTGATGACACAAACCATATGATGATCCTATTGTGAGGGACCCCCTTCCTAAAATATAAAGACAGATATATATTTAATGTATCAAAACCCATTTCTACTGTATAAAATATTATCTCAATTTTTTATATATAAAACAAAAACTATGGCTGTCAGAAATAATATTTTTGTGATTGTGATGACTTTTTACCAGAATTTAGAATGCTTTGGTTATAATGTAATATGTTAAAAGACGTTCTTTATAAAAAACAAATAAATAAATAAACACAAACAAACAAACAAGTAAAATATGATTTCATGGAATTAATGAATGAATGAGGGTTCTAAATAAATAAATAAATAAATATGGGTTCTTGGGGGAATGGAGAAATGAATGAATGAATGAATGAATGAATGAATGAATGAATGAGGGTTTTGGGAATGAATAAATGAATGAATGAAAGAGGGTTTCAGGTATGAATGAATGAATGAATGAAAGAGAGTTTCAGGGAATGAATGAATGAATGAGGGTTTCAGGGAATGAATGAATGAATGAGGGTTTCAGGGAATGAATGAATGAATGAATGAATGAGGGTTTCAGGGAATGAATGAATTAATGAATGGATGGATGAATGAATGAATGAGGGTTTCAGGGAATGAATGAATGAATGAATGAGGGTTTCAGGGAATGAATGAATGAATGAGGGTTTCAGGGAATGAATGAATGAATGAATGAATGAATGAATGAATGAGGGTTTCAGGGAATGAATGAATGAATGAATGAATGAATGAATGAAAGAGGGTTTCGGGGAATGAATGAATGAATGAATGAATGAATGAGGGTTTCGGGGAATGAATGAATGAATGAATGAATGAATGAGAGTTTTGGGGAATGAATGAATGAATGAATGAATGAGAGTTTCAGGGAATGAATGAATGAATGAATGAATGAATGGGGGTTCCAGGGGAATGAATGAAAAAATAAATAAACAAACAACAAACAAACAAACAAAAGAGGGTTCTGGAGAATGACTGAATGAGGGTTCAAGGGGAAGTAAATAAATAAACAGGGGTCTGGGGATAAAAAAATAAATAAATAAATAAATAAATAAATCTTCCTCTAAACATCAACTACATAAACAGCTTACAGACTACAGTCAAAATACACTGTAAAAGAAAAAAAAAAAAAATCTGTAAAAAAAAAAAAAAAAACAGATATTGTACTGGCAGAAAATTACCAGGTTATTATCCAGTAATTTTACGGACATTTCCGTTAACCCTAAAACACAACGCAATGATGTTCAAATACAGGTAAAAACACCTGTAAAAAAAAAAATAAAAAAATACGGAAAATTCCGTCAAATTAATATAGTACATTGTGCCCTATTTTTACAGATTTTTTTTAGAGTATAGACAGCGTATAGACACTCAATAGGTTGTAATGTCTTTACTCACATAATTTCTAATTTTCTAAACTTTTTTGACACAAGGGATTTTTGGATAGACATTTTTTTAGTGCTAACAACAATACGCTTGTACGCTTATCCCACCTAACCTTCTTTTCATTTACGAAAAATTAAATATGTGGCCTACCCTGGAAATCCATCAACAAATAAAACTGCTACTACTAGTTTTTTTTTTTTTTTTTTACATTATATGAACAGAGTGATTATAAGACCTTCTGGGTTTGCATTACTATTCCTTTAGTCTTTTCCCAATATATTCCTCACCAATGCATTTCTTCATATCAGCAGTAAAGATTTACAAAATCTCCTTTCTGTCGAGCTGGAAATTTCAGCTGTGTGTGAGGTCTGTCTCTAGCAGATTCCAGAAGTTTTGCGTCATTTCCCCACGTCTCTGTTTGTGTGGTCAACATCACAGACACACCACTGAATCTTTCAAACAGTCTGAATGAGGTGTCTGATAGAATCGTAATATTTTTCCCAGCCCTTCATCCACAAGGCATCAGTTTTCTTTCCCATACAGATTTGTCATGATATATAGGGCCTGCTTACTATTAAAACTGTAAGGATGCACACAATTAAAACTTTCATGTAAACTACTAGCGTGTCTCAGTGAGACATAAGCGGCTGATTTGTGGTTGAATTCACCAGCGCCTCATGCTTGCAAAATAATTCTAGATTTCTGGAACGAGTACATAGAACTTTTGTGATTTCTTTGGACCCGGCTTTGGCAACATGTGCCGCATTCTGTCAGCTATTTACTCTCACTGTTAATTTAAAATGTCACATGGCCCAGAATATTAATGCCTTTGGGGTGGAAAGGGCTTCTCTTTTCTTTCTTTTTCCTTCCTCCTACCTGTTTTTTTCCTCATTTGTATATAAATGTAACTGTCCACACGTCAATAGTAGTTACTTAGAAATTATTTTTGAATATACTTGCTATCAAAGATGTTGCCCACATCCAAGACAGCGACAAATAGAGTGCTGCCATGCGTTTCAATGTAGATGTATACTTGAACATTCTCCAAGCTTCTTGAACTAAATCCAGCCCCTTTATCCCTCTTCCTTTGTCTCTCTCACAGGCAATTATACAACCACAAGCACACACTTGAAAAGCACACACTGATCGTCTTGAAGTGGGGTCTATTATGGAAAGGCACAGAAACTAGTTGCAGAAAGAGCGCAAATAACAGAACTACTTTACAAAGTTCACTATTTATTTATTTATCGTCGTTCCCATCATCTGCTGGCATCCTCTTGAGGCTTTGTGGCACAAATTATTTAACTCAGTGAGCTACATCGCCAAATTCAGGCTGACCTGAATTGGATGGGCTGGTCTCTTTTGTCCTGCATTGAGATGGAAAGACTGGATGAAAAAAAAACATATTTACAACTGAAGCGGCGCTCATTATGCCGGGACCCCATAGAGGGCCCTTTTGTTTGTTGACTTGAGCTACAATAAACACATCAAGCATCCAATATAACTCTCCCTGTTCTATCATCAAAAGCCTCGATGGGCCTCTTACTGGTCTGAGACTGATTTGATAAGCAAACAAAACCCAAGACCAATGAAAAAACCTGCTGGTGTTGGCATTTTTGGAGTGCTCTGATACAGTTGGTAGGAATCGCCTATTCATCCCTGCAGCTAGACGTTCTCCCGCCACCATTGGACACTGGCACGGTGGCATGGTTTTTATGTGCCACCATGGACCAACAGTGATGCATTACTGAACAGAAAAACAAAGGCTTTCTAAAATGTACCAGCTCAGCAGAACCCAGTGTCCACGTCCCTGGCACGTACAGTATGATAACAAATCGTTCTACTTCAGTGCAGAGGAATTATTCTGTTTAGCGTTTGAGGGATAATACTTGCTCAAATACAACATTTAAACACATCGTCGTATCATAAATATTTTATTTTTGTAATATGAATAGGCTAATTCTATATGATAATACTTTTTTATCATTCCTTCATCAATTATTTGTGTTAATGTGTTAATACTTATGTATAGATTTTATTATTTTTCCTTTAAGACTTTAGATTTTTAAGCATAAAATCATACAATGAAAAAAATAAAATATACATTGTGTAAATGATTAAACTGATAATTTAAACAATGAAATAGGCATAAACCTTTTTGGTATTTATTGTGTGAAAATTATTTATATATTATATTATATTTACACATCAGCTGTGCCCTCATTTTGATTTCACTTTTTTTAACTTTAGTTAGTGTGTAATTTTGCTGTTAGAGCATAAACAACATCTGTTAAGTTACGGCGCTCAAAGTTCAATGCAAAGGGAGATATTTTCTTTTAAAGAATTCTCTGTTTAAGGAATTGAGCTACAATTCTCTGTTTTAACCCTAAAATTTATATAAAACCTGCCCCCGAGAACACGCAACAAAGGTGGCGAGGCCATGTTGGGCTGCTTTAGAGAAGAGGAAGAGTTGTTGTAGTAGAGTGTTGTTAACATAGTCATTTTGCGCCGGACTGCTTCACAAAAGAGGGTCAATTCGATGCTGGATTTGCACAAAAGATTAACATGACGGCACATGCTAATCAATGAGTTGAATGAACTCCACAGCAACTACTTAAATTTATCCACTAACCATTCAGAAACGTCCAGAAGCATTATAAAAGTTGTAACTTCTTACTGAGTCTCTCCATCAGTGTCCAACTCCGGTTTAAACATGTAAGGCTGAACAACGTTACTGACAATCGTCATTTTGGCTCCGTGAGATTCTCCAGCTTTGTTGTTGTTGAGCAACTGAAGCACGAGCTGTTAAAGCTCCGCCCTCTTCTGGAAAGGTGGTCGGGAGCAGCAGCTCATTTGCATTTAAAGGGACACACACAAAAACGGCATGTTTTTGCTCACACCCAAATAGGGGCAAATTTGACAAGCTATAATACATTATCTGTGGGGTATTTTGAACGGAAATACATTAACAGACACATTCTGGGGACACCAGAGACTTATATTACATCTTGTAAAAGGGGCATTATAGGTCCCCTTTAAATACGAAACATGCAATGTGTGAAGAAAAGTCAAAGTACATATTTTTATTGTGCGTTATTTCGTAATCAAATCAAATTATGGAAAAAGGAATGAAAATAGACTTATTTAGCCTATGAAATGCTATGGAACATGCCTTCACAAGTAGCTGGTTTTACAAGGTGTAATTTTGTCCAATTATGCAAAACGTTGAATGAAAAGAGTGAAAAAAGTTTTTTTTTTTTCAAAATGGTAGATATAAAATTACCTTTCGCAAGACAAAGGAGTCCAAAAATGTAATTTCCTCCACAGAATGTTATTAAACAATTACATTCTGAAAAAGATTTGACCTTGTAAATGCCCTTATCACTACAGAGCCCCTAAAGGGACACGGTGGTGGAAAAAATATGGGATGAGAAGAAGCTTTTGCGTTCACTCACAAAACCTTTGCATTCCCCCGAGAAACATTGCGTCCACTTGCAAAATGTTTTGCACTCCCCCAAAAAACTTTGCGTGTGCTTGCAAAGAACACAAAGGTTTTGCGAGCGAATGCAAAGTTTCTCAGGGGAATACAAAACTTTTGCTAAAGAACGCAAAAATCTCTGAAATATTTTTTTTCCCTCCCATCTCATATTTATTCCATCACCATGTCCCTTTAGGGGCTCTGTACTAGCCTATGTGGTGGAAATGCTCATGATGTTTTAAAAAATCAACCAATAAGCTAGTTTAACTTCTTAAGTTTAAAGTCCACAGTGCCCATAGTTACAGAAACACCCAGGCGTGCTGTGACAATCTAGATTGTAAACATGTTCATGAGATGTATTAAGTGACTGAAGAGTTGCTGGCATCAAACCACAATACACATAACCATCCTCAGTGACCTCTCAGAACCGATTCTCACACCATTGCCACATAAGGGAATTGTTTGTAACTCACGGTATGATACTCTCTCTCTCTCTCATCTCTTCTTCTTTCTTTGTGTGTGGCCCATCTTTAAATAAATCATTTTCTTACGCTGCCTATGATCAAACAAAATTGAATTTTTTTATATATATAATTTAAATAAATGTATGTGGGTAAATGTATACATATTATTATATGTACATACATAGTTTTTTTTTTTTTTTAATGGTTCCATGAGGAACCTTTAACATCCATATAACCTTACCATTCC
This sequence comes from Ctenopharyngodon idella, assembly GCF_019924925.1. Lineage (NCBI taxonomy): Eukaryota > Metazoa > Chordata > Actinopteri > Cypriniformes > Xenocyprididae > Ctenopharyngodon > Ctenopharyngodon idella. The sequence goes on from NC_067227.1 coordinate 19,847,439, forward strand.
ACAAATTGTTCTTTATAGAAAAAACAAAGATGTTTCTTCTATGGCATCACTGCCAAAAAAGAAAATATATTTTATATACAGTATATAACAAAGGACTAGTTGTACTAAAGATAAGGTTGAGGGGATGAGACTTCGTCTTTATTTTCTTATCCTGTTTGGCCACTAGGGGGAATGCAAACAACAAGTAATCAACTGTGTCCTCCTTGTGTTGTTCACACTGGCTCTACTACAGCTCACCACATCCAAAAGAGTCGCCTTCATCTGACCCAACTGAAACAGTAAAACTCTAATACAGTCACACAGTGGCATTGGTTACACACATAAACGCCACTGAAGGCAGCGTCAGTGACCTGTGGTTTCATAAATACACTCATGTGGGTGGTCATAAAGCAACAAATATTATACATTGATACTGTCTTTCAGAAGTTCACTTCATGTTTTGGGTCATGTTTAAGCACTGATACCAGATAGCAAGCTGAGCGCAGAGGCGTTCTGCCTATGAGCGGTAAACTAAATACTTCTTGGTGTGTGGTCTTATACCTCCCAGGCTTGTTCCGGGGAGCTTGCGCTCCTCCTGGGTTCCAAGAGGGGAAAAAAGTCCAGCACAATAAAAGGAATGTTCGTCTTTACCAGAGAAACCACGTGTCTCTATTGTGTTAAATGTCGATGCAAACACAGACATGTCTACATAAGAAATGATTTGGGGGAAATATTTGAGGTTTTATTTTGACAACAGTCATAGAGGCTTTTTAACTCATTATGCTTTAGTCACATATGCACATTTGAAATGTTAAAATACATGCTTTAAGCAGTATTACATTGTATTTGCAATGCCAAAATGAACATTCTGTCATCATTTACTCACCCTTATGTAGTTCCAAACCTGTTTGCGTTTGTTTTTTCTGTGAAACACAAAAGAAGATATTGTGAAAATATTGTTGTTCATTAAGAAGTAAGAATTTTAAATGATGATAGAATGGTAGAATGATAGAATTTTTAGGTGAATTATCCCTTTAATGAGCACATGTATGTCCACATGTACATGAACTGTAAAGAACTTAGTAAACTGTTAAATAGTGCTATATAAAACCTCAATTTTGCCATCATGAACCTTTTGACTCTTGAGACTAGACCTATGCTATAAAAAAGGTTGCATTCATATATGTACGATATACATACACATGCAAACACACGCTTGAATCATGTCTGTGTTAATCAAGAGAGTCTGACCGTAATTCTGAGTTGTGTTTGTATAAACTGCCTGTCAGTAACAATCCTCACAACTTCAGGAAAGACCTGCTTGCTACAGACATGAACTAAACACATAAGAAGAGACACACTAAATGAGGGCGACTCTTGGTTGTGTAAAACTGACTGCGCTCAGACAATTAACTGTACCAGGGAATATAATCGTAGTTATCGAAGTGATAAAAAATGAATTCTACTCTCGAAACAGTCATCCAGAGTTTTAAACTTGTTAGGGACATAATTCTTAAATGATATGAAACCAATTACAAACTAAATGCAATTATAAATGTAATATATAATCAAAAACATCAGAAGTCTTGAAAACTTGGTGCCAGTGCTCTTTTTGTGGGGCCCGATCAGGATTTTCATTGTGCTTACAAATTGAAAGAAGACAGGCATCTGCTTAACAAATACAAATGTATGAAGTGTTTATTTTCCCAAGATTTTCCTCTCGGTCGCTACCACGTGCAAACACCCCTGCAGCACATGTGGCCATATGTCTTCTTGAATGCTGTGTTTGACAGTTAGGAATAATCACTTTCATAATACAAACAAGTTCTGGCACCGGCCCTCACTGTGTAAGCTATCTGACCAAAAGACAAAAGGTACGTCAGTGAAGCTTTCCAGGTGTTCCACTGAATCTGTGTCAGTCCTGCATCCCAGATTGGAGATAAACCCGGTCTGAGACACATAAAAAGAAGTTCATTCATTCTGAGCTGTCTTATTGCTCATTATCATCAATATGCTTGTATATGATTAACACCTGGTGTTTATTTTAAAGATAGTTTGAGAAGAAACGTATTTCCATTTCTGTCCATTTGTCAAGATTTATTAAAGGGGATGTTCATCTGCTGCACTTAATTTACCTGCCACGTCAAAAAGACCAATCAGATTTTCTCACATCTCACTCCCACAAAGATATGAAATGACAGCAGAGGTTAGGAATGAGCTACTCCCAATATTACAGAATCCTTTGAATGACAATGCTGAGAAAATGTGAGATTTACTGATGAATGACATTCAAAGAAACTAGAAAGTGTGTCAGTCTGACTCGGGACAGTTCATAGAAAAATCAATGAATTCTGTCATCATTTACTCACTCTCATCCAAAGGCAAGACTCTCTATTTCCATGGAACACAAAACGAAGATATTTTAAAGAATGTGGTACTTTACATAAAATGAAAATAAATCGAGACTAAAGCAATCAAAGTAGCTATAATCACAGCTGCCAACTCTCTCAATTTATGCCAAATAACAAGACAACGCAAAATAATCGCTACAAACCTGCTTGTGGGATTTTTTCCCCATCAGCATTGCATGACTGACCTCAAAAGTTGTTATCGTGGAGTCTTGACTAATTATAACCTATTTCACTATTGTATAATGTTTATTACATTAAATGCGTAGACAACATGCTTGCAATATAAAATGAATGCTTATTGCATAATAAAACAAACTGGAAACAACACCATGCCTAAAAATGTATTTTTTTTTTATATAAGGATAAGGATTGTTGTAATTAAATGTATTGTAATTTAATAATAATTTTACACAATAATAGCAATGTGGTTTAGTATATAATATTACTATTATAAAATTTTAATAAATTAATTGTCATGCTAAGTACACACAAACATCATTCATTTGAAATATGTAATTGGGAACTATATTGGAAGTAGGGCTGTGAATCTTTGGGTAGACAGCGAATCGATTCGATTCACAATTTATTGGTGTTCGATTTGATTCAAGAACGATTTTTGCAAATTCAGAACGATTCGAGTCGAGTCGATTCACTTCCGTTAAACTTCAGAATTTTATCTTATATAAAATACCGGTGACATTTCCACGCAATGAAAGCGTTTTATTTCAACAGTAGTGACCAAGCAAAGACTTGGCAGCTTTATCATTGGCTTGAGCGGTTTGACTCAGGACTATTGTCTCAATACAGAGCTGTCATGTGCTCATGTGAATAGCAGTGGCCGTCCTGAGGACAGCTCAAATGCGGGCTTCTCAAAAATGTGTCAATGAGAGCTACGGAGTGCGAGCGCATTCCAGTGAAAGGCGGTAAAGAGTGCAGCGCGTGTCTGTGAAGGAGAGCTGTGAGGGCTCGAGTGACGCACACAACGTCTCCATCAATTCGTGCATGTAGTAATTTAATGATTATATATTTTAAAGCACTGAATCGCTATAGAATCGCGATTAATCCGATTCTTAGTATTTTACATCGATTATCGACCGAAATTAACGATTCACGATTCACGATGTTTCAAGATCGATGCATATGCATCGTCAGGATTTGTAATCGATGCATCAAGAAAACGAGTGAATCGTTACACCCCTAATTGGAAGCAAAAAACACTTAATATAACATAAACTAAGCTAACAGGCTAATCGGGTAGATGTATGCTATGCTAGTACATAAGCTAACTAAAAAACAGTAAGTACGAGAAATGCTTTATTTCACAACCTATAGCTTCAGTTATATACTAGTATATAAACCATGTAATTTAAAAGACATTAATGGTCATTATAACCAGGGGTGCACATAACTTTTTTGGTCTGGTTCTCAAGGGAGCACCTGGAGATGTTGCTTGGTACTCACACTTTACGCGACACACTTATCCTAAAAGCTGTCCTCATCACTTTCCTCCTCACTGCTCTCCTCACTATCTTCTTTTCTCTCGAACATGGTAGATGATGATAATGATTTTTTTATTTTTTTATTTTACTAACATTAATGACACAGACAACAGCAAGAATATTAGGCTGCTGTCACTTTAAGAAGGAAAGCACGGACCGAATAACTGACACACATTCGGTTTCTTTCTCAGCTATTCACTTATGACATAACCAAGAGAATACTGGCCGAGACAGGTATTTTGACATAATTTTGTGTGTATGTGTCCATTCAAGCGCAAGTAAACGCGAAAGAGGAATTAATATGGGTTATGCACAATCTAACTTCTGATTTCTGTAAAACAGATTAGACCGCTTCCGGTTTAGGTCTTTTGTATGTGCTTCATGAAAAATTAGTTGTTTTATGATGAGCAAGAGATGAGCATAACTGATGTCCCCCACATGTGCAGATTGATATTTAAAAGCTTTTTTGATTTTTCTTCTTCACACTAACGTTTAGATATTTAATAGAATAAAACACCTATAACAATGTGAGGTAGATTCGCTGATTACCTTAAAAGTCGTCATAGATATGCTGTAATTTCATACTGCTGTCACAGTTTTTTTCAATTGCTAACATACTTTTTTCCAATCTGTAGTCACATTTTCAAATCTCTAAACACATTTAGCAGAACATCCGTCTGTTGTGGCCATACCATTAACACAATTCATGTCGTTTTCACACAAAATGCAGTCAATTAACATGTTTCTAAAATGCTTACATTTTCTTTTCATATAAGCTTACCCCATACCAAAATCATGGATCTTTCTCATCTTATTTGCAAATGCTTAAACACAGCAAGTCAGAAATGAAGACCTAATGTTCCAATCTTTGAATATAAAATAAAACCTATACTTTTGCAATAACAGCAGTACTAGAAAAGTACTGGGAAAAAAATATAAAACAAATACTGAAACAATTGATAAGCATTTTTAATTAGCAGATCACTGAAATATTTAGAAATAGCAGATTCCAATCTCAGTTGGAGTTACAGTCAGGTGTTGAATTTATTTTCATTACATGGACACACAGTAAAATAGGACTCTTTGAATCGGATTTGTTCAGTGTGTATGAAGAACAACACAGAGGAGCAGAAAGAAAATAATATCTGGATAAGGGAGAGGAATAGATGAAGGAGGAGAGGAGAAGTTGGATCAGGACAAGGGAGAAGAAGAGGTATAGGAGAGGAGTAAGAATGAGTGCTGCATTGTGCATCTCTATGGTTTTCCCCCTTACACATGTAGAACCTATGAAAGCTTATTTCTGAAAATAATTGTGGTAATTGTGACTTTTTATCTCACAATTATGACTTTTTTTCTCTCAATTCTTAGTTTATATCTCACAATTCTGAGGAAAAAAAAGTCAGAATTGTGAGATGTAAACTTACAATTGCAAAATAAAAAATATTTTTGATAAAAAGTCACAATTACCTTTTATGCTTTTTTATTCTGTGGTGGAAAAAAGCTTTCATAATAACCAAAGGCCATGTATGTTGGATTTTGTTCTTGATCAATGGCAGCAATTTCATGTTTCCATTTCAGTTAAAGCTTTATACTACAACGATTTTACTACAATGATTCCACTACCACTGTTCCATATTTACAAAATATGTGGTCTGCATAGGGCACTAGCTACCAAGGGGACACCATCCCACCCTCTATATGGGGGCAACATCAACACCACACACCCAACCCCAGAAAGAGATTTCAACCAAGGGGGACACTGAAGTTCTGCATAGGGGACACATTTGACCAGTAGCTGCCCTGAGCAATTCTGTTACATTCTTCTTCTTCTACTACTGTACATTCTATAAAATAATGACTCACTTCTGTTGCCAAGAATGCACACATTCAACACTTAACCAAAAATGTAGAATGGCTTACATGCATTATACTTTTACTGCAGTAAAAGGAAACTGAATTTTAGAAACTATGGATTTTATATTTTCTGCAGGTAGAACTGAAACATGACAAGTAATGCAGTTTTCACAATGCCATCAACTGTTCGTATTTTGACAGTCATTGCACTATGATTGACTACACTTTCATGTTTGATAGAAAACTAGCTATGTTTTGACAGAACGACTCGATTTTGAATCAGGTTTGCTGTGTTTTGATAGAGTTAGTATATGTTGAAAAAGGTTTTTAGCATTTTGAAATGTACAGTTTGTGTCTATTTAACAAAATATGGTTTTGGGCAGAAAATTAACTATTTGGCTAATTGTGTGACGTATGTGTGTTGCTTTGTTAAGAGTTTAGAAAACGTAATTTAAGTATTGGTAAATGCTTGTTAGCAATTGAAAAAAAACGGTAACACTTTCTCTGACAAGTGGATGCAATGAGACCAGTTTTCCGGTTTGGTCATGTGACATTTGAAATATTGGTGCTCAAGCGCTGTCTGACTCTCAGCGTTGCCAATTTAGAGATTTTGTCTCTAGATTTAGAGAGAGATTTTCTCTCTCTCTCTCTCGAGTTGAGTTTAAATATTATAAAGAGATGCAGGATTTGGACACCTTTGTATTGCAGTGGTGTTTTAATGAGGGTTTTTTTTTTTTTTTTTTTGTAGCTACTGTGTTTGGGGGGGGGGGGGGGGGGGGCTAATTTTTAGTCTTTTGTTGTGTTGATTGGTTTTGTGATGTTTTTTTGGTACTGATTTATTAAAAGTATCGGTTAAAAATAATAATAATAATAAAAATATCTCTCTCTCTCTCTCTCTCTGCGTGCGGGCGTTTCGGGTGTGAGACTGTGCGCACAGATAACAGCTCGCGAGTCCCAATTTTCACCTCATTGGCGAGACAAAACACGTCCAAATAATAAACTTTCACTCTATGATGGTTAAATTTAGCAGTTAATCTGCGAACCGTTGGACCTTATCCGTACGGATCACGGATTAACTGCAATCCGTTGCACACCTAATAATTAAAGAACACTTCATGATTGCTATTTTACCAGAGATGGAAATAAATCCTACTCCAGTAAGTAAACGTGCCCCTGTGAACCGGTACTCAAAAGCGCTTCCCTCCATATTTTCTGGCGCGCATCGTTTATTTTTACCACGCATGCGCACCTGCGCACCACTAATGTGCACCCCTGATTATAAGTCATAACGTGATTTTGCAGGAATTATAATCAGGCGTTAAAAATACTATCTATTAAAAGTCCGTTGAACCAATGGGATCACTCTGGGTCCTAAAGGAGACTCGCCACACCGGTTGCAGTGTTTTGAATGGTAGCCTACTCACTGGAAGTGACAATTATCGTGAATGACCATTTTGGTTTATTCCTTACACAACCTATGGCGTCAAAAGACTTTAAATGGATTACTTTTATGATACTTTTATGATGTTTTTGTGTCCTTTTTGAATCTTCCTCTTTACAAAAAGAAAGATACCATACAGGTTTGAAACAAGAGTGCAGGAAATGCTGATGAGAACAGATTTTTGCAATGCAATGAAACCATATAATGCAATTACATATTTTTTTTGTCAAATGTTATACTGTAAACCACTTTTTAATGCGCATGAAAACGATATCTAAAAGATCTCCCAGGGCACAATTTCATTCATCTGCCTTCCTTGTTATGGCATGTTAGACATTCTGCAAATTACTTTATGCTGACTTTTGGTGTGAGTACAGTACAGTAAAGAAAGAAAGAAAGGAAATTGGTAGATATTAAGTCACACCAAACATACTTTCAACATATATCCCATGTCTTTCTGCATTCATCTTTTAGTCTGAAAATGAATAGGCTTTGGCTAATAGGACACAAAGCCTTGTTCTTATACTTCGTGATATGTATAGCATGGTCTTATTGTCAGCAACCTCCATCAAAATATCACCCTGCAGGTTCACGGTCCCTGGAGACCTGCAACTGGACCTCAACATCTGCACCACACCTCTTCCCTTCTCTCACCCAATCACTCGATCAGTAAATGATGTGTTTTCCCCAAATTATTTCATAAGTGCTAACAGGCTCTCAGAGTCACCAGCGATTGTGCGCTGAAGAAAGAAGGCAGTAAATCTACAAAGCAGACATTGATTGGACCTCAAATAAAGCTAAACACCACACATTTGAAAAGCCAGTGCAGGTTTGCATTGTATACTTGACGTTTTATAAAACGGTGTGATGAGAGGATAGGAATAGAGTTCACATAGCAAAGACATCTAAATAACTAATGGAGTGCGGTATTTTGCTCATGCTTTGTCTCAGAGTGTATAATCCAAGCATGGCCTGTGGTAAATGACTACAGATGTCTCTCTGTCATATGTCAAAAGTAATAGTAAACATGATGAATAATATGTCAGAGCCTGAAAACATCAGATTTGATTTAACATGCGGACATAGACGTATTCTCATACACTCATAAATGCCAATGATGCACACAGCTCTCTTTCAAGTCGCACGTCTTAAAGTTTTGGTGCTGGCGTGCTATTAAGTACATAACCATAAATGATGTCACATCAGTATATGTAATATTGGCAGCGTCCGGAGAGTGAGATTTAGTTTAGAATAATACAATTAGTTAGGAAAAGATCTCTGTCAAGAGACTGCAATACAAACCTGTCTGCACAGATTCCACATTCACCATTTCTCAATAAATAAAGGCTTCTTTATAAAGACAGTATGCCGCTGAGAAGCTCAATCAGCTGCAGAGCTTTGTATATGTAATACTTTTTTGCCTAAATAATCATGATGCAGCCAATGAATTCACATATATTACAGCCAGCTGTGTTTACTTTATAATTGCCAATCTGAAAATGCTTCAAGGAACAGAGGGTCCTTTAGGGCTTGGAGCCACAGAGTTGCGCGCAAGCTGTAGGTACTTGTGGAGAGCCACGTCATCATATAATTCACTCCAAAATGACTCTGTTTTTGGAGAGTATTTTGCTTTCGCCAGAAAACACCCGCAGTATTTTACGCAGAACTGATTGATCAATTATAACAAGCTTAAGACAGTCTTTGTTAGATCTTTTGCCAGGTTTTACTGTCCAACACTTAAAAATAAAGGTTTTATTGGCATCTATGGTTCATGAAGAACCTTTAACATCCATGGAAACTTTCTATTGCACAAATGGAAGGTTCTTTATAGTGAAAAAAAGGTTCTTTAGATTAATTAAATGCTCTTTACATTTGAAAAAGGTTCTTTTAAGAACTGATCACTTTAAAGGGTTAGTTCACCCAAAAATGAAAATTCTGTCATTAATTACTCACCCTCATATCGTTCCACACCTGTAAGACCTTCGTTCATCTTCGGAACACAAATTAAGATATTTTTGATGAAATCCGAGAGGTATATGACTCGTCCATAGACAGCAATGTAATCAACACTTTCAAGGTCCAGAAAGTTACTAAAGACATCGTTAAAACTGTCAACGTGACTGCAGTGGTTCAACCTTAATTTTATGAAGCGACGAGAATACTTTTTGTATGCAAAAACAAAAATAACGACTTTCTTCAACAATCTCTTCTCTTTCCTGTCATTATCTTTACGCAGGTGATGCAGTAAGCACAGTAAAGGCTTCCGTGTTTACGTCCGAATGCCAGCTCAATATTGGCCAAAGCTGCACACATGAGCAGCACAACACATGCGATGCTGACGCAAGAGCCAGCCAATAATGAGTCGGCATTCTGACGTAGAACCTGGAAGCACTGGACATAAACAGCTTTTGAGAATGACACAAGAGAAGATATCGTTGAATAAAGTCGTTATTTTTGTTTTATTTTTGAACACAAAAAGTATTCTCGTTGCTTCATAAAATTAAGGTTGAACCACGGCAGTCACGTCGACGGTTTTAACAATGTCTTTAGTAGCTTTCTGGACCTTGAAAGTGTTGATTATATTGCTGAGTCATATACCTCTCGGATTTCATCAAAAAGATCTTAATTTGTGTTCTTAATTTAAGGTCTTACGGGTGTGGAACGGGTGTGTTAATGACAGAATTTTCATTTTTGGGTGAACTAACCCTTTAAGGTTCTTTTGCAGCATTGCTTCGGAAACCTCCCTTTATTTTTAAAGGGTTAGTTCACCCAAAAATGAAAATTCTGTCATTAACACACCCGTTCCACACCCGTAAGACCTTAAATTAAGAACACAAATTAAGATCTTTTTGATGAAATCCGAGAGGTATATGACTGTCACTAATTAATTACCCTAATGTCGTTCCAAACCTGTAAGACTTTCATTCATCTTCGGAACACAAATTAAGGTATTTTATACTCCATTGAAAGAAACAAAATGACCACATTCAATGTCCAGAAAAGTAGTAAAAACATCATTAAAATAGTCAATGTGACTACAGTGGTTCAACCTTAATGTTATGAAGTGACGAGAATACTTTTTGTGCGCAAAAACAAAACACAAATAACGACTTTATTCAACAAATTCATCTCTCCCCTGTCATTCTGCTACGCTTTTTTCATTGCAGCGCTTATACATCTGAATGGCGGCTCAGTATTGGCACGACGCATACGTGTGATGCTAACGCAGGAGCCGGGCAATAATTAGCCGGCGTTTGGATGTAAAACACAGAAATGCAGCACTGCTCCAACTGCGTAACAGACAGACAGAGAAGAGGAAAAATTGTTGAATAAAGTCATTATTTTTGTTTTGTTTTTGCGCACAAAAAGTATTTTGTCACTTCATAACATTAAGGTTGAACCACTGTAGTCACGTCAACGGTTTTAACTATGTTTTTACAACTTTTCTGGACATTGAATGTGGTCATTTCATTGCTTTAAGGATAAAAAAATCCTCTCGGATTTCATCAAAATATCTTAATTTGTGTTCTAAAGAGAGATGAAGGTCTTACGGGTTTGGAACGACATGAGGGTGAGTAATTAATGACAGAAATTTCATTTTTGGGTGAACTAACCCTTTGAGAGTGAATATTATGCAGATGTATTAATATATTAATATTCTATATATCCTAATTATTGTTAATATGTAATTCATTATTTCCAGGAGCTCATTGCTTCTACCTTCAATTAAACTGCTAACAGTGATTGTAAATTAAATTGCCTAAATTATTACTTTGTTAGCTAACTGCATGATTATATGTACACTTCTGAAACCACATATATTTGGCAGTCACCTCCGATACCAGATTCTCAAAATTGTAATGTTGACATGCATTCTCTGTAAAGCTGCTTTGAAATGATATGTATCGTGAAAAGCGCTATACAAATAAATGTGAATTGAATTGAATTGAAATTAATTTGAATACCGAAGCAAATCAGGTTTTAATGTTTTGACCTTATTTTCGATGAGTCTGTAGAGCGGGACAAACATCACAGCTGTGAAGCAAGACAACCATGATTTCCAAAAACCTCTCATGAGGTATAGAAATTATATTGTGTGATTAGTTAATATATGAGTGGCCTTTTGTGTGCCGGGACACTGGGGAGCTACTCACATCTTGCTAATGAGAATGGAATGATTACTTTTTTTTTTTTTTTTTTGTGGAGACTTGGACAAAACCAATCTTACATTCACAGGAGTGTTATATTTCTGTAAACTGCTGAGGACTGGCAGTGGTGGGACAGAAAGGGTGTATGGTAGATTTCTATGGTGATGGAATGAAAACAAAACACAAAATCAGTGCATACTTCAGAATTTCAAAAAAAAAAAAAAATTAAATATGGGAAGGGTCCAAACTTAAGCCTGAAAATTATGATTGCTAAGACTGTAGGCTAAGCATAGATCAGGATCTGGGCATTGGAGTCCCAACCGCTCTGCAGGGATTTACAAATATACTACAAACAAAACAGAATGTCAGAACACTGCTTTGATCATGGGTGACAGACAGACAGACAGACAGACAGACAGATAGATACTACTTGATACTAAATGTCCTAATTGAACTAAAGCCTAATCCTGGCTTAATTTAAGTCCTGTCTGTGAAACCGGGCCATAGAGTTACACACAAAAAGACATTTTAATCTGCATTTTACCCAAAGATTTCTAAAGAAATAGCTCTGAAAATTAGCTCTAGCATTTGTTATTATTACATTTGAATCTCATAAAATGCAGTACAAAACATTTCGACCACTGAAAACATCCAGCCTCCATGCAAAGGTAAATAGCCAGTTTTTATGAAGTGTTCTCCTTTCTCTAGTGTCACACTGATTATACAAGAGCCACACAATCGCAGAGGAAATTGGAGAGTGTAAACACTGGCAGAGAAGTGCTCAGAGCTGTCAAACACATCTGTGTGATTGAGCACAACCTTGTGCTATAGAGTAAACATGGGAAAAGTCATGGGTACATCATTGTAGTGGGAACCATGGCAAACTACAGAACTGTTGGGAGAGACTGAGTGAAACATAGTGCTCAAGACAGATCATATAGCTCAGAGAATCCAGCAGAGGAAGTTAATGACTAATGGTCCAGTTTTTTTTTCTTTCTGGAGAAAAATAATATGGCTGTAATAATTTCCTGATGGTGGGGTGGGATAGGAAATGGATTCTTCATAACGATGTATCTCATTTTCGTACTAATGTCAAGGCTTTTCTCCCATAGTCTACTAAACTGGTGACATCACCACTCCAATCATCGTTCAGTGTTTATATAGTGCTATATAGCTGCATATATTTGTATTATTTTGTGTTGAATAATGTGCTTTGTGTTTGTAATATATTCAATAATGCGAAGGAAAACTAATCATGATGTATTGCAGAGCATCACTGCAGCCTGGTACAAGTCAGATTTTTCATTCTCGATAGTCATAAACTATTTTTGGATGTGTGATCTCATAGTATAAAACCTATGTAATGTTTGCACAATTCTCGATGGAAAAAAGGGCAACAAGACAAGGAATTCCCATGTTCTGGCACAGACTTGTCCAAAACTGTATAGTCCACCTGTGCACTATAAAAGACAACCCTCATTAATTGCATTTTTCCTTTTCCCTGGAGCCTAAAACTGCCCTATACTTACAACTTATAGAAAATGAATTAACAAGAAAGAAAAAAAAAAAAGAAAAACCAACCAAACAAGAAAAAAAAAAATCAAAGAAACGAACAAGAAAAACAAAAGTAAAGAAATAAACAACAAGACAAACAAACAATATGAAAGAAAGAAACAAGAAAAAACAAACAAACAAAAAATCAAAGAAAAGAAATAAACAATAATAAAGACAAACAATAATAAAGACAAACAAATAAATACAAACAATAAGAAAGAAAGAAAGACAAACAATATGAATAAAAGACAAACAAACAATAAGACAAATAAGAAAGACAAACAATATGAATAAAAGACAAACAAACAATAAGACAAACAATAAGAAAGAAAGAAAGAAAGAAAGAGAAAGACAAACAATAAGAAAGTAAGAATGAATGAATGAATGAACAAACAATAAGAAAGACAAACAATAAGAAAGAAAGAAAGAAAGAAAGAAAGACAAACAATAAGAAAGTAAGAATGAATGAATGAATGAATGAAAGAACAAACAATAAGAAAGAGAAACAATAAGAAAGAAAAAAAGGAAGACAAATAAACAATAAGAAAGAAAGAAAGAATTCTGTTGCTTCTCCACTAGAAACGGCTCCTCCGTGCTTTCCTGCTCTTGCAGTTTTCTTCATGTGTTTAGACTCCGCTCGAGTTGGACCCAGCGCTTCGGATCCTGCAGAAAGTGGGCTTTGCTTCTTTAAGACTCCCCTGAAGTTTGAGATGCACACACGAGGGCTCGCGGCTTGGGTGGTCTCTCTACTTTGGTGAGCTGTTGCTAAGCAGCTAATAATAGTCGTGTTTGCTGAGTAATTTTTGCCCTTCTGGAACCAATCAGAGCCCAGGAACCCCGGCCATCTGACAGCCCCGGAGGCGGGATTTCGAGTGGTTTTTGCCACGCCCTCCTCCCCTTCTCCGAATGGAGAGTGATCTTTTTTCACATCTATTGAATCTCTCAGAGATCGCCTTGTCGCGCGGCCTGAGGAGGGACCACATAGATCACAGAATGCTTCAGCCACCGAGGGATCGACGTTTCCACAGCATCCACTTCGCCTTCTGATATCGCGAACTTTCCAGCGGACGGCGTGAAAGTGGGGAATTGTTGGAGACCTCCAGATTCGCGAAATGTTGGAATGGAAGGCGCAGACTCTGACTCGCCGTCTCAAACAGGAGTATGAAGTGCTTCGCGGATCTGGGATCAACGAGAGACAAACTTGGTTTTCTTCGGATATCACTAAACGCTCGCGGGGAAATACACTAGCGCGGATAACGAGACGTTCAGCGCAGACTTTGCAACATGGCCTCGGCTGTTAATGTCTCCTCCGAGCAGGAAAACAGAGACCCCGATCGGCCGAGGTTAACGCGGAGAAATAGGGGCAACTATCGGACCGCCGCGGCGGATTTGGAGTATTTGCAGCGGCCGAGCTATTGCGATGCTGCCTTTGCATTGGAGCAGATATCAGAGGTGCTTTTATGTTTGCCCTGTTTGCATTTGGACTTTGTTGGGAATCTCTGACAAAGTGCTCAACTTTAGTGAAGTCGCTAGGTAACGGGATAGCCACGGCGCCGATGGGGGTGTCTATGCGTGAAGCAACCTGTAGCCGCTTGAGGGACTCTCTGCATTTGTTCACCGTTATGTCCATCACTCCCGATACATTAATCGTAAACATAGCTGTCAGACGTGAGGCTGAGGTCTGAAAGTGAAGCGAAGTGTAGTTAGTGATGTTGGCCCTAACCGACTGATTGAAGCCCCCTCAGATAGGATCTACACAGGGAGTAGTTTTAGTCCCGCACGGCTCAGGCACGATCCATGTGGCTGCCCTCTTCCGTTCACAAATATTGTCGTAACTCCCTCTGTGATGGCTGCAGCACTTCCCAAATCGCATCACATCGCGTCCCTTCAGCTATGCGACCCACGTGCATCTCCGACTTTGGACATTGTAACCTGTTTCCCTGGTACAATGTCCAAAGGATGCAGTCTGTCACATTGCAGCCATACTCAGTTTAATGTCTGGTTTATGCGTGGGAATATAACTCATTTGAATTACGCTCTTTGAAAGCCGACAGAATGGTACAAGTAGTATGGCAAGCTGTTTTAACATTTATTCATTAGAACTAGTATTTATGTTTTTGTTTCCAATTATTATTATTATATAATTATTTTTTGTTAGAAAGGCATCTTTTTTTTTTTTTTTTTTTTTTTTAGACAATAGTCTTTTATTTCTTTGCTACTAGTCACAATCCCAATAATATTAAAGCAAATTCTGTTGTTATTGGTAGCAAATTGAATATTTGCTATTGAATTCTTTGAAGATCTGTGGTTCAAGTATGAAATATTATTTTAATGTGGTATGTACCAGCTTTTCTAGCATGTATTTATAAGACACCTGAATCTATGTAATTCTTATAACGTTATAAGATGAGTTATATATATATAAAAAAATTTTTTACCTGTCATATGTAATGACCAGTCAGAATGGCTGCTCTGTGTTTTAATTATTATTAGTATTATTATTTTTAATGGTAAGATTAGGAATAATTCTAGTAGCGACTTAAATACACGTTAGTGTCTAATACATAGGTTTTAGTGTTTAATTAGTACTAGGAAAACTGGAATAGATAGTAGTATCTTATAACCTAATGAATCATTACAAGTAAAACTGGAATAGATACTAGTCTGAAGTTGAAGTTGATATCTGAACAACATGAGAGAATTCAAAACTCCCACCAGTATCAAAAGAATAGTTATTGGGATAGTGACTAGTTGTAAATGATTAAGTATCTAGTTCTACTAGTATATAATAAATAGTTATTTCTATTGACACTGAAAAAGATACTATAGTCACTACTGGATTATTTACCAGTAATAGTAGTAAACTAGTAGTAAAAAGGATGCAACTAGTAACAATAAGTGCTTGCTACATAAAAATAGAATAATTTTAAGGGATAAATGTTAAAATGGCTTGCCATAGAAATGGTGCTTGAAAGTGTTGAGGTTTTTTTTTTAAAGATCTTATGAGCGGTGTTGTGTATACATAACTTACATACATACTTTAATTGTTTAATACATTTTAAGTAATTACTTGAAAAGAAAGGTTTTTCCTGACACTACACCTGTTTAAGCCCCTCAAGTGCCATTTTAGCTTATTTACTGCATTTAGTTGAAAACTATAAATATGTATCGACGGAATTTAGTTTATCTTCTTAACAAAGTGATGAGAGTTTAATATTTGCTCTCTCTTGTCTTGTAGGGGAAGGCGACTGGGAGGAAAGCGCCGCTGTGGTTGAGAGCAAAGTTTCAAAGACTTTTGTTTAAACTTGGCTGTTACATACAAAAGAACTGCGGAAAGTTTTTAGTTGTGGGCCTTTTAATATTCGGAGCTTTTGCTGTTGGCCTAAGGGCAGCTAATCTGGAGACGGACGTGGAGAAACTCTGGGTAGAAGGTAAGAAGCTGTTTTCCTTGTACTTTAAGTCTTTCTAATACGTTTTCTTCTCAAGTGTAATCTAAAGGCAGACCTGAAGCTGTGGGTTGTGGGGTGGGGGGTCTGTCATGTAAGCTGAAGGAATTGTTTATTGTATTGAGGTCTGGCAGAAATCCAGATTAAACGTGAAAAGAATGTTTTTCGCTTCGAGTTTGCCTTGCGCGCACGAATGCAGTTTGTTTATAGAACATTATAGCGCGCGCGCCTGCCGATAGTTTCCAAGTTCGATACATCAGTGAATATTTGATTTAGAGAGCAATGTGAGTGTTTTTAACACGAATAGCCGCCATTTTGTGAGTGTGTGCGAGTAAGTGTGTGTGTGTCTGCCTCCAGCAGTTGAATCTGATCCGCGCTGCTCACAGAGCCTGTGTGTGGTCCTGTTTTGGACAGCGTTCAACTTTCCAAAAAGATTTGTCTCAGAGTTTCAGCAGGAACCGAGCGAACTACAGGCAGAAACGTGCACTCAGACCCGACACAGACTACAGCTTATAGGCGGTTTAAAGAAAGTTTGAAAGAGAGTTGTTTTATTTTATGAATAAGCCAATTGTGAGATGTTGGGGCCGTAGTGTGGGTGGTGATTTTTTTTTGAAGGGGGGAGGGGCAAATAGGCATTTCTGCTTTGATCTACATTCCTGCAGTTTAAAGAACCTTTGATATGACCACAAATGATAAAAGAGCTTACCTTATAATTGCTTCTACAGTCATTATTTTTATATTAAGTTATTTTAATTGGATAAGTTGGCTTTCAGTGTGTTTTTGGACTGTAAATACACGCCATGTTCTGTCCATCAAGGACTGATATTAAAGTCATTGGTGTGTAGTAGATTTATGAAATGAGACAGTTGCCTCTTGGTGTTTTTTTAGTCCTATGTAAATTCCTGTTGCATTTCCACTTGATGTGCCTTTAATCCGAACACTGTGTAAACATGAAACGCTGTTTACCTTATACTATAAACAAGCAGCTAGTATTATATTTGTGTATTTATATTAACAATCTTTTGCATTTTTCAGAATTTTTAGGTTTTATTTAGTTGTAGATTATTGTTTCAGGTCGAAAGTGATGTCTGAGTGGGTAAGCTGTTTATTCTGTAATTAGTTACACATTATTTTGGCCAGTTCAGAACTATTTGTGGACCTGTTCCCATCATGATTGGCAGCCATTGTTACGACTATTGACAATGGCTGCCATTTTTTTTATACTGTAATTTTTTTTTTAATCAAAGGCACTGCCTCCCTTGAAGGTTTGGAAGTCTGTTTGCTACTTCATGACTTTAAATTATAACTAAAAATAGCAAAAATGATTCACAACTCCACTTTTGCTCGTATCTGATTCTTGGTTGAGATTTTGTGATAACTCAGTGGAACATGCCAAATTGTGTGGACACAATTTTTGGCCAGGCTGTCATACAAAGAAATTATAAACATACAAAAATGAGAGAACCAACAAATTACAAAATATTAATAACTATTAACCACTGTTGGGGGTAACGCATTACAAGTAACGTGAGTTACGTAATCAGATTACTTTTTTAAAATTTTCTCATTTATTGACTGACAGCTCTCCTGTCCCCATGTTGAGAGAAATCTAAGTGCAGAGGTGTTGTGTGCGCTGCGTGAAAATTATGTTTATTGTAGTTGTAGACCAAATGTGAACATTCATTTACTCATTTTACTTACACAAAAACAGATTCAAAATGAATAAAAGCAGTGAAATGCAAACTCAGAATATTATGCAAACCTGGAATAATCAAATATGTTAAATAATACAAATATACTTTATGTATTTAATCTCACTTTATTAACTTTGCTGCTGACCTTCAATGATCCACAAGGGTGTGAAAGGACCTTTACATTTGCCAAAACTTTTTTTTTTTTTGTTAAAAAACAAACAGGCAAGTCAAGCCCAGGTAAGAAAAATTAACACAAATGTAACATAACGCATTACTTTCCACAAAAAGTAACTAAGTAACGCAATTGGTTATTTTTAGGGAGTAACCCAATATTGTAACTCATTACATTTAATAGTAACTTTCCCCAACACTGTTAATAACTAATGTTGAAGTCAATGTATGCTGTTTCCTTTGAGCTTTTTTTTATGCATTTTTTTTGCATAGTAAAATAAAACCTGTAGCTATAGTGTGCCTTTTTTGCCAGATAATTTTGTCAGATAAATACCTTGACCAAGTTAGTGTTTTGTTCTTCCCTCATATTTAAAATATTTAAAAAATATTAGATATGTTTGATATATTTGGATGGTTCAATCAAACTTTTAGGCTCAGTAAATACAAATAGCTCCTCTGCTTATGGTCTCTCTCTCTCCCTCTCTCTCTCTATATATATATATGTATGTATATATATATATAATATATCTCTCTGTGTGTGTGTGTGTGTGTATATACTTTTTTTTTTCGTCAGTTCCCCTGGAGCAGCTTAAGTGATTGCTAGTTAATGGCTACTATGGTAATGGAGCAGGTGCAGGATCTCTGAGACCTTTTTGGTCAACCCTACATGGGACTCATCTTGAAACCTTTTGCAGTAGCGACCTAGATCCTTAAACCTCAGTCTATCTATTTTCTATCAGGTATAGAAAAACGTTTGCAGTAATGCTATATATTTTAAATACTTTAGTGGAGTGTCAGTAATTTTTAAGTCTGTGTAAAGCAATATCTAAATATGTGTTCTGAGCAATATCTAAAGATGTGTTATTAACCACCCAGCCAAATTTGAATGATAAACAAATCGCCAGGTAAATAAAATAAGTTATGAATCTTGAAAAAATAAGCAGTATTCTCTGCTCTCAAATGCTGTGGGCGTGTCCGCTGATGGCACAGAAACCACCCCACTCACAGGAAACACACAAGGCAAGCAAGGCAACTTACACTCATTGGTGGGCATTACAGGGCAATTACAGTAACTCGCGATTGAGTGGGCGAACCACTGATGCTGATGCACTCTACTTATTATAGTGTTGGGGAGGAGCCATGCTCAGTGGCTCCAGTGCATCATCGAGCCATGATTACTGGCCTGCCCAAAAAATCCTGAACACAAAAATGGTAAAAAAACTGTTTAACGGTCTAACTCCACAATTCAGTACTACGTAGTTCACAGTCTTTGTAACGTGTTTTCTAAGATTTATAATGTGTTTAGAAACAAATCTCTGCATTGCCTTTACAGAGACTTTTAGTAATATTCTCTCAACGTTATAGTCATTTTCGTTAAATCAACTGTGAACCTTATCACAAACACCTTGCTAACCCAGAGCTTTATCCTCTCTGCAGTTTTATCTTTGTTGCTCACTTCCACATTTCCTTTCCAAGAAGTGCAGGAGGTTTACAGATGAAGTATGACAGTCAGTTGCTGGACACACACTCACTCACACCTCAGTTGTTCCCATGTCGAAGCACATGACAGCTTCCAGATGCAGTAACATTGAGACCTGTTTGTTTAGATTAAACTCCACAGCTGAGGGATAGATTAGTTCTGGTTGGCCAGGTTCTGCACTGGGAGATGTCGGCCCAGCGTCCATTAGGATGCATGTTTATGTTTCGTTTGGAACAGTCTTTTGCTAGCGACCTCCAAATGACCCTTTGTTGAAGCTGTGTCTCTTACTCTCCCTTAAGTTCAGCTTGAATGGGATTCAGTGTGATCTCATGTTGGCTTTCATCACTTGCCATTGAGGGCTGTTACGCTCCAACCATTATAATTTGTTTGGTTGCTCTACAGATTTTCAGCGTTACATGATTGATGTAGATAATGTTGTCATAGCTTTTCGATTCACTGGCTGTATCCTCTCACTGATCTGATATGAATGTAGCTTTGATGTTTTGGACACTAATGTTGTGGAGACTTGTGGACGTCTAGCTTAATACTTCAGGTCAGATTTTGTGCAGAAAGAGAAAAAAAAATATTTAAGTGTGTGTGTATATATATATATATATATATATATTTATATATATATTTTATAATATTTTTTTTTCTTTAAAAAAGTTGCAGATGAAATGAGTAGCCATCTTTTTTGCTTTTCAAAATCACAGGCTCCAAGTTTTTTAAAGAAAATACCAGCACCGCCTGAACTTAATTAAAACAGTTTCACGTAAACATTCGCCTTCCTGTATGCCTTCCCCTCCTGGCCGATTTTGAGAAGGACTGCTCTCGCAGTGAAATCATTGAAATATCAGGGTTTGGGTTGTCCCATTCTCTCATGTGGGGGGTAGGAGGAGTAGCATGAGGCTCGGGGCCACAAGGCTGCGTCCCTTAGGACCTGAGGTCATTGAGTAGAGACTCCGCTATTTAAAAGCTCATCTGATACTGGCTACATGACCCGGGTGCAGAGTGAGGGGTTCCAGCTAACGCCAACGATGATGAGAGAAGGTTTACTACGCTAGCCCTCCTGTGGAAGAGGAGCTTGATCAATTTAAAGGCATTTAATGATTAATTTAACCAGCAAGATGTTTTTTGCACCCAGCAGGGGGCAGTGTAAATTTATTAGATAAGTGATCAATGATGTGCAGTAAATCTGGGTATTATGGAAGACATGTAAATTTGGTATATTTAATTCTTGTTTAATTAGTTTTATTATGTTCACTTCATCAAGTTTTTCAGCGTTTCATGAATTGAGCCATCTCTTTTCATATATTTACTCCTGAAGTTCTTTCCTTGGACATGAAGTGTAGGCTGAGAGTGCCTTTACATTCAACAGGCGTGGAAATATTGACAAATCTCCCCTGGTTGTCTAGTGAAAACATGAGGACGATTAAGAGTTAGCAGTGTGGAGGAGTATATAACCTGCAGTGCATGTTAGGAAGAAGTTCTCTTTTAATATAAAGGAAGTGGCTGAAGAATGTGGCCTTCCCGCATTGTGGTTAAGAGATCGGGATTTAGTGGAATTCTCCCTGTTTAGATGTACTCTGGAAGGCTTGGACACACATGGCTGAACTGTAAGGGATGTATGCAGAGCGCTGAGGGCTTTGAGGTTTTAGCTGGTTTGAAGTTTGAACCGCTTTACTCATGTTTGGAGAATGGGCTCTGTGTGCCTGAACTGATTGGATCACTCAGGACAGTTTGCTAATTATTTATACCATGTAATTAATTATCTAACTATGTAACAAACAACTGTGATGGCTAATATAAATTACATTTAGATGGACTGGATTTTTATGTTATGTGCCTAAGGTGTCCTAGGGTGTTGTTGGTGATTCCCAGGGTGTTGATCTGTGATTGCTTGGTGGATACTGTGATATTCTGGTCTGTAGAAATGGCTCCTTCCTTAAATATAACTGAGATTTCTATCTGTTTTCTTCACCAGGTGAAATTTGTAAATCTGGTTGCTTAGAATAGCAAAACTGCATTGTCTTATAAACAATCAACACAGTTTGAGGGGCCTATTCATGTCAGTAGCAGTGCAGGACAACTTATGTGACAAAGCAGTTTAAAATGCAGCAAGTTCTCTAACATATATCTAATTATCGTATTTTTGCACTTGACTGTGCCTATACTTGGCTCAGGTCCTTTCACATATACGTAAATACGGGATTTTTGCCCACTTTCTCCAACAAGCTGATCACTTAGAAATATAAAAGTGCACCTCTTCTAAACTTTCCACACAATTTGAGGTGCAATTCATATCTCTAGCACAAATGGTGCAGTACAAGGTACACAACAAAATTTAAAACTGTTTGTTTAATACTTTGCAGTTCCCTAATGCACGTTTGATGTTCGTATTTTACACTGTCTATAAATCATGATTTCTTCAGCGGCAACCTCAACAGTTTTAAAACTGACGCAAGTGTGTGGAAGACAGATATGAATTGAGCAACTCCCATCTACAACCGGCATCCTGACAGCCCTCCAATTCCTGTGTTTATATTCTGCATACCTCCACTCCGTGTTATTCAAAAAACAGAGACACCGAATTGACGGAAAAGACTCATGCTCGTTCTGTCTCTCGCTCTCTACTACTCCCTTTCCCCTCTCTTTTCTTCCGAAAGCTTTCACTGCACTTCAGTCCCCCCCTGTTCTCTGCTCCTCACACTGACACCCCCCTCCTCCCCCTTCACTTGGGAGTCCATCCCTGGGATGCCAGATGTATTACAGAGTGAAGCGCAGCAATGTAAACACTGAGTCCTGCCATGGATGCCGGGTGGTCTGGCCCTCCCCCTCTCCACCCTCCATCTCTCTGTGGCCGAGGGGCGGAGGATTTCAGCGAAAGAGAGTGAGTGGGGGAGGGGAGCGTAGTAGCTGAAGTGTTATTTGTGTTTTGGCTAGAACGGCCGTTTTTCTGCAATCTGCTGCTTCGGTTAATGCTTCATACCTATGGGCAAAGATGGTACGAAGTTCAGCCTACATCTAGACCGGTTTCCTTCCAGTTCTTTGGGAACTGTTTAGTAAACTTGTAGTGAAAATTTAAACTTTAAAACATGCCTTTAAAGCTTGGTTAACCTGCAAGAAGTGTTCACTATTTTGTTTTATCAGCAACCAAGAATGAAATTGATCTTTGTATAGTGATTTTAGGTTGATTAAATTGTTTTGCATGTGAATATAAAACCGTAATAGAAGTGATTAGTGCATCTGTTGCATGTTAATGTTAATGTTCGCTACCTTAGATTATCAGTTGTTATATCAATTTTTTACTGCTGACACCTGTAATCAGCCAATCAGACACCAGTATTCCAGAGAGTCATGTAATAACAAGCTATATATTTTTTTTTAAACCCTTGCTAACTGGAAATGTCCCAGTGATATCTTATTTTGCTGGAGCTCACCGAATATTTGGGTAGGTGTGCACACTGATCCACCCCCCCCAACCTCGAATGTGCACAAACCCACACACACACTTTTCCCCATGCTTTTTGTTGCAGTGCGATCCAGTTCATTTGAATAGTTTTTTTCTTAAAGCAAGGGACTTGAATGAAGCCAGCAACGTGGAAAAATCTACCCATTCAGGCCCCTCTGAATGTACATCTCTGGATTGCAGTAAGCTGTATTTGTAGGCAGCGGACTGCTAAATACATCCATTTTTCGTGGAGCAGATCTGGACAGGTGATTAGCATAATTAGAGGAGAGCTGGCCATACATATGGTAATGCAGTGTGGAGTAAATGGCAGCTGCGGTGTAAAATTTGTGTCAGGGGTCGAACAGACTGCTTGGGGGCATTGTGCTACAGCTGCGGGTCAGGGACTCTCTCTCCCTCACTTTTTCTTTTTCTCTCAATTTCACTTTCCCTCCTTCCCACCCTTCGTATCTCTTCTGCGGAAGGCGGATAAGTGCATGGTGAAGGTCAATGTATGGAGCCACTACAGGGCTTTGCGGGTATGCTACCTATTTGTATCGCTATTAAAATTGACGTGTAGAAGCGTCAATGTTATTTTTCTTCGGCCAAACAAAATGTAATAAAGACTTTAAAGGCAGCTTTCTAGTTTAGATGTGAGCTCGGCAGTCAGCGGCATGTCGAAACCGCTGCATCGGTGACAGGGCCATTTGTGGTGCGCTACGGTTTGTGCCTGGATTTGT
This sequence comes from Ctenopharyngodon idella, assembly GCF_019924925.1. Lineage (NCBI taxonomy): Eukaryota > Metazoa > Chordata > Actinopteri > Cypriniformes > Xenocyprididae > Ctenopharyngodon > Ctenopharyngodon idella. The sequence goes on from NC_067227.1 coordinate 19,871,304, forward strand.
GCGGGTTGTACGAGGGAAAGAGTTCATGCCGCTATGACCCTGTGCAGAAACTTCCGTGCGACCACAGGGGGTCTCTCTGAGTTGGAGTCTAATCCAGCTAATCCCGCCCGCAACACAGTCATAAAAAGTGCCTCCCTGTGCCGGCATTGCCACACACAGCCCCCCCACCCCCCCACCCCATCTAAAAAAGCTGCCATAAGCCACACCATCCCATCATGCAGCGACCCCAGCAACCATTCCTCCTGGCCCTCCAGCCGCGTGATTGGCGTAGTCGGCGGGATGAAGTGGTGGGCGGTAGGGGAGCTTGCAGTAGTGTGGAGTTATGTCATGATCTTGAAGGGGTTGGGTGCAGTGGTTTTGGCTGTGGTGGAGTGGGGGTGTGGGTGGGATGTTTCTTTTGTACCAAACCCCTCACACCCCTCCAAAACGGGCCACTCAAAAGCCACTCTGCAGCTGAATGGCGAGAATGGTAATGCGCCGCTTGAAAACTCGGGGCAATGGGAGAGTCCTTCCAATAGCAGCTCCCCCTGTTCGTGAAAGGGAGGTTCAAGGGTTAATGTTATGCAACAAACTGAATGGGCCCAGTGGAGGCACCAACACATACTGACATGCACACCAGATTCTCTGGCTGCCCTCCTGCACCCCTTACATACCTGTGGGTTAGACGAATATGGATGGTTTTCCTTTCTGCTGTCTAAAGTAGCTACATATTAGTTAGCGAAAGTGATTATCTGATTTGATTATAGGCGTCTCAGCTGCTGCACATTTTAGTGTATTTAATAACTGGTTAAAGCATAGCGTTCACATCATGTCGTAATTACTGTGATTACAAGGTGGAAACCCGTGACGTTCTACTCGGAGCTGTTCATGGCCAAAGACTCGGATTTGCATTTCAATGGCAACACTATCAACACAAAAATGAATCTGCAGCAGTCGATATTGTTCAATATTGTGGTCTAGAAATTTGTTTGTTCACAAGAAGGGTAATTACACAACATTTTAAGATGAAGTAATGTGCATTTTAAGATAACTAATGTGCTCACTCACAGAATCAGACACTGCTCTTTTTATAACACATTTCCCGTTGAAACCGCTTGGACCGTTGGTCTGTTGGGTCGGATTGCTTTTTCACCTCAACTGAACCACCCCAGAGTTCATTTTCATTCAGGCCGAGACCAGCTTGTTCAGGTGATCTTGGAGCAATTGTTTTGGTGCAAATCCGAGCACGATTGCCATGTTGATATATGCCTAAACCAGGGATGTCCAATCTTGCTCCTGGAGGGCCACTGTCCTACAGAGTTAAGCTCCAACACCAATTGTTGTGGTAAGTTGGAGCTAAACTCTGCAGGACAGTGGCCCTCCAGGACCGAGTTTGGACACCCCTGGCCTAAACGGACCAAACTAAGAGAGAAAACACATCAGGTTCTGAAACAAATGCTTCAAATGAGCCAGGTGTGAAAATGCCCTTAATCTCCCAAGAATGTATACACCTGTCCATGTCGATGCAGTTCATGGGCTTATTTCTCAAGATTTGAGCCATAGGATTAGACAATTATGCTGGTTTTTGAAACACACCTGCAGTCATGTTTGAATGAATTCACCCTTTTGTTCTCTGTCATTCTTTCTCGTTCACATTTTCTTTTGGTGTTAATTTCACACCTGAGGCAAGGCCATTTGTGACCCCAGAACCTGTGCGTCTCAGGAGGGGTGTTGAATTCTCCAGAGTTCAGGTCATAATATGACGTTTCCAGCAATATTGAAGTCTTTCTCTGTGAAGTGAGCGACATCCATTGTTATAGTTCCTTCCTGTTACCTCTGTAGGGCGTACATCAGAGGAGCCATTCATGACATGAAGGTGACCCAGTTCGTGCTAATCCAGAGTGGAGACGTTTCTGATCGAAAGCTGACGTCTGAGGTTGTTTCATCCCCAAAACATGTTGGTGTTCCCAGAGCCTCAAAATCAGGAACATGCTAAGCTTGTTTGGGATGTAATCAACCTGGTCCCAATAATCATGCTGAAGCTCAGGCTTGCTTGAAGCTGCAATTAATAAGGAATATTATAAACAATCCCCCAAAACAAGATCAGATGTACATTTGGGCCCAGGAAAAAAGAAATCCATTGCTTTCTAATGAATGCTTCTAGACATTTCCCTCCTTCCCCTCAGCCTTTTTCACTGGCAGGGTGGTCTGCCCCTAGAAAAAAGCATGGTTATTTTCAACTTTAATACAATTACAACGGTTTGAAAATATTCAACGTATGTCTGTCTCGTGAATTGAAAACCATTGTTAAATTGGATTAGAGCTTATAAGTTGTTACAGATTGCTTTACACAGCCCTTCCCCCAGAGCTGGAGTAGGTTAATGAGAAAAATACTTTTTTTTTTTTTTTGCTTTAGTTACCAGGCATGATAGATGTTTCTGTATTTTTGAAGTTTTAGTGGTTTTGAGGGGAACAAAACAGTCAAAAAAAGATGAACTGGTTGCAGATTTGTTTTATTTTTTGTTGTTTTATGCTTGCTTATGCTGCGTGAAATTGAGACCATTCTCACATATGTTCGGAGTGTGGAAAAATTGTGAAGAGCCTAAGTCTTGTTGCCACACACTAGGTGGGAGAGGACTTGGTTTAAAACCTGCTAGTGTAACTTCTTAAGAAAAACATTGGTAATCACTAACATATGATTCTGACTTCATTTTTCTTTGTCCATGTCCAGGGTTTTTCCTGGTCAAAAATGGTCTTTGTTGGTGGCGGATGAACACGGCCATCCACACACACAATATAAAGTACCCTACCCATGTGAACTGTGAGCCCAGTACTGACAATAAATCCAAAATAAATTAAATAAATGCAAAGAAACAGTTTGTAATATTAGCTTATGAAATATTCATGAAATTTTTATTCATGAAATGATAAATAATCACTGTCAGGACAGATCATAAAACAAAGTGCTTAGAACTATTTTATATTTAAAAATCTGTAAATGTATATGTAAAAAGTCACTGAGTGACTGATTTGAAAAGTTAGTAATAAAATGAACGCCAAAATAACACATTACTCATTAAATAGGAAAAGTGGCATTTACACTCCAAGACTTCATGCACATATCATTTGACATACAGTATCAGATTGGTTTGTTCCGCCCATTGCTATGGTTATCACTGTCAGTCGGATTCAACCGTGTATTTAAATATGGTTGTCAATCCATAAACTTTGCAATGTGTAGTCAGCAGCATGAAAAATAGATATTATAGCTGTAATAAAGTTCAGGGAGGAAGGAGGCGGGAACAGGCGGACATTCAATGTATCTTTAATAATAAAATAAACATAAAGAACAAAACAAAAGTGAAGTGGCAGTCCCTCACGGACGACTACCGACTACCGCATATAAACATAATAAAACGACAACATAAATTCCAGGTCTGGTCCTCTCTCATCCTTCACTGTCATCAGTTCTTTTATCCTTCCAGAGCTCCTCTGTGGGACTTGAGACCGGTGTGGCACACAGGTGACACTCATTAACACTCGCACCACCGTCCTTGCTCCATTCCCACGGCTCTTGGCCTCGCCCTGCTTGCCACAATAACCTATACAGAAAGTGAGCAAAGATCATTGCCAGTAATCATTGAAACTATCAATTGTAACTCGAGGTACGCAAAGCTGCATTGTTGCAAAAACTCACATTATAATCAATGAAGCTGTCTACACTGTGTAGTAAATCTCTTATTGATATCGCGATTGTACTTTGTTGGTTATAATGAAAGGATTCACGAGTCACACTGTTTTGAACAGTGTTGAGCTGATTCTGACTAACTTAAATCAGGGCTCGAAATTAACTTTTTTACTTGGTAGCACTGGTGCTCCCAACTTCAAAAAGTTAGGAACACCAGCAAATATTTAAGAGCACCACAACTTTATATAATATATATATATATATATAAAATAAGGCTTTACATTAAGTCTTGTCATTTACTTGCCTGGAAAAAAATTTTTTTGTGTTGTAAATAAAATGTATTCTGAAGAAATATTCTCATCAGTTTTCTATCAGCTTTGACATATTTAAATCTGCATATTTGTGATATTTACCCCGAGGGCATTTTTTTTTTTTTTTTTTTACCTTTTTTTTTTTACCTTTTTTTTTATTATTAAATGTATGCTTCATTTTTCATTTTAAATTCCTAAATTTGATCAATAAATTCTAGAATAATAAGACACTTATGGGGCTGTTAGCAATTAAATAATAATTTACACTGAAAAGTTAAGACTGCATAAAATGATGTTATGAGTTTGTTTAAAAAAAAAAATGAATATACAAATAAGAAATGTTGGAAAGAATGATACTTTCAAACATGAAACTAAACTGCCAGTAGGTGGCGTCAGGTGACCGTCTTATTGAGTACGTCACTGAGTCATTCATTCAAACGATTCGTTCAAATGGCTGATTCATTCATGAATGAGGCAGTTCTTTATGAAAGGGTCATTGAATCTTTGACTCAAACGCTTTGTTCAAAAAGCTGAATCATTCAGTAATGAAGACAAGGCCCGAGTGTTGCTGTGAGATGCGCGATGGTTCTGCTGTGATCTTTGTTTGGAACTATTTTCGCTGCTGAAACAGAACAAAAAAGTCAATATTGCGTCTAAAATGTAAGTTGTTTAATCTTAACTACTTGTTTATTCGACTGTTGAATGAAATCAATGTCAAATTTTCAATCGTGATGGTGGAAGACAGCACTCTTCTTGGTCGTGTGATGTTGCTTAACTGTATCATATGTTATAAATTTAAAAACTCCACATTTTGAATTTTTACCGCAGTACGTTAACTGAGTTTGTGTGTGCTGCACTCATTTGTTTCCATTTCTCCTGGAGAGGCTGCGCAACCTTGTTACCGTAGGTACATATTATATATTATTATTTCGATCGCCACTTACACTAAATGTAATAAAATCATTCTCGCGTTTTGGTGACTCCCTAGTTTTTTTTAAGCGTTCAAGTGTTAATGTCGAGCCCTGCTGGTCCTGGTCACGTGACACCGGAGCGCAGTGAAAGGGAGATTGACGGCTATATTAACCAGCTTTAAGTCTGCTTTAAACTTAAGAACATAAAGGTGAAGTTTAATTGGTTGTGTGATAGAACAGTGGACCGGTCACTGTATCAGCTCACAGCAGGCACATAGTAATTAGCGAACGTTTTGTAGAGAAATGAAAACAGGTCGCACCTCAATGATTATTTGCACTCGCACACATGCTCCCAAATATATTTTGAGGTCGCACGCATTAAATTTAGGGAGCATATGTGACTAAAATGGTCGCAGTTTCGAGCCTTGTCAAATGCATCTAATTGGCCATTGTGTTCACACGCTCAACAGATATGTCTGTGATTGGCTACAAAGCTCAGTGCTGCAAAAAACATTGTAAATAAAAACCATTGACGCTCACAGAGTGCTTACACAAACATTGTGCATTTTAAAGCAGCAGGCTATCAGTGGGTATCGTACAGAAGAACAGTGAGTATTGTCACATTAAATGATCGAATATCCTTATACTCTAGCTTTGTTGTGTATTTGAACTTTAAAAACTCAAAACGTACACTATCCCTGGAGTTTTCAAACTTTTTGATGCCAAGGGCCCTCAAATACTATGCAAGGGACCCCCTTTCTAATATATAATGGTAGCTATATATTTTCTTGTATAGACACCCATTTGTGATATTATAAAGACATGTTATCAGACTTTTATATTGTCATTGAACTGAAGCAAATTATGTTGGCAGCTTAACTGAGAATAACATTTATTAATAATATTTTTTTCTCATAAAATTATTTGCAGATTTGTGTTTTCCTTCTGTTAAAAACAGTGCTAACAATAGAATTAAATGATCACAAATTTGCATCTTTTATGGTCCGTTGAGCTACTCTCATGGTGTGTCAACAGTTTGAGGGGAATCTTGCTCAACTAGTTAAGTTTAGTTAAAGTGTTGACGTCTTTATTGTTAGCTACCATGTCCATTTTAATTGCACATACATTTGAAGGTAACGATATTGCTTCTTTTTTGATTCTGCCAAAGTAATGCAACATTGCATGTCAATTGACTGTGCCCTTGTAATGCACAAGCAAAAAGCTGGCCTTCAGAATATCTTCTCTGGCAGAAAAAGTCAGTTAAATATGGTTGAATTTACCTTCAGTACTTAAAAGTATGATAGTTGACCATAAATGAACCCTCCTCCCTGCTTCAACTTCTCAGAAGAGCTTCAGAATCACGCAACCTGCTGTCCGAAACACACCACACCAGTAGTTGATTTGCTTGATTGCATTACGAGGAATTGACAGATTACCCGTCTGAGACTGCATTATTACCTGGTTCAGAGTAACTGTGAAGTCCTTGTGAACCGTGTTGCCTGCTTCTCTAGGGTGCTTGATCCTGGAAATGGAGAACTCTTCTATTTTCAGAGGTCAGGTAGAGAGCGCGTGAAGAATCGACAGCTTTGAGAGGCGGACTTGGACGGTGTTCAGCAGGACGCTTTGAAAGGCTGCTTTTGTAGCTGTGAGGGCTCGCTGTTCCTGTGTGGAGCTTAGGTGTGCCACACAACGACTCCACTGCCCCAATGCAATAAAGAAGCCAAGGCACTTACACACACGTGTGCGCACGCAAACGCACTTGCACACACTCATAATTCATAAGCCTGGATTTGAAGGCTGTGAAGAAGACTGCAGGTGTTAAAGGGTGTACTAAAAGGCATTTTGAAGTCAAGTTAACAGGACAGATGGGAGCCTGTACATGTGTTAGCTTTTCCTTTCATCGAGGCTGGAGGATATGATTGATTACAGTGAAACTGTGCTTGACCCTGTGTGACGGCAGTGAAAGTTATGATTGTTTGTCACTGAAGAATGCAAAGTGACTTTTTATTATGCTTCTCTGTTTCTTGTGGGTTTTCCAACTGCTTGTTGATGTTAATAAGTTCATAAACAAGTAAATAAATGATTAAATTGAAGTATTAAACATATAAATCCATGTCACATTTGAGTTGTCAGCTTGATGAATTGAATGTGATGAGCTAAAAAGACTGTACTGTGAAATAATGGAGAGAAAACTTTTGAATTTGTCTTCACTGTCATTGTTTTTAATTAATTTAATCAGTTTGATTAATATTTTGCTGAATTAACTAAATCTATCCGAATTAGCATCTGACTGTAACTCCACATCATTACAATGTCATGTTTGAACGAAAATACATTAAATTTTTAATAAAAAAAATCTAAATATTGTACTGAATTGTATTAGAAATATTGAAATGAATTATAACTTAAGTAAAACATTCATATGCAATTATGTAATTATGTAATTAATTTCATAATTAAAACTAATGAAAAACAATAGTAATTTACTAATATACTATGTAGTTAGGACCAGTTGTGGGGGTTTGATCATTTGGTGGTGAACAGAAACAACAACAACAAAAAAGCAGCGTACAATTACGTTTAATTATTTTCCGAGCTGTGAAATGCCAAGCAACATTTCATGCTCCTAGACTTATAAATAAAAGTACTAAAAGGTTGTAGAGCCTCATCTGAAAGTCTTTTTTTCCATCACTTTTTATCTCTATTTCCTAGTGGGTGGCAGGGTGAATCAGGAACTCAAGTACACGCGGCAGAAGATCGGAGAGGAGGCCATGTTTAGTCCTCAGCTCATGATACAGACGCCACGACAGGAAGGTGCTAACATTCTGACCGTAGAGGCGCTAAAGCAGCACCTCGACTCTGCCATAAAGGCCAGCAGAGTGCACGTTTACATGTACAACAGGTAATGGCACAACAGCCTCTGTACAGTTAATTTTTTTATTGGGTAGTTTACGCACAATATGTCCATGGAATTTTTTTATTTAGATTTTAGGTTAAAAATTTTAAAAGTGTGTATTTTCTAATGTGTATAAAGACTTATAACCGATCACCATTTCTTTTAAATTTTCTTTTTACTTTCATTCATAGTAGTTAAAAAAATTGCAGTATATCTAATTTCCATCATTGAATTTTCAGGCAATGGACATTGGAACATTTATGCTACAAATCAGGAGAACTTATTACAGAAACCAATTTTGTGGACCAGGTAAGGAAGAATGTTTACAATATCTTTTTTAAAATGACATTTCAGTTGAAATATTTAAACTTCAGAGAAGGCCATAAGGGCTTGTGACATTAATAGCACATCTGCCTTTTCAGATTATAGAGAAACTGCACCCATGTCTGATCATCACTCCTCTGGACTGCTTCTGGGAAGGTGCTAAGCTACATTCAGGAACGGTCTACCTCCCGTAAGTTACACACACCTTTCTGTATTTGCTTGGAGCTTGTAATATTTGAGTCTGTCCCGTCTGACTCTTGAAATCAAGTTGATTTGCCAAAAAGGCCATTTTCATACAGTAAACACTTCACTGACATGTCCTTCCTGTGAGTAGAGCGATGTTAAAAACCTATAAACAAGCAAACTAAATTTAAAGGAAAAGGTTTTCCAATCCAAACAAGAGTGGTGGTTAAAAGTGGATTTTACTGTTTATTTGATAAATTACCTCTTTATGAGTAATTTATTTATAAATCAAACCTAAACAGGACGTTTAATGAGAGTAGTCATTTGCACTCTTTGTATGGTGAAATTTAATAATCAGAGAAGCTCAACATGTCAAATATCACCTACAAGTTAAATTAGTGTAAAAGTACTGACTTCGATACCAAGTCGATACAGAAATTTTAAAAATGTGATGCTTTGAGCGCTGTTGAGTGGATTCATAAAACACCTCTGATTGGCCATTGTGTTCACGCACTCAACATATATGTCTGTGATTGACTACAATGATCAATGCACAGGAGCATTTGAAAGTGTTTGAAAGCGTTTTGAAAGCAGGAGCGGGAGTGTTTGAAAGCAGGCGTCTGTCAGCGGACCGGTCCACTGATAGATGCCTGCTTTCAAACACTCCCTATGTTGTCTATTTACAACATATTTTTGAAGCGTTGATCATTGTAGCCAATCACAGACATATCTGATGAGCACGTGAACACAATGGCCAATCAGAGGTGTTTACGAATCCTCTCAACAGTGCTCAACAGCGCCACATTTAAAAAATTTCAGTATCGACTTGGTATTGAAGTCGCTACTTTTGACAACACTAAGTTAAATGCCATAATTTATAGAAATGTAAATGCAAACACCAGCGTAAAACTAATGCGCAGACCATAGAATCATCAAAAACTGTTTGCAATATGCTTGTAAGATTAAATCCATGAAGTGCAGGAAAGAATTTTTTGTTTTTGAATCAAGTTCTGTGATTGCATTTCCCATTTGATTCAGTTTGAGAATTATATTATTTTGCATGAAATAGATGAGTACATAGTGATGTTGCATAAAGAATATTTAAAAAAAATTATTAAATTAATCACTATATTTTAATTGCATGACAGCCCTAAGTGGTGCTTCACAGACTCTAGTGGTGTTTTCTGAAGGACTTCATTGTGATGTTGAACCGCTCGAGGCCTCACACTTCTGCTGCTAATGGCTTCTTGCAACAGTTACACTCAGTAGACAACCACCAAGTCTGCAAAAGTTTTTCTGCCCTCCTCCCTCTTTCTCTCCATCATGGATGTAAATAAGGATTTTACTGTGTTCTGGTTGGGGGACTTGGAATAATGACTCAAGCCTGGTTAGGCACATACAATGTGGTCTGAACCACTGCAGGCCTGCCAGAAGAGAAAGACAGAGGGGCGAGCAGAAGGAAACACATACAGAAAAAAGGAAAGAATGAAAGCAAGAGGGAGAAATGAGAGAAAGATGGTGCAGGGACAGAAAGGCGGAGCTGGTTTGACAGAGGGAGGCTTAGAGAGTCAGTCAGCGGAGCGGTGGAAGTGGATGGGTGATGGAAAGTGGGAGGGTGAACTCGGTCCGAGGAAGGCCGTCTGAGGATAGAGTCAAACGTACGGGCGGGACGGGAGACCGGGTGAACACACAGCAAGAGAAGGAGGGTCTTCAAAAAATCAACTGAGACGAAATGGCAAGCAAAGTATGGGAGGTTTGCGAAACTGCTGCGTTGGGCTGTTAGTTGTGGGGAGATGCCAGGCCCTGAGCGGGATCACCCGGCACGGCAGTATAATTAGAGGGGATAAAGATCAGATGAGCGGATTGATTCCATTTTCTCAAAGCTGTTATTATGGAGGCAGGCTGAAATCCAATCCCAACTACATTTGTGCTGCCACCGCTGTGACGTGTAGCGTCCATCAATCCCTAAGCCTTCGGAATTCCATCCAGTCACCCTGCTTCCGCTCCCCATAGTTATGCCATACCACTTTAAGCACGTCCAACATCACATAAGCAGGGTTAAAAAATAGGGGTCTGTAAGATTTTTTTTTTTTTTTTTTTCACTTTTGATCAGTAATGAATGAGTTCTTGCTAAATAAAGACATTAATTAGCAACTGTCTATGGGAGTTAGGCCGTGTGCCAACCAAAGCGAAAAAAGCAGTGGAAAAAAGATCACTTTGTCTTTCCCTCTCTCTTACACACTCACACGTACAGTGTGAGGTTTGTTTTTTGTTTCTTGGCAGATTTTTAGCCAGCTGAAAACGCTAGGTGCTCTGCTGAAAATGCCTAGCTGTGAGCGCTTGAGAGTGCTTCAGCAGCGCAGCGTTTTTTTTCAGTTGAGATGCTTTGTTGCTATGATACGAAATATCCACGGCAGTGTTACTTGTAACTGATTTTGCAGAAAATTTGTTTCGAACTTATTTCTCATCCATTTTGTTCCTTTCTCTGCTTGTTGATGTCATTGTACAGCAAGAATGTTGTGACAGTTGGTCGGTGTTGTCACTAAAAAGTGACAGTGAGGAGCGCAGCGTTTTACTCAAAGTTGAACATTCTCGAGGTGACCAGTAAAAAACGCAGAGTGCTCAGCGCTTCAAAAACGCGGCACTCCCATTGAAAACAATTGGAAAGTACGCTAGCCACTGGAAAAAACACTTTGGTGGATACACGGCCTTAATGTGTCTATAACCCCGCCTTCTATTCAATTCTGTTGCACTTCATCTAACTCACTTTAAGGCTGAAATGTGTGAGTGCCATAATATGAGTGTGAATGCTCCCTTAGGTCCACATCAATAAAATGGTTTTTTTTTTTTTTTTTACACAGTGGCAAACCCCCAGTGCAGTGGACCAACTTTGATCCGATGGGATTCATTGCTGAGCTGAAGATGCTGAAGTATTCGGTGGACATCTGGGAGGAGATGCTGGTCAAAGCAGATGTGGGCCATGGCTACATGGACCGCCCCTGCCTAAATCCGGCGGACCCTGACTGTCCATTGTCCGCTCCCAACAAGAACATGACACGGGTGAGCAATAGCTGAAAATCATTGTTGGATGTCTGTTTTCTGTTTTCCCGGTCACAGGCTACAGCTAAAGATTGATAATTAAAGCAAAGTTGTTTTGCATCTTGAGCGTGTCTCTGATTTATGATCTGTCATTATCTTAAGCCTTTTGACGTGGCTCGTGTTCTGACTGGTGGCTGCTATGGGCTTTCCAAAAAGTACATGCACTGGCAGGAGGAGCTTATCGTAGGTGGGACCAAGAAGAATGACAGCGGCAAACTTCTGAGGTAAGAGAACACTTTGGGCTTTAAACACTGATGGCATTCAGAGAAATTGATTTATCTTAATGTATTTTAATTGTAAAGGGGATAAACGATTGTGAAAACCATAGAGGTGCGCAAAAGGAAAAAAGGAAGTGTGAAAATTGTGTCTTTAAATTTGTTGGCAGACCAATTTTGGGCCTTACATAGCAGTGGAAAAAAGATCACTTTGTCTTTCCCTCTCTCTTACACACTCACATGTACAGTGTGAGGTTTGTTTTTTGTTTCTTGGCAGATTGTAATCATTAGTAAACTGCATATTAGTATTCATTCCCACAGACTGAAGGAAGCCCACACCTTTTACTCCTTGAGCGAAACGTTCCCCCCCCCACAGACCTCTTTAGGCTTAAGTGGGGACAGAATTCAGCATCCACATTATGAAAGAACGTTGTCATAAGTCCCAGAAAAGTTAATTCACAACAGTGGTGGTGGCGGAAAATATTCTCAAGTGGCTCTGGAATCGTCCACTACGATTTCTAGGAATCTTTTCACTCCCTTGTGGTTTTCTGAAAAGAGAAAGTCGAGGGTTTTTTCTTTCAAGAAGTGTTCATTGAACAATAGCATGTTGACAGTCCACTTGAGGGAGTCTGTACTCTACAGTTGGAGAAGTCTGAGCTTGTCTGTGGAGCAAAGTGACAGATCTCTTTATTCCAGCATGTTAGTGCTTCTATTTAAGATTTTTTTATCCTTAAGAAGTGACAGACAAGGTCAAGTCTATGTTTGCTCTGCTGTAGGATTTTTTTTTAAGCAACAGCCATTATCACTTCACTCCCCCCAAGAAATTGAGATTAACAGCATGCTAAACAATAACCATTAATGTTATAGTCAACATATTTTTTTTTTTTATTAAAACATTTATAACAACAAAACTCTAAAATAACCTTACAAATCTGAATTTTTTATATTGCTTTCAAAAAGTACATATTGGATTGTTTTGAGTTGGCCATTATAAACTGTGGTTCGTTGAGCGAGTGAGTCATTCGAGTTGATTCAGTTCATGTTTCAGACCATTGAGACTCTCCAAGCATTCAACTGTTTGGAAAGAAAAACACCTATGGAGCGTTTTGTTTGGGCCCACATGTTGCACCAAGGATAACGCACTACAAAATTTTGTGCTAAATGTTTAGTGACACCACAGTTTTTTAGTGTATCACTTGGTCAGTTTATACCATACATTTAGCTTAACATTTTGTTCTCTCTTCACTCTTCCTCAAAGTGCACAGGCTCTTCAGACCATGTTCCAACTCATGACCCCAAAGCAGATGTACGAGCACTTGAAGGGTTACGACGAAGTCTCGCACATCAACTGGAACGAGGACAAAGCAGCTGCCATATTAGAGGCCTGGCAGAGGAGATACTCTGAGGTACATACTGTGGAACATCTCGCAGAAAGGATGTAAAGATGCTCTATTGATGTCCAGACTGCAGTCTACTTCAGTGGAGACATTTACAGTGATTGTTTCTGCTGTAGTATTTTTAGTAATTCATTCTTTCATCAGGTTTTACTTTGCCTAAAACTGGATCTTGTTATGAACCGTTTAAGGGGCCCGTGGCGATTCATTCCTCCAGTCCAACTTTGTGTTTCCTGGAACATACACTCACATACATGCACTCATGCAGTGTGAAGGCATTCATCTTTAGTCATAAGTAATGCATACATTCCAAAGGCACTGTGTCTCTTGAGGTTAGGACCCAGCTGTGTTTAAGTGCAGTCCTTCAAAGGCATAGACTTCCTTTTTTTCCTTCTTCATACTTTAAATGCTCAGGTTAAGTGTGAACTTGGAAAAATGGGGCACATCTGTAAGGTCAGGAAAGGTCATGATGGGACACTGTAGAAATGCGCACACTAAACCTTTCACATGTATTTGATGCATTATGTTATGACATTGAAAACATCTTCTAGAGCAGGGGTATTCAATTAAAGTTCCAAGAGGTCCGGTCTCTATATTTCCTTCCCAATGGAGGTCCGTGCAATATTTTTTTGGAACAGTTATACATTTCCATCGGGGCAGCCATACTACTTTGTAAAAGAAAAAAATCCTAAACTCAAAATAGTTATCAAAGATGAGAATCTTGGGCCCTGATAGCCAAAGCAGTGATGTGTAAGGCATTTTTACCAATATTTACCAAAAAAAAGTAAATATTTCTCCCAACTGGATATGAATATAAAAAGGTAACATCAGATCAGGCTATTATTATTATTATTTTACATTTAGACACCTTTGCAGTGTTGGGTAAGTTACTCTAAAAAAGTAATTAATTAATAGCTACTAATGACATCTTCAACCGTGTAATTAGACTACTGTACTAATTACTCTCTCTAAAAAGTATTGGATTACTAATTACTTTCTAAATCCCATATCAATCTCGAACAGTTGAACAATACAAGGACAGACACAAAACTGCACTTTTGATTCTTTCAGATAAACAATATACAATTGCATAAATTATTCTTGAACTGACCAAAGTGTGTAAAGGGAGAAGGTTATATTAGAAACATACATTTTAACATTAAAATTTAATGTTAAATCCGCTATTGCTTTATATAGAATTATTGTATAGTCTAAACATACTATGGGTGCAGGGTTTACCTCTTAAGAAAAGTTTAGAACATTTTTATATTTGGATAAGTATGGACCATTTTTATATTTGTAGATTTTGCTCAAAGTAATGAACTACTAAAAACAAACAACTTACATAATCTAATAATCAAAACTCTCATCATGAGCACAAAACAATGTCATTTCAAATTTTTTTGTCTTCCCTTGCCATCTCTAAATAATTTTCCAAATTAAAACATTGTTTATTATGAAATACTCTTAATATGCTGATTATTAATGCTAAATGTATGGAAGGAAAAAAACAAAATATCTAAAGGTGCCACGTGTTAACTAGTCACAAAACTGGTTTATTTAAACAATCTGAGTCATCTGTATGACAGATAAAAATAATTGTATTTGCTGCTTTCTCGTTTTCTGCAGCGTTTTAGCAAAAGTGGCTATTTTGCTGTTCACCCTGTTTCTGCTACTGTTGTTAAAATAAGTCCATTATTATTGATGTGGAAAGAAACTGTATGTGCGCTCTCGACGCACTGATTTCACACTGAATATATATGCACAGACACATTTCAGTACATTCATATTGATTCCGCACCTTTTTTGGGGGGGCATCTCCATGTGGTCCTGTTCAGTATCGCAACTTGACATGTCTAAAATGAAAAAGCTCTTTGCTGTTGCACTGTACACATACTGTACACTGTGAATTCTGAAAAGTTTTGTTCAGTTATGTTTTTTTTTGTGTGTGTGTGTGCTTTCATGTGCATAAATGAAGGTATTATATGGCCTTCTTATATCATTTGGTTATTAGGTGTCCTTTTGGAGTCTCCAAGTGTCCTTTTTTGGAAAGGCACCTAAATTTACCTTGAAAAAAGCTTGCAGATAATACAGTTTTGTGAGAATCGCCCTTTAATTTGATACTTTGCTGGATATAGCAAATGATGACAAAATAAACACATTAAACAAGATAAATAATGTATGCTTTATTCCACGATAAGTATACGATTAATCACGATTAATCACACTCTTTTTGTGCGATTAATCGCATACTTGTAAAAATTAAGCAGCATAAAATTTTAATCTATTGACAGCCCTAGTTTATAATAAATTCATATTAA
Source organism: Ctenopharyngodon idella (assembly GCF_019924925.1). Taxonomy (NCBI): domain Eukaryota; kingdom Metazoa; phylum Chordata; class Actinopteri; order Cypriniformes; family Xenocyprididae; genus Ctenopharyngodon; species Ctenopharyngodon idella. Next base: position 19,886,625 of record NC_067227.1, read on the forward strand.
CAACTTGTAATTGTTAACTTGTTACTTGTCCAACATGTTATATGTACTTAAAATTAACATTATGTAACATTAAATGCTGCCAAAGTATTCATTTTAAGTTCATGATATCTAATGCATTAACTAATGTTTACAAATCATTTTAGCATGCTTTAATAAGAGATTTGCTCATTTAATATGGAATGACTGCATTACAACTGCATTTTTGCTAGTGTGGGTGTCCATTGCAGAATAAACCCCTCTTGGTACGGTGGCCCCAGCACTTGTGTGTCTGTGTGTGTGTGTTTTAGCATGTGTGTGGTATCTGTGTGTGTGTGTTTGACAGGACCGTCTGGAACACATTAACCCGCTCAGCGCACAATCTCTTTCACAGCTGCCGTCCCATTGGTGGCTTGTGTGTGACATCATCTGGTCTCTGTTTTGTCAGCCCTGACCTTCGCTTGGCATAGGGTTTCCTTTTAGTGCGTGTGTGTGCAGGGCTGAACATGTGTGCGTTTGTGGATGTGAGTGTGTGTGGTTTAGGGGGTGGGGCTGTGATATTCATTTCTTGGATAATTGTGCTGTTGAAACATTTGTGGAACTGTGATTTCCGTGTTATTTAATTAGCTTCATTCGCCAAAGGGACAAGATAAAACAAAGAAAAGATGAGCAGTGAGAAAATGATAGAGATGGTGTAAATGAATTGAAGGTAAACAACATTAAATACATTTTTTTTTTTTTCTTTCTTCCTTCCGTCCTGTGTGTCCTCAGGCCGTCCAGCAGAGTGTGACGGTAAATTCGTCTCAGAAAGTTCTCACGTTCACCACCACCACCCTGGAAGACATCCTTAAGTCCTTCTCTGATGTCAGCGTGATCCGTATCGCCAGTGGCTACCTCCTAATGGTAAACTCACTCACACATCTCCAGTTCTGTCTGAAGAGCTTTAGTTTTATCTAGACTTCCTCTCCTTTTATGTTCAAGTTAAAGCACAACCTCATTCACTGCACTCTGCTTTACACATTTTAACCTAAGGACTCACCCGAGTATTTGTATAACCGTGGAATATGCCTCATTTCGATGTTAACATCATTTTAAGGTCCATTCACACAAAACTGGAGTGACTAAATAACATGAAAATACAAAACACTGATCATGAAAAGAAAAATTCACACCAAATCTGAGAAAGACAGTGCTTTAATTAGTATACTAACAGCATGCATCTGTTAGATTTGTTTATATGGTAAAAAACCTCTTGCAAAAGTTGGATTTATTAATTTCATCCCCTTTTAATCACTGCTGTAGCCATTCACTTTCAGATGAACATATTTGGACATTGTATCGCATCTTGCTCTGTTCTTTGAGTGTGCCGCCAAAAGCGAGGTGTTTCTGTCCCTTGTGAAATAAAAGTACAATTTAGCATACTTTCAAAAAGAGGGATTATTACAGAAATGTAAGGTTTTTTTTTTAGCTTTTAGTATTAATATGTTAGCCTTAAGGTTATGAATAAGCTGGTGTGTTCCAAAACAATGACAAAATTCGTATTTAGGAGATATAAGCATTCAAAACTTATAATCTCTCACTTCCGCTAAAATGGATCAAGGATTTTCATGACATCACCGCGGACTTCAGCTTCTCATCAAATCTTCTGTCCAATCAAATGCTCTCTAGAATCTGAAGTCCCGCCACACTATAAACAGACGCTGAAGCTGCAATTGAAATCGGTCATTTGTTCACACATTTACTAGTTTCTATATGGTGAATGGCACATAATGCACTATAAAGAGGGTAGGGAACGATTCAGACAGAGTAAATATGCTTTCCAATGACGTGAATGAAGTCCGTTTTCGCGTTAGTGTCACGTGAACCGCCGCAGCGCGAGTCCAGAGACACAAGAGCACAGAACGGATCATATGCGCGAGTCGGCGCAGACCATGAAACGTATCTGACCCATTTAAATTCTGCACAGAATGCTGTATTTTAAAGTGATATAGAGGAGATTAGGAGGAGAAAAAAGGGGCGGAGCTGTTTGATATGTCCTGCCCTGTCTTCCTGTTTCAGATGAAATTACATCAACACATTGAATAATGCTGCGCATTTCAAGACACTTCAGTGGGCCTTTAAAAAAGCATCTCGAGACCCCTGTATTCTTTTCCATTATGTTGCAACTTCATCTAGTTGTTTTAATGTAAATGCCCCCAAAGAAACTGGTCCAGTTATGGTCAGATGAGCCTGAAACAGGCAGAAATTGTACAGGAATTTTTTAAAATACCAATTAATCAACTGGTCGACGCCATGGCCAAGCAGGTTACTGCACATGTTGTGCTGCTCATGCAGTCGCTGAGAGTTTGAATCTACATTTACAGACACTGTACATAATTGTACACAATTTTCTGTTCTCTCTGTGTCTCTAAGTGTCAAAAGGCAAAAGATGTAAGAAAAATTTACCTAGTCTAAGAATCAAATGATCGACTGATCATTACAATATATTGACACGCATTTGTTCCTTTAAAATCTTGTCATGAACATTTTTCATATTGAAAATTCAGACTTGGTGTGTATAGGCCTAGTGTTCAGTTACATGCAGCTTGCCAGTGCATGCCTGACCCTGCTGTGCCGTGACCGCACTCATGAGTACGACACTGTGGTAATGTGATAATGTCAGATTAACGCTATAGCTGTGTTATCTGTGTGCAGCTTGCCTATGCGTGTCTGACCATGCTGCGGTGGGACTGCGCCAAGTCTCAGGGGGCGGTCGGGCTGGCCGGAGTGTTGCTGGTCACTCTTTCTGTCGCCGCTGGACTGGGACTCTGCTCGCTTTTGGGCATCTCCTTTAACGCCGCTACCACACAGGTACATCGCATGAACATGAGCAAACTAAGGGGCTGTTCACTCAAAACACATTTTTCCATTCCGCTTTGCTACTTTTCCATTGTTTTTCAATATAAACACGCTTGACAAACATCTTTAACCTTTGCGCTCGCATCTTTTGCAGCATCTCGCGCATGACACACCATTCTAAAAATGTGGCGCTCCAGCATCTTTTGCGTTAAAAATGTATTCTGTGTGAACCGGCCCTTAGATGTTACAGTACCAACTGTGTACTTTACATATAGCACACTTTTTTTGTTTTTATGTGCGTAAAGGTTTTGCCGTTCCTGGCCCTTGGTGTAGGGGTGGACGATGTCTTTCTCCTGGCTCATGCTTTCAGCGAGACTGGCCAGAACAAGAGGATTCCATTCGAGGTGTGTTATCTCATTCCACACATCCTGAAAAACAGGGAACACTACTAAACAACAACCGTGACAGACCCTCAGAAACACAGTGACTACACATCCAAAGATAGTGTCAAGAAAAGGCCGTCCGTTCAGAAATGAGGGAGCTAGTATGTTATCAGGAGGAAGGAGATATATCAGAGCGTACCCTCATGTTATCACTTACATAAAGGAATGTGTGTGTACCTGCCCCGGCCTGTGATGTAACTTCAAAAACATTAGCACACTTTGATCTGCTGAGGGCCACTGAACAATGTGTGACTAAAGAAGTTTCTTGATTAAAAAGTTTCACTTATAAAAAAATTGTACCACTGTACTACCTTTGTTTGTTTGTTTTTGTTGATACCATTGTATTCTATAACACAATTTGAAGTAACAAATAAATACCATGAAATAAATATTAATATTTATTTAATAAATATTACATAATATTTTTATATGATACCCTAGTGAAAAAAAAATTACTAAAATGTATTTAAAATACATTTATTTTTTGCTAAGTATATTACAAATACATTTACATATTTATGTATTTAATAAAAATACCCTGCAGTTGTACTGGTGTAAACTTGTATACAACTAATTTTGTACTTAATGCACTTTAATTGTGCAGAAGTAGTGCTAAGGTCCATCTAAAATTTTATAATATTATATTATATTATATTATATTATACTATATAATATGGTACATTGTTATATTATGTAAAAATGTGTTTTTTTTTTTTACCATATATATTATATTATACTATATAATATGGTATATTATGTAAACATTTTTTAAAATATTTTTTAACTATATGTATAACTATATATAGTAAAAGATTTGTTAAACTGATTTAAAAAAAAAAAAAAAAAAAACCTGATTAAAAGTATTTCTGAAAGATTCATTAAAAGAACCAAATCATAAGAGTCATTTGTTCATGATTTGGTCTATGCTGGCATACTGCGGTACAGTCTTTTTATATACTTCATACTTTACACATACTTTTGGTTTTTCAAAATACCATCGTATTATCATCTGATACCATCACTTTTCCATGGTACTGCCACAGTACTTTTTTCGTAAATCTTTAATCAGTTTCTGTATAGGCATTACTAGCATAGACGTTAAGGATTTGAGTTGTAAGTTTTGCCTGCGAGACTCTATTGGGCGATGGCAATCTTATGTGTACATGATCTGTTTTTTTTAGTAGATTTGTGTACTCGTTTTCGTCGATATATCTGTCAGGGGTATCTTTGTTTAGCTTTCGTGTGCGTGTACGCGTGGTCGTGTATGAGAGGTGATTTAGATGACTCTAATGCAGACGGCTGAGTTCAGGCATGTATTTACTTGTGTTTATGTGAGATTGCACAGCGTGCAGCGACACTTTTGTGTGGAAAGTAAACAGTTCCCCTGTGGGAGGAGAGAGAGTGCAGAGCCCTCCTGTCTTAAAGCTCTCTGTGTGTGGTCCTGCACGTCCTCAGACACCACACAAAAAACTTTCACTCTTTCTTTCCTTCTCCTCATCTCTACCTCTGTGTGTACGGAGGTGGGGTTTTGAACTGTTTCTTTTGCATCTCACGCCCTGAATGGCTTTGAAATGAGGAGAGAGAGCTTATCCTAACAAGACAGCAGGCCAATCGTGTTTCTGCACCCTGGGCTGCTTTGTTTAAAATGATATTGATGGAAAATATTTCTGTGTGAGTGAGGGATAAGGAGAAGGGAGGGAAATTAATCTGTTTTTGCTTTTTTCCTCTTCAAAAAAAATCCACATAATAGCAGGACAAGAAAAGAAGGCTTTTCATCAGAAGTTGAGCTCATTAAGTTGTCATGGCATGTTGTTTGATCATCAGCTCTCTTCAAAATATCAGTGTGCTTAAATGCAAGTTACACCTTCACAGAAGTCGTAATGTGTCTCTCAGTGATTTATTAAAGGTGAATTATTTTTGTCAGACTAACCAAGGCCTGAAAGTGACAATAGATGCTTTATTTTTATTTATTTATTTGGTTATTTTAATTGGAGCTTTTTCTTACACTTAGCCCAATTTTGATGATTGTATAACAAAATAAAATACATATTTTTTTATGTATTTATCATAAATTAATAAATCAGTGTTTGCCATTTCAGGTTAAACTCAATTATTCTACTGAAATTCTGACTGGATCGAGCTGAGAATATAATTGTTCAATGCTCCACATTCAAAAGTTCACAGTATATGAAAAAGTTCATATTATCATATCATATGGCCAGATATGAATAAATACTCTATTTTAATTATATATTTATTTTTAATTTTGTCTTAAAATAAGCAGTACAGAATACAATCGGAACATCTAGAGCAGCACATACCCCCATATTTGGGGTTTGTAACTAATTTAATAAATGGAATAATAAATTAAATAGATAAAAAATATATATCCATTCTACCGAAATCCAAATAAAATTGTTCAAAGCGCCACATTTAGATGAAAGAAAAATAAGTGACTAAAAGTTTGCAGTATATCAGAGACAGCTTTTAATAAATATACAGTAAACACAAAGAATTGAAATGTCATCACTCACCAGATGTCAATCATCTTTCTAGTTCAGCAATCTAAACTAAGCAACATCGGACTAGCTGCAAACAGTACTCGCTATGGTATTGGTGTCAAAACCGTGCACAAATTAAAATAATACTCCTCATGTTTACTCATTATTGCATATTCAGCAACTTGGTAATGACATTGTTACTCATTTCACTTGCCAGTCATAACAGAGGTCATTTATGTACAGTAGTCTGAGGTACAGTAGCAAAAACAGCTAGTTTAATTCTCAGGGTCAGAGAGAAGTTGGAAAATGGACATGAAAAGTTAATATACAACACTTTTTGGTGCAAGAAACCTTGACTAATATAAGTAGACTCCGGGGGAAGAAAAAAATGCTTGCTGTGGATTTGATGACTGTGTGATGTCTTTTTTTCCTCAGGACCGCACTGGTGAATGTCTGAAGAGGACTGGGGCTAGTGTAGCCTTGACTTCCATCAGTAATGTCACAGCATTTTTCATGGCTGCCCTTATTCCAATCCCAGCACTCCGAGCCTTCTCCTTACAGGTTTGTGTGTATATTTTTTCCATCTTCTTGAATAGGAATGCAGTTCAAATTGCTTGTCTGTTGCAATTGTGTGTTTGCTTGTATTACCAGTGGATGTTTGCTGAAATTTCCCATGTCCATACCTGCTCTTTCTTTGTGTATGTGCGTGTGTTCCATACCTTCATTGACTCCAGATTTCTCCACACGACTTTTATTGATTTCATTCATCAAACCAAGCGTGTGACAGGTTGAGAGAGCTGGCATGGCCCATAACCCCCCCTACGGCGTGTGATTAGTGGTATGGCCCCCTAAGTGTGCAGATTGTGGGCATGTAACTCAATCTGGGAGTGGGGGTGGGTTGCGCTGGTTGTTGTTCCACACATCTGCGGTTTATTTATGACCGCAAGGTTGTGGAAGTGACATTGCAAAGAGGCTGAGCAGGAGATCTGCCCACAACCTGTTCCTGACTTAAATCAGGATAAAGAGACTGTCGAATGAAAATTCTGTCATCATTTACTCTCCCTCATGTCGTTCCATACCTGTATAACTTTTTTTTTCTTTTGTGGGGAAAGAAAAGGAGATATTCTGAGGACTGTTGACTGGATATTTCAAGCTCAAAAAGCACCTTTAAGCTCAAATGTTCGGCATGAAAATTCTTTCCAGTTTTTGCATGCGATTTGTCTGTTCAGACCAATGCATAAAAAAACCATCAGGCTGAAGGAAAAGAATGAAAATGTAATTTCACTCCCTGACAGTAGATGGCACTTATAGAAAAGCAGAAATACTGCATTGATACCATACGAATATTCGTGTCAGTCTAAAAGGTAGGGATGTGCCCAAAACCAAATACCGTGTTCGGAAAGGAAATGACGCATTCTACATAGCCGATAACGTGGCATGAAAAAAAAAAAGGATTTTATATATATATATATATATTAAAATATTTCAATGCTTTTACGTTCTCTCACAATTATATAATTGTGAAATTATATTGCAGTGTTTCACACACATAGACTTATATGGTAATTACAATTTTTTATGTATACACATAATCTGTATCAAAATGAATTTAAATAAAAATATACCAAATTTAATTAAAAATATTGTTAAAAGTCACGCATAATTTGTTGTCTGTCACATGTAGCAGACCATTTTTGCGCCACGGGTAATAGGAGGATTTTCCATACGGCTACCACCTCAAGTATATTTTAAACCTGTGGGAAGCACTGTATTGTATATAATTTGGGGACCTCAGGGAGCTGCTATCAGTATGCGGGGCACCAAATCCTCCGACATCGTCTTGTCAGTCATCTCTCCTTACTGTCTTCACGTGGAGATATACTGTAATGTATAACTGACTACTGCAGCAAGCCTAACCATGTCCCTTTAGGGGCTCAGTAAAATGCATTATTAATTTTCTGTGCCTTTCCGAATTCGGAATTAGGCTTCAGGCACATCCCTACTAAAAAGATGCTTTAACAGCCGTTTACCGCCCTAAAATTTCTCACTGAACATTCGTCTTGATGTGAACAGGCCTTTAAAGTGTGATAAAAGTGGTCCCTATGACGAATCATACACAATAAGACCATAATCCTCTCTAGCTCTCTTTAGCGTGTTTGAGTGACAAGTATTGATGTCCAGTTCCTGAATGAATCATTTTGATTCAGATCTTTTCAATGAATCAAATAAACAATATGAATGATTTGTTCATAATTTGTTCATGATTCACTACTCATGAATGGAGATTTTTCAGTCAATAATGACTTAAAATTTTTTGTCTTTTTCTCACTCAAAGCTATTGTATGGCTTCAGAAGACCTTTGAATATAGAACATGAGTCGTATGGACCACTTTTATGGTGCTTTCACATCCTTTTTGAAGCTCCAGTCCCCATTCATTGTAATTGCATGGTTAATTTTCTACTGAAAAAAAGTATCTATTATGGGTTTGTAATAAATGATGACAGGAGTTTATTTTTGGGTGAAGTATCCCTTTAAATTCCCTATGAAATTTGAATAACTATGTTTGAACCTGCCTAAGCAGTCTTACTAAATTCAGTTTAAAGATTTTCTCCATTGACATCTGAAGCCTCATCCCCCTCGCATGAAACTCACACTGATTCAGCGCTTGGGCTGCTTAACCCTTGAACTTTAGGTGAAGTAACCTCGCCATCATCCACATAACCTGCACAGCTGCACAGAGACAGACGCAGAGATTTACACACTGATGCCTTGTTCTGTTTAACAAACACACTCACACAAATCTCAGCCTAAACCCTACCGACAGCCTCCCCCTTTGTGGGATCCTTTGATCCTAAATCATAAATACACCATTTCTTTATATATCTGCAAGTGTAGACTCATTTTGTGTTTGTCTCTGTTCGATGATTGCATTTTTTCAGAATATGATGTGCGGGATGAGCCTGCCGACCACACGCAAGACGTGGCTCACGCCTAAACTTGCACACACGCACTCGTACGGTGCTGTAGATCTAGTATTAGGATGTGTGGATTGATGTCTCACACACATCTGTCAGACACACACGCTGTTTTTCACTGCAGCGCACTCCAACTGGCACCTGTTCAGCAGTGCCTGAAAACACTCATCTTCAAAACCACTATGAACACACACACACTCACAGCTAAGAGATACTGCTTTTGTGAACGTGTTATTTCCTGTCTCTTTTTTCAGCTGTAGTGTGTTTACTTAAGATTTTGTGTCCAAATATTTACTTCAGATTTTTTTTTACAAATGTGATTACTTGATTGTTTGTGTCCAAATGTGTTTTTTTTGGCTCAACTTATCCACTTTGGGCAAAATGCCTTGAAATTACTAAAGAATTGTTTTTGTTTTGTTTTCTGCCACATTCTGCCATATGTATCTCAAGCCTATAGATAATCTATAGGTAACATTTACTTATACACACAAATTTCTGCACTACACAGATTTTGCCCAATCAAATGCTCAAGAATGAGAATGAAATATGTCTTTAAAGTCAACATAAAATCAACATTGACTATATACTACCATTCAAAAGTAAACAAAAATTGAATACTTCAATTTAACAAGGATTCATTAAATTGATAAAAATTGGCAGTAAAGACATGTATAATGTTACATTTTTCTATTTCTAATAAATGCTTTACTTTCATAAAAGAATCCTGAAATAAACAGAATCACAGTTTCAACAAAAATATTAAGCAACACAACTGTTTTCATCATTGATAATTATAATGTTTGTTTGTTTGTTTTTTGAGCGTCAAACCAGCATATTAGAATGATTTCTGAAGGATCATGTGACACTAAAGAATGGAGTTATGGCTGCTGAAAATTCAGTAAATGTAATTTATTGTAAATTGTAATAATATTTCACAATGTTACTGTTTTTACTGTATTTTTATCAAATAAATGCAGCCTTTCTGAGCATAAGAGACTTCTTTCAAAAACATTAAACAGTCTTCCCAATCCGAAATTTTTAAGTGGTAGTGTATGTTCCATGTTTTAACAAATCACCGGTGCACATTATTCCAAAGGAAAAAATCTTTTTTTCATATTAAAATATAAATCACCACATTTACTTTATCAACATGTATTTTTGTGTAATAACATTACAGAAGTAATGGGTTGCAATTGCCACTTCAAGTTGAATTTAAACATTATTTTTCTGTCTTAATATCATGTTATGGGTCAGGTTGTGTTTCTATTTTTCCATCTCTGTTTAGCACTGTTCCTTTGGCACCTCTTTCTCTTTCTGTCTTTTTATCTGTTTCTTTGGCAGCCTAAAACCGGCTGCACATGTCAAGCCTAACAGATCTCACTTGAGAATTACTCACACACATTCTCTCATTTGTTCTTTCTTTGTTCCTCTCTAGGGCTGATAGATTTGATATTTTGTTGTGTAATGCAGTGACAAGTGTGTCCAAATACTTTTTGGAGTCAATGTATTTTGTATCCTTGAGTCTTTCTCTCTTATTGTGTCTTGGCTCTGTCAGGCTGAGCTGCTCTCTGGGTGGTCTGGCAGTCTGACATGGCTCCAACCTCCACCCATAAAAAATACACCCTAACTAGGGCAGGCATGCTTCGATCTGCCCTCTCTCACTCTGTTTCTGACTCTCATTGTCATGTCGCTTTTCTTCATCCACTCTCTCTTCTCACACTAGTTATTCTGTGAGCTTCAACCGAATTAATCAGGATTAAATGTTTTAAATCACTTGCTCGTTTCCCCACACTGGTAAGGAGCTCTTGGCCCGGTGGAGTCTTTTTAGTAACCGTGTTATATATCGGCTGTGAAAGAAAGTGGCTGTTTCCCAAGGTCAAAAAAGCCACATCTAGCAGAACTCTGAGAAAGTTTTTTGCTTGTGTTTGGACACAAACCCCTTCAGTTTTAATTCATAGTCAGTTCTTAATATGGGAGTGTGTTGATTGAATTATTGAGTTTGACAGCAATGTGATTTACGTTTAGAAATTTAAGTGAGTTTCACTCAAGCTGGATAAGCCCAAATTCAGTTTTGGAATGGCAAGGGTTGTGTTTTTTATTTGTTTGTCATTCATCTGTTCTGAAGAGAATAATTGTCTTAAAATTGAATTTGTTGGGATCATTGTGGTTTTGGCTTAAGACCCTCTGCAGATGTGCGAGTGTAGCTATATGTGAATATTTTGTGCGAGTGTGAATATGTGCTTAATAGCTTCTCTTTTTCTCTCAGGCTGCAGTGGTTGTGGTGTTTAACTTCGCTATGGTGCTGCTGATCTTTCCTGCCATCCTCAGCATGGACCTGTACCGCCGAGAGGACCGCCGCTTTGACATTTTCTGCTGCTTTGTTAGGTAGTGTACGCATTTACCCGGCTAAAGGAAGACTCATCATAAACTGCTGTTGTTTTCAAAGCTTATTATATTTAATACACACTTAGTTTAACTTTACCCTTAATAGAAAAAAAATTTTTAGGAGAAAACATAATTTAAGCATTTTTACTTTGAAGTATGTCGCTAAATAGAGTTAGCTAACTTCTGGGGTTTTGTTCCCAAGTAAAGATACACAAACATAATTTCCATTTTTGGCCTATATAAACATTTTTGTTCTCATGATGACCTTAAAGGGTTAGTTCACCAAAAATTAAAATAGTCTTGATTTACTTACCCTCATGTCATTCCAAGGCTTTTGTAAATCTTCAAAACGCAATCCCTCCATTGACAGTGTACGCAACTACACATTTTTGACGCTTCAAAAAGTTCGTAAAGAGATAAATGTACAACGAATCCATATGAATTGAGCAATTTAGTCCAAATTTTCTGAAGAGATTTAATCACTTTTATGATGAACAGATTTAATTTAGGCTTTTATTCTTATATAAACATTAATCAAATTACACATCAGATATGGTAAACGGAAAAGTGATAGTTGCATGGACTGTCAATAGAGGGACAGAAATCTCTCAGATTTCATAAAAATGTCTTTATTTGTGTTTTGAATATGAACAAAAGTCTTACGGGTTTGGAACGACATGAGGGTGAGTAAATGATTGACATTTTTGGGTGAACTAACAATTTAAGTTCACCTCCATTCAAAAGTTTAATCTCAGTGCATTTTTTTTAAAGACATTAATACATTTATTCAGCAGGAATGCTTTAAATTGATCAAAATTGACAGTAAAAACATAATACAAAATATTTCTTTTTGAAATACATCTATTTCTATTTGTCAAAGAATCCTGGGAATGTGTGTGTGTGTGTGTGTGTATATATAATATATATATATATATATATATATATATATATCATGGTTTCCACAAAAATATTAAGCAGCACAGTTGTTTTCAACATTAGTGAAACAGGCAGAGACGGACAGACACACTGAGGTAACTGATATGATTTCGTGAATATTCTAAACAAAGTAATTCAGATAATATATACAATGACTTATGATACTGAGTACAGTATCAACAACACAATTAAGCGTCTACCTGTCCTAACATCTATACTTTGTGTGCATATGTGCGTGTGTTGATGTTTATCTCTGTCTGTGGCCGCGGGCCTTTAAATAAGACATGCTGTTGCCTCTCCTGCTTTCTGCAACATTCTTGGTGTCTGATGAGAGAGAGAAAGCGAGTCAGCTATAGGCACATACTTTACCTTCTTAGTCATGCCCCCAAACTCCTGCAGGAAATTAAACCTGATGCCTAAACTTTCACCATGGTTGAAATGCTTGCTTTCTAGTCACCAGCGCTCACTCGCCTCTCGGCTTTAACTGCTCTCGACTGGAAAGCTGATTGCGGTCGTATTTACATTCATTTGCATGAGCGCTCAAGAGTAACGAGTTGCTACATCTGAAGGACTTTCACAAGCTCACTTGCTACATCTCCATTCATATAGAAAATCATGGAGAAGATACAAACTCTTTTACAAAATCTTGTTAACCCTCTTCATTTGCCTTCTAAGCCAGCATACTAACTGTCATGAACCCTTATAAGTAACTGGTTTGGAGCATGCTACATAGGCAGCGACTCGCCACAAATGGCGCTCCACACAGGAAACTCAACTTTCAATTGATTTCAGTAGAGTTTGACCTTAGCATGTTGTGAAGCTAACAACACTATAATAATAATAAAAATACAGAGCATACACAAATGTTGGGTAAAATAGTAAAATTTTTTACATATTGATACTTTTCAGTATTGAATGACTTTGTCTTGCATCGTCCGCCATCCTGGATTTATTGCTGCGTTCCGATTCGCATACTATCCATCCCAAATAGTATTTGAAATTAGAATTCGTGTTTCCCAAATCATAGTATGATGAAATGAGTATCCCAAAGGTACCTGGATTGAGTAGCGTAAATTAAATAAACTGAAATATGCAGTGTATAAGAGGATGTTAACTGTGGTAAAATGACTGACAGGCCAGTTTATGGCGACAGGATGCACAAACTATGCAACAGTGCGACCCATTAAAGACACAATTATGACATAATAGTACATCCCACAACTTGCCTACTATTCTGCTACACACTCAAAATTACTTTTTTCTTCACAAAAAGATTACATTTTTTAGTGCATAGTATAAGTAGGCGAATTGGGACACAGCACAACTGAGCTTATCGCAGGCATTATGGGATTGGATTCTCCATTAAGGATACGTATGATGCTGACTTAAAATTTGGACCAATCTTAGAAGGAGGAATGATTAAGATCCCTACCTTTTTAAACTTCCTTTTTTGGTGAATGTTAGTCTATACATGCCAACTTTATCCAGCTCTTCTGTATCATTTCCTGTGTTGCTGTGATATAAATTGATATTGCAGGAAATTCCACACAGAATCAACCGTTACATGGTGCTTTGTGTTACTGAAATGCTCTGTCATTTTCTCTCTCTCTCTCTCTCTCTCTCTCTCTCTCTCCTTTAGCCCTTGTGCTAACCGGGTGATCCATTTAGAGCCGCAGGCATCGTACGGTGACTCCTCCGCTGACTCGAGCCGCTACAGCCCTCCGCCCTCCTACAGCAGCCACAGCTTCGCCCAGCACACCCAAATCACCATGCAGTCCACCGTACAGCTGCGCACCGAGTACGACCCCAGAACACAGGCCTACTACACCACAGCCGAGCCCCATTCTCACATCTCCGTCCAACCCTATGCTCCAAATCCCAACCCCAACCGCAACAACAATAACAACAACCGCAACAACAGCAGCACAGGGCCAGGAGCGGCTTCTGATACAGCATCCTGCCAGAGTCCTGATGGTGCTAGCTCCACACGAGACTTGCTATCTCAGTTCGGGGAGTCGAGTTTACGCTGCCTGGAACCACCATGTTCGCGATGGACGTTTGCATCATTCGCTGAGAATCATTATGCACCGTTTTTACTGCAGCCTACAACAAAGGTGAGGGTAAAATGCTTTTTTCCCACCGTACAAATCATCTGATTAGAAGTGGGATTACAGATGCCAGCAATGAGCTAATCTCCTGGAGTTAAGTTTTGTAAGTGTTATTTTGTGAGTCAGGGCCTTCTGAAAACCACAAACACCTCAAACAGGGCAGAACTTCGTCATAAGACACTAAAACAGCAGTAGCTTCAGATATAGCCAAACTCTGACTCATATCTTTCTTTTTGTGTGTGTTTCCTATCAGGTAGTGGTAATTTTGCTCTTCTTGGCACTACTCGGGGTCAGTCTGTACGGCACCACCCGCGTCCGTGACGGTTTAGAGCTGACTGACATTGTGCCTAGGGAGACGGGCGAATACGACTTCATCCGTGCCCAATTCCGCTACTTTTCCTTCTACAACATGTATGTGGTTACCCAGAGAGCGGACTATGCACAGATCCAGCCTCAGCTCTATGAGCTACACCAACGCTTCGGCACTGTGAAGTACGTCCTGCGGGAGGAGAACGGCCAGCTCCCACTCATGTGGCTGCATTACTTCAGAGACTGGCTTCAAGGTAATACATTCAGATGTGTAATCGATCAGTCTTGCGTCAGAGACCATTGGTGGAGGCCAAACCCAAAGGCCAGACCTTTAACTAAACTGGAAAAGGTCTGGTCATATTGCACATGGCAGCTCATTCTGATCCAGAACTGCCCATTTATACAGGAAGAGATTATAATGACCAACATATGCTTGTGTTTTTTTTTTTGTTTTTTTTTTCTTGTTTTCGGCATAAACCTCTATAATTTTTCTTTTAGATGTACACATTCAAAAGTTGGGGATTTTTTTTAATACTCTTATTCAGCAAGACACATTAACATTAAATTGATCAAAAGAGGCCGTAAAAACATTTATAATATTACAAAAGATTTCTATTTCAAATAACTCTTGAACTTTCTATTCTTTAAAGAATCCTGAAATATTATATCATGGTTTCCACAGAAATGTTAGGCAGCACAACTGTTTTCGACATTGATGATGAAAAATCAGCATATTAGAATGATTTCTGGCCAAAAAACTGAAAATGTAGCTTTGCCATCACAGTAATAAATTACTTTTTAAAATAAATTAAAATAGAAAACAGTTGTGAAATATTATTACAATTTACAATAATAGTGCAGCCTTTGTGAGCAAATGAGACTTTGTTTAGATACATTAAAAAATCTTACCGACCGCAAACGTTTGAATGGTACTGTATTTTTAAAAAGGGAAAAAAACTCCAACATCCCATTTGCCAATAAACAATTTAATTTTCTCTAAAAAAAAAAAAACAGTTTCACAAACTGCTTCATTTTTACAGACTGTTTGCTTTCCAGACAGCGCCTTGCTTTGTTGGAGATCAGTTTTACCTCAGTTTTACCATCATCAGATCATCTGTTTCTCACAAACATCAATCATGCTACTAAACCTCCAAATCTGTAACACATTTAATTTCTTAAGACGGATTATGATCTGAGAATGAGGTTTAAATGGAGAGATTAAAAACAGAGCAAAACCGTGAAAAAGAAAAAGACAGAAAAAGTCTGGGGAGGCAAAAATGCAGTGAAGGTGAGTAAAAATAAAAACAAGATTGGGAGATAAAGGGCATGTCCCTGCAATAACTTTCTCCTTGTGGCCTCTTCCACAGTGGCTTCTTTCCACGAAATCCATGTGTCGAGTGCTCGGAATGCCGTATCTAATCCCGGGCGGGCCAAATTCAAAAGCAAACCTTGTTTTGCCCACTTTCTCTCTCGTAACTCCTCTTTTAAAAGGCATACCAAACGACTTCTGTCCAGACGGAGTTTGGGTGGCATGTACAGACTTGCTTTGTCGCTGTCAGCTCAGCCAACCAGAACCTCAAACATCATTGGCCATTTTCATTTACTTTCTTTTGTTTAATCCTTTCAGCAATCTCATTGGAACACTTTTTTGTTCAGTGCAAGGGCAGCGTCTCTATGTGTGCGTTTACTTTGGTGTATGTATGTGCGTATAGGCTTCAGTAAAGGCTGCTCCAGAGAGGGTGGAGAGAGCTGTCTTTAATATTGTGGTTTGAAATGGCTCGACAAATTGGTCACAGACAGTGAGGCGAGGGAGAGAGAAAACAATGTGCCCTAGAAACGGACCACTGGCGTTGAGGGGAGAGAGAGAACAAGAGGTTGAGGGATGACTGAGAGGAGAGGTTAACATGATTTATGTATAACCTATTGACAAAATAATGTGTGTGTCCCGGCAGGTCTGCAGGAGGCATTCGATAAGGACTGGCAGGCCGGTAGGATCACTCAGGGGAACTATAAAAACGGCTCTGACGATGGTGTCCTGGCCTACAAACTCCTGGTGCAGACTGGCCGCAGGGATAAGCCAGTCGACATCAACCTGGTAAGAAATAATCTAGACTTGAGTCCATCTCACTTGAGTAAGATCAGATACATCTCAATGCATCTCCAGTTTTCATAGATTAAATCCCATGATTCTCAGAGAGATGATGGAGGCAGTCTCACCTATATCCAGATTATCCACTCTTACTGAAGAGCACATTACTTTTTACTATGAAACATACTGACTGATGACACAGGTCACCCAATAG